>NC_066319.1:43357806-43668602 GCF_022539315.1 Serinus canaria
CGAAATCCCCATAAAAGAACTGAATAGCCCAAATACACAATAGCTCAGACTTTGATTCCATACATGCTATAGAGTTGGTAAATACTTTGGTGCAACACTGTCTGCTCCTTCTCTGTTAAAATTCATCTGCAATTTTCCTGCAGTCTTAGGTTTTGGTATCTGGCCAGCACTTCTAGACAGGCCACCTGTTGCCATTAAGCAAGGAAAAGATCTGTATCAAAACACTGAAATGAATGTCCAGGAACTTGGTCTATACTTGGACAGGTATTTGAAAACCTTAATAAATTGGAGATTTTAAATACATCTTCACAGCCTCTACAAATATTATCTGAACAGTTGTAATACTCCTAAACTTAAACTGAGGAGCAAGATGTTAACAGGAGGTACAGAGATAGGCAAGATATATATTGGAACAAGAATTTAGTGGGTATTAATCACTTTGCTTTGTGTTCTCTTCACAACAGAGCAATGGTTATTTTTCATTCTCAAACACAGGAAATAGGCAGTGTCTTTCCTTTAAAAAATCATAGTAATTTCCATTCTTCTTCAACATCTTGAAATTTCAGACAGAAATTGTTTCTTTTAGGCTTGGTGTTTGGGAATTATTTTCTTGAAGAGATGTGAGGAAATTGATTAGGGCTTTCACATTAAAGTGTATTACTTTTTTTCCAGTCTGTTATACTTACACATGCTTAAAGATTAAAGTTTCATTTGGCTTTTTAAAAAAGTATTTCTTTTAGGGTTCTTCTTGAAAACACTATTTCTATAAAAACACATAACCAAAGTTCTTTTTCAAAGGTAAAACATCATCCAACAGTGAAATTATATTAATTTATTCATTTTTATGTTACTTGGAAAAACATAGAAAATTAGATACCGAGTGGATTTAAAAATATATTCTTTTTATTTATTTAGCCAATGAAATAAAATTTTCAGAAAAGCTCTATTCTTTTTTTTTTCTTTTCTTTAATGTGAGCATATCATAGAAGTCATTCCTCAGTCAGTCAGTAATGGAAATCTAGGGTACAATATTCTTGCAAACACTTTCAATACCTGTGTAACAGTTCATCTCTCCCTACAATTTTTCAATATTTCCATATGTGCCAAAGATCCCATTTGCGTCCTTACCAGCTCTATTATTAAAGCACAGTCTATTCTCTGTGTGTGGTATTTTCAGTGGTCCAGAATTCCCAGGTATGTAGAATTTGCCAATCATAAACTCTGCTGTATCCAGGATCTCAGAAGTGCTATCAGTGCTTTGCAATCACTTGCAGTTGAACAGAGAACACCAACAGAACTTCTCCATTTCACAGTCAAACATGCCTTACAAACAACTTACCCCAGGAGCAAAAAAGAGTGAGAACATACCAAGAACTTTTAAGAAATGAGTTAAATAGCTCAATTCTATCTTAGATATTAGCATTTAGAATGGTAAGACAGCACAAAGGTCTATAGAGTTAAAATGTTTTTGTTTTCTGAAGAAATATCTTATTGCTACACATGTGGTAAAATTGTGCTGATCCAAACCATTTGGCATTCCAAGCTGCAGTATTTTTTACCACCATTCTGTCTCCTGAACATTTCAAAATTTCTCTCAGCCAAACTTCCCATGCAATTTCAAGCTTAATTTAACACATCTCATGAACAGACTTAATAAAAGAATGTCCTATCCCACAGCACACAGAGTTGAGCTTATGTTGTGTGATTGTCTGTTTATCTAAGTAAATTTACTGTGGCTCTCTGGTCCTTACTCTAGAGATAAACCATTAACTTGTGGACCTTGCTCTTCTAAACTGTAGCTAATTAATCTATTGTCATCTCAACATTTAATTTTTATTTGCTTCTGCAGGTCTCTCAGTATTTACCTACAAGTTTTCCCTAAAACTATATCTTTATTAATTTAAGAGACTCCCAGAGACTCTTAGTTTTCCAAATAAGAAACACTAAATATTTTTTAAGCAGCCAAATCTTCAATAAATCTCAGAAGCAAAGGTTCAGAAATGGGCAGCAAAATAGCAAGAACAGATGTTAAAAGATGTTGAAAGCAATAAATGTACAAACAATGTACAATGTATATTGAATATTGAAGGACTGTTGCAAGTATTACTTCCAAACTTAAAAATTTGTCCTTTTGGTGGGTGGGTATTTTTGCAATAAATAATAGGAAAAGTTCTCTGAAGAGGGTCTTAAAGAGGCACATCTCAGATACTTTCTAGTTGCTGGTTTGTACTTTTCAGTCAGAATATAAGAAAATCTCTATTTTTCATTGGAAGATTTACATTTTTTTTCTTTCATTTATATTTGTTGACTGATCTTGTTTTCTTTTTTCCTAAACTGACAGCCTTTATGTGTTAGGAAGAGAAAAATATGAAAGAAGTGATCAATGATGTTGTGAAACACACCTAGACCTGTAAATTAAAACTAATTGTATAAATAAGGAGCATTAACAAAATATTTCTGCTCCAATATGCTGTTGAAATGGAATGTCAGGTTTATAACAACCACCTATTGGATCACATATTCATATTCTGCCTTTCAGAAATAAAACAGAACAGGTGTCTGAAATATATGTTCTGAGTTTCAGAACTCTCTTCTAGTTTCACCTCTGACTCTGAAGGTTTCCAGTATCTTAAAGTAATTAATACATAAAGGTCATCATGATGGGAATTTTATTTACAATTAGTATCTTAAACTTACACTTCTAAGGAAAGGTATGGGTATAGGACATAAGACTTGACTTCACCAGGCACAACTGAGACAAAGAAACAAGAACAGCAATGAAAGAGGACATCAAAATTGAAAATTCAGATATTCATTTGGTGGGAGAAGGAAGTCAATATAAGTATCACATACATGATTTAATATGCTCAGCATGTTTTCATTTCAAATTTAGAAGGAAGGTCTTTAAAGCTCTGTGGCATTTTCATATTTAAATTATAACATTTACTAAAAAAAAGATAATTTTCAAATAAAGTCTTTCAATCTCAAAATCTTCTTTGTAGATTTCCAGATATATAAAAAACCCTAAAGAAATCCCAAGCAACAATGCTACAGGCCAGCTACAGGCCTCCCAGATGGACAAAACTAACTTACAGGATATATCTTTGGAAATTATGTGTGATCTTGATGAAATTCTTGGAGTGTTATGTATTCTGAACCCATAACAAAAAAAAAAAAAAAAAAGAAGGAGAAAAATGAATTTTTTGTGGTAACAATAAACTTTTTTCACTATGCTTAAAAAGGCTGTTTCTTTATAAAGTATTTTTTTCACTGTGGAAGCATGTTCTTTTTATTTAGAGTGTTTTTTGTTATCTTGGCATAATAAAATTATAGCAATGTAGAGATTGCATGAACAGATACAAAGCTTCACAAGGGAACCCAGACTGAACTCAGCAACTGCCTCTGTGATTCCTTATGAATGGAATGCCTTGTCTGTATCCTGCCCTAAGGTTTGATATTTCAATTTAGGGGCCCTGCTATGCTATATACTTATGTGCTAGTATTGATTCCCTTGGCCTTGTCTTAAAATTCAAGACTGTTTATCTGGTTGTCAAAACAACAGGAAATAAGACCATCTAGGATGATTTTTTTAAGACCAGGCATTTGAATGAATAATTCAAAATCTTAACAAATTTTCTCAGAATGGTTCCAAAAAAAATACAAATGTCAGTGCAAAGTCTTGTGGGACTTCTCTAATGGCAGTAGTCCTCTATTACAGAAAATGATTTTGTGAATAAGATTCCTGAATCACAGGGAGGAAATGAAACTTGTAATAAAATATATTTTCAGTATAATAAATCTGACTGACAAAGAATCAAATAATATTTGTGTGAAACAGTTTATCGAAAAAATAAATATTCATACCTAGGATTTACAGGTCAGAGTGGTGCAATATACACAACTGCCTCACAGACAGAGTGGCAGAGACAAAGACTGAGGAATAGAGACAGGAGTTGATAAACCATTAATGCTGCAGAATTGTTAACAGTTCACTAATATGGCCACTGGTAACCAGTTCCAATACAATGCACTTTGCAAACTGGAAAGGTAGAAATTCCTCATAGGTTCAAAAAGTAGGGATGAACACATTGGATATTAGAATTATCTTAAATTTTAGTAGGAAATTCTGAGCTACTTATGAAAAGTTATTACAATGCTTGCAAGCCATCAGGAGGCAAGATGAGGTAAGGGGAGATGAGGAAGAGCAGGGAAGAAAAGGAAACCAGTCAAGTCTTCTAGGTCGGCATCTGGATTATATGTCTGAACCAAATGAAGCCAATCCAGTGCCCTTCTTGGAACATCTGCAAATTTATTAGTAGAGAGATTTAGCCAGATGCACATCTTAAATCAGGTTCTTTGCAGGTAATTATTGATTATTACACCGTAATAATATAACCCAAGGGTCACATATTTATCAGTAAAAAGAAATAGTATAAGTGGAAAATCAGCTAAAGTCATCTCTCTCTAAGTGGATACCTGTTTATACCTGAATTCTCCTGTTGATTTATCAAAACAGAGAAAAAGAACATGTTTGTATCTATAGCAAACAACTTATCTAACAAAAGATCAGCTAGCTATTTTTAATTACTAGAATTCTAGCTCCATTTATATAGAGGCTCTGTTTGTTCTCTGATGCTTCTGATTTAATTAAATGTATGCAGAATGATTAATTGATTAATCAATTACTCGGTTATTGCAAAGTCTCTCTGGATATTTATTTTATACTTACCTCTATGGAATAATCACTTAATTTTAAATTTCAGTGCATTAATTAATGATGAATATTAATTGAATCTTTTAGTATTTTTACTTTATTTTTCTACCGTGAGTTCACTGAGACATGTTTTCAGACATAATTTTAAGTAAAAAGGATGACATATCTTAGTTCAAAAAGAAAGTAATAGAAAATATATTAATGTATTTCAATATAAAAAGAGCACACAAAGATTTAACCATATGCTTAAGTACCAGTACTAGTGTGCACAACTGGACATGCAGATGACAAAAGAAAAGGTCCTCAATGAGATGGCAATGCCTTCTGGCTTCTCAGGGAGTTACACAGAAAAAAGCACTTTGACTGATAAATTGGACTCTGCCTGGAGAATCGTTTTCAGAGTGTGGTTTCACAGCTTCTTGCCTTTACTTCATTCTTACCATTCTCTGAAGTGTAAACAGCACCTGGCCCAGAGCTACCTAAAATGTTTTTATATCCCAGATCTGCCCGAATGATCAGGGAGAAAATGAGAGTGCATACAAGTTTAGCATTGACAGAAGTCAATTAAGTACCTCAATCAATTTAGTAAGAGATTCATAGAGATGACTCAGAATGGTGTAGAATCTGGATTTGGAGCAGTACTTACCATTTTTCTGTATACAGAAATGAATGTAAAATATACAAATATATTTTTTGGAAGAGAGATCCACTGAATATTCAGCTAATAGAAACCAGTTGTTTTACCTAAATTAGATATTACTTCTCAGTGCTTAGTAACAGAAGGGAGAATCTTTGGCACAACTTGCTTTCTGCCATGTGTACTTGAGTAGCTCTTGAGCCAGTATAAAGTGCTCTAAACTTTCAACCAGAAGTAGGTATCAGATCTTTAACAAAATATATATATATTATATATATATATATATGTATATGTGTATATATATACATATATTTAAAGCCCTAGAATTTTAGATTTTATTATTACTGAACTTTTAATCAAGGATAGAGGAGTCAGTCTGAGCAAAATCAAAATGATGCCTTAATGAAATTTTAAAAACCCCAACCACCAAAACCTGATTATAAAATAATCTCAGAGGTTTAATTAAAAAAAATAGAAGTGTTTGAACAAGGTATTTTCTATTTTTTTCTATTTTTGTTTTTCAATTTGAAAAAAAAAATAAAAATAACTAAAAAGCCCCTACCATTTTTCTTTCTGGTATACATCCACAGGAAGAAGCAGTAGAAAGGCAAATTTAACAAGCAGCAATTTCCAGCAGGATTTCTCATCAGAACATATTTAAAATAAGAGGTTTTCTGGCACTCTTCCCCCTTTCTCCTCATCTCCCAGATCAGAAAAACTGAGTGAGTGGTTCAAGTACAGTAAGAGCACAACACGGTCACTCAGCTGTGGTAGAACCTTAAATTATAATGGTTCTTTTGCATTTTATGTCCCCCCCCACCAAAAAAAAAAAAAAAAAAAAAAAAAAAGAAAGAAAGAAAAAGAAAGGAAAAAAGAAGGCAAAATAAGAAAGACAACAAGTCAAGTATTTGCCCTATTTCCTCCACTTCTCACTGGCTTCTGTGTATTACATTGACATGTATGGAACTATGAGGGAGGTTCTCTGCAGAACTCCTAATTGGCATTATTTCCCCAATATGACCTTTCAGCAAAGAGTTTTTTGACAGCACTGAAAAACAACAACAAAGCACTAATTTGCTCTAAAGCCTGGTTCTTCAGCAGTTCACATTGTTCCCTGGCTAACAGCTGAGCTTTGCCACAGGCCAAGCATTTACATGACTCTTGCTTTTTTTGAAAGGAGTGTCAACATAAACCAAACAAGTTCTGCAATTGCATATTGTGAAAGGCTGACATATGAGAAATACTGAGAGCTGCAAAACTATGGCAATTCATAGAAGTCTAGGAAAATGGAATAAAATCAAGAAATGACAGTGTCACTTGCTCTGTTTGTTGTCTAAGCAACAAAAAGTTTTCCAAAGAAAATAAGTCAATGAGAAAAGTCTCCTGAATGCAATCAACAGTTAAAATTTAATCTAATGCTGTTTGTGCTTGGTTACTACTGATCATTTACTGATACTCATATTTTTTATCAACCTGTTTTTCTTATAAATACAAACCAATAATGTTTATAAACAGTAGAAAAATAAATATGTAACGAAACTAAAAGAACCTTGATTTATTAGGTAA
The DNA here is from genome assembly GCF_022539315.1 of Serinus canaria. NCBI lineage: Eukaryota > Metazoa > Chordata > Aves > Passeriformes > Fringillidae > Serinus > Serinus canaria. The sequence continues at coordinate 43,364,724 of NC_066319.1, forward strand.
AATAATAGTACAATAGTAGTACAAAAAAATAATAAATTGATCATTTTTTCAGAAAGAAGCTAACCCCAATATTTAATGGGGGAATGGGGGTGAGAAGAGGAGGATTTTGTGGATTTCTTCAAATCCTATTAGTTCTCATAATGCCAGCGGGTTACTGACAAATCAAAATCTTCAGCAGAAACTGCATTACACTAATCCTGAGGCCTTTTGAAACTTCCACTCATATACAATACAGGAACAGGACTAAGCTATGAAGAAATATAAAAGACTATAATTTATATTATTTAAAAAACCAAAGAAAGAAGAAAAAAGAAAAATTGCAAGATACCTTCATATGATATTTGTGCTGAATTTTAAACCCTAGGTACATAGGTATTGAAACCAGTGGGAACTTTACTGACTGCAAAATGAATTTGAATTATCCTGGTTTTACACAAGCTGGCTGATTCTGGTCAAACTGGGTTTTATTTTTGCTATTTGCATTCCTAGCAGGAACTGTTACATAAAAGAAAATAATTGCATTCAACATTATGTCAAAGAGGCAAATTTATTTCAGAGGCAGCACTTTCTAGTGGTCCTAGAGAAAGGAAGAGAGGAGAAAGCTATTAAAATCTTATCTACTTTATACTGTATTCAGTGGAGTCTCTCACTGAGAAAAACGTGAACAATGTCAGTTGTCTCTGTTTCTTATCACTGACTTTTTAGAATAGGTATTATCTATATGTCTGTATCTATATAGAGACACAATGCACACCTCATGTAAAAATTACCACAGATGCACTTCTACAATAGACAGATTGTTTTATAAGAAATTGTTTTATATGAAAACAATTTGAAAAAAAATCATGATTCACCCACAGTTTAACTATTTGAATACATTGATAAAAAATGGAAAACTACTCCAAATTTTAGGGTTTTCTTCTAGAAGATGGCCGTAGCCGATGTGAAGGTGATTCCCTAGAATAAATTCTATGCAGTATGATACAGCATGGATTCAAATATCATAAAATTCTTTGGGTTTTTTTTGACAAATACATAGTAATGAAAACCCTTATGTGCTCTCCAGCAAAACCAGAGTAACCACTGTCTACGACTTCACAAAATCTAGATAAAAAACACTGTTGTTAATGAATTTAATTACTTTGACCTTTAAAACAGTAGCAGAATCAGGGCTAGAAAAAAATTGTCCTGAAATGTAAATGTGTACCTTTACTAGATTTTAAATATAAGTTTCCTAACTGTCATTAACGATATCTGAAAACTAGCAAATTCTGTTACTCTCATGCCAAGATAAAACAAGATGTTCCATGAATAGAAGGAATATATTGCTGCAAAAACTATTGGCTTTTCTGCTATGAGGACATTTCAGTACATATCTAAACCCCATATTAAGACAAAAGAAAAAAAATTGGAATATTTTTTTTTTTCTTTCAAGTAATTGGACTGTGTCCAGGCAACCTCCCTCAGAAAGAAATAAGAAGCAAATTAAAAAAGCAATCAAGAAATTATGTTGGAATTCCTGTGTGCAAGCTACTTTATTCTTGATTGAATAATTAGGAGCATGTATCAGATACCTGGTAGGTATCCAATGGATAAAATTCCAATTCCTGAGGAAAGATGAGAAAAATCTCAGTCTGTTTTGAATCTATTTTCTCTTTTTAACCAGAGGACAGAAAATGAACACAGATGCATAGACACAGTTTTTACTCCATGTTTTTTTCTGCCTTTTTTTCCTTTTAGAAGATTTTTGTCACTAATAGTTTTTCCTTATTGATAGTACTTAAGCACTATGCGTGTTGGGTTTTTATTATCTCTATACCTCTGCCTATCCAACTATATAAAAGTCACAAAGGAATTTGCCATAGTAAGAACTAACAACAATTTATTGCCAATTATGCAGTAGATAGTCCTGAGGTGAGAGGAGAAATACATCACACAGTGTGACAATTTGCTGGATTCCTCCTTTTCTAGAAGATTGTGCTCTCTGTTTCTTTTATATCACCCCTGGAAAGAATGGAAGCAGTGAATCTCTACACAAGAAAAGATATTTTATGTTGCCAACAGCTATCTTCCTCATTTTGAAATAAGTTTCCCAGACAGCGTTTTTTAAGTGTGTGTCTCTATTATGTACCAGGGACAGAGAGAAAGGCTTTTAACCAGATCACCAATAAATTGTGGCACTTTTTCTTGGTGCTAATCAAAGGATGCAAATTTGATTTCCAGCACTCCTGAGTTGTTTATTTTACTAATTGAAAAGCCCACCGAATAGATGGATCTGTTATACTTGTTAAGTGCTCAGAAACAAAGCAGTTCAGAGAAAATTCAATGTCACTCCAAATACCTTTGCAGAAAGTCTGCTTTCCCTGATTCTCCTCAGACTGCTACCTGTGCCCAGCAGCACACTCAAGTCTCATGCAGTCAGCCTGACCTCCCCAGTCTTTTCAGCTGCATTCTTCCACCAAATTAATTTCAAGTGCTTCAGCAGTGTGGAGGAAGTGAAGATTCATGAGGATCTGCAGGGTGGGGCATAACCAAACAAATACAGATGTTGTTATGCACATTTTGGCACACTGTTGATTTTTCCTATTGCAGTGGTATTCAGATAAAGCTTTGTTCCTTTCTGACTTGATAGACAAGAATGAGGTCTGGGCTGAAATTAAATGTCAACACAAAAAGTCCTGGCTGAAAGCTCTGGCAAAATCCTCTGAATTTTGGGCAATGATATTAAAATTCAGGCTCCCATAGAACTAATTTTCCTCTTTGTCAGGAGGATCCAAGCAGTTTGTTAAACAATATTGATTTAACTGGTAGAGAAAAGCACTAATTAGAAAGTTAATAGAAAAGAACACCTAATTTCAACAATGGAAATAACCCCATTTATAATCTCCCTCTCCAGAAAGCCACTGCAATGACAGATGGTTACTTTTCTCCTCTCACAATAGCCTTTCTTCACTCATATTTTTAAGTCTTGTTGGTACTGAGATGTGAATTAAGTTGTTGTGATAGGGCACTATAAATTGCTTTTTCAAGCTTCTCCTGAGTCCACGCACCTGTCCCTCTTCCCGTGCCTGCCACCAAAAGACAGTGAAAATAACTCCCACACACCTGCCTACAGATTTTGTTATTTCAGCTCCTGTGCAAGGGTGCATCACATGCTGAAGTGAAAAGCTGCTCAGCTCACTGGAGTTTCAACTGCTCCTTAAATCCCCCATTACAGGACACGCTTGCAATAGGTTTCTTATTTCTGATTTTGGGTTTGAGCTTTTTAACATAATACTAAAAGCCATTGGTTTTGGTTAATAACATACTCACCCTAGAAATATTTAGGCAGACCCAGCCTAAATTTCTATATAGGTTGAAAACTACAACATGATCTCTGTTCAAAGGTATACTTTACTCTTTAATGCCAGTCTCTCCTAAACATGCACAATATATGCAAATGTGCTCCAAGAATGCCCTTCTGTGCTACCAAATATCAACATGTTTCCCCTCTAACTACATTACTTTTGCCTTAAGTGTCAGGTACTTTGCTTTTCAGAACACTGAGTCTAAATATTTTCATGCATGTATGTGTATAACAGATCTGTTATCAAAAAACTACTAACAGATCATAGAAGTTCTATTATTCTCATTTTACTGTGTTTTTGAAGGATTAAGTGGCTTGCCAAGAGATCAGGGAGAAACTCTGAGGGAGACCAGTTCACTGCTGAATTCCAGTTTATGCTGCAGTGGAAAATCACTACAACTCAGATATTCTTTTCTCACATCTTAAGGTGAGGAATGGCAATTCCTAATTTATTTTAAAGGAAGTAACAAATAAATATAACAATATAAGAAGATATAGGTATTACGTAATTTATTTCAGTTAAAAAACCCCATCTTTTTCTGAATCATCTATTATTTGGCATACTGGTGTGGAAAGCTTCACTCCTGTTGACTCATTGTTGTCACATTGATTACACAGTTGTTCATTTTTGGATTTAGGCATGAGTTCATTAGTCACAGGGTTTACTTGAGTTTTGCACATTGCTCTGTAGTGATGCAATCCAGAAGCTATTCTGTTCAGTGATCTGTAGCATCTGACCATTTTCATTCCTACATTCTGAATATTTGTATATTGGTACTTTAGGTGGTATTATATATTCTTGATCACTTTTTATGTTCTGTTGTTTGCTTAGGCTCCTTTCTGTATGGGGCACTGAATCCCTGTACCAAATGAGTGTTATATGAATTTGCAAAATGTTTCACTTTGATGCTCTAATGTTTCTGCATTAAGGATTATCCTTGCTTTTACTGAGTGATAGCAGCATTTAAATTGTCTCTCCTCTAACATTCAGCCCAGTGGATCATCACTACTTTTTAATCTCCCTTTGTTTTTGTTGGACATACCCATATATTTTCCTCCAGAAACTGAAAATTATGGAGCTTTCTAAGGTCCTCATCTAGAAGTTCAGATATCATCCCTCAAGATGAAGAGAGACAAAAATATAATCCACTTGTCAAGACAGAATTTTATCACAGTGAATGTGTAACACCAGAGCAGTTAATAACTAAACTGTCCACTTGATCACATCTTGAATCTGAGGTTTCCTGGGTCAAATCCTCATGGTAGGTGGCCAAGAGCTAAGCCTCTCATTTTGCAGGCTCCTTTCTGCTGCTCTTCAGTTGAATATGGATATTGCTTTTTCTGCTTCTTTTAGCTTTACATTTTCTTGTGACTTGGCTTTGTTTTGCTATTAATTCATCACCTCTCTACTTTACACATGCAACTTTTCTATGGTTCTTTTGAGCATCAATGTCTCAACAACTCAACATTTTTACTGGTTAAAATCTCTTCTATTTCTTACATGCCATATCAGTTACTCAGAGTAAGCCAAGGGAGCTCTTCTATTCTTTTAATCTGATTAATCTAATTATTTTCTCACTTTATTTTTCTTTTAATCATTATTTTATTTCTATTTTTATGTCCAACCTGAAAAACTTATAGTCAAGATGAAGTACTTACTTCACAAAGGTAATAAAAGAATGAGAGTTTAATAATTATTATTTTAATTATTATTGGTTTTGAGTATATTCAAACAAATAGCCCTTAAACTCTGTAACATGAGAGTTATGATCATTATGCCAACTGTACCTATTTACTTGCTGAATATATTTTGAATATAAATATCTTTTTTTTTACTGTGAGGGTGGTGAGACACTGGAACAAGTTGCAAGAAAAGTTATGGATGCTCCATCCCTGTAAGTGTTCAAGGCCAGGTTAGATGGAGTTTTGGGCAACCTGGTATAATGGAAGGTGTTCCTGGCCATTAGATGATTTTTTAGGTCACTTCCAACCCAAACAATTTTGTCCTATATATGATTTTAAACTCCATTTTAATATCAATTTACTCCAAATGCCAATTATTGATTTTATTAACAATTATAATGCCAATTATTTTATTTTTATTTTTATTATTTAGAAAAAATTTCCTCTGATGGAGAATTAATAGAACTTGAAGATACAAATATGGGTGGAAGATTCTTTAATATTGAATTTCATTTGCTATTTTATGACAGTAATATTTAGACATCATTATCTAAAAGAATCAGAAGAGGCCTGAAGTCCAGATTCAGAGGTGTCTGCTGGGGGATGTTGCAGTTTGTAGAAGACAGAAGGCCATCTGACTACTGCATTTTAGAATCCTGAGCTCTTACAGCACTTGCTCTCCTCAATTTGAAAAGGGTAATGGCAAGAAATCCTATTTCATTTTATGAAAATGATCTTTTTTACAATCTTCTGTGGAATCAATGTCTGGTCTGCCTATGTTCCAGCAACTGGCCATATTACCATTTAATTTCAAAGTGTACTCACACTGCAATGTCATTTACTGGATAACAAAGCTATAACAAATGGGTCATTGTGCCTCTCTCTATCTGATCTCAGACATTATCATTTTAGTCAGCCAACATGTGGTGCAGAAATGCTTGAAAATGATAAGGACTTTTATTTCTCTTCTTATTAATTGATGTCATTAATTATAATCATAATGCAACCAATTTTTTTCCACATTTTTCCACTGAAACCAAAAGATGCAGTGGACTGATGGACCAGAAGACAAAGACAATATGGTGGAAAAGTCCCTCTTAGCTCAAACTTCCCCCTGGGAAAAAAAAGGAAAAAAACAAGATTTTAGGAGTTTAGAAAGCAGTTCCAGTGACATATGGGGGTGGAAAGCAACTTTGAGGTTATACACAAAATAATGAAGAACAGTGACTGAGTTCTGTGAACCTGAACATAGATTTAGTCACCTAATCACAGATTTCATGAAAGCAGTAAGCCAACTGCTTTCCAAACCAGATACAGGATTTTTCTACTGCTGCAGTAAATCCTCTATTTCTCCAAAGATGGACACATGGTTACCAACAGATCAAACAGAAAAGTCAATGTTGACACTCATGTCATATTATTGTTTGTATATACACCATTAATTCTTTTCAGCATCTATTATCATTCCTGTTTCAAAGCAATAAGAGAAAAAATGAACTAGTATCATAATCAACCCAATGTTTGGGGTTTTTTTGATACTTTTTAAAAAAATTTTTCCATATGGATAAATATTATCATGTAATATTAAAAAAAAACAAATAAAAAGATGCTTTAGTAATATATGACATTTTCTTTCCTTCTTTTTAAATTGCTTATATATTAATCAGAGCTGCATGAAAATCAGGCTAATTACAGAAATGAGTTGAGAGTTTTAGAAAGACAATATTCATAAGTAGTAAGTTTTCCATGGGCTCTTACAAATACAGCTTTTGTATACAGTAGCGTCTGTACATAATGTTAACAATATTTCAGAGGGAAATCATGTTCAAAGTCTATTTAATGTAAGTTTTCTACAGACATCTTTAGGTCTTTTCACACAGCTATAATTCATGTTTACTATTAATTATATTCAGTTGAGTTGTGGTTTGGGTATGATCTTGTCTCCTACAACTTTATGCATAGCCAGGAACTTAGCACAGCTTCAGAAAAAAAAAATTTGATTTAATATTTATAGCACAAGTAGTGTGAGCAACTGAACAGGTTATGTGCATAATGCACTTCACCAAGTGGAAAAACTTAAAAATATTTGGACAGGTAATAAAAAATTACCATACAGAAAATAGTACCTTAAATATCAGTCCCAAAGAGAAATAATGTCATGTGTTTTGATGCTTTTTGAGGTAGCATCTTTTTATTTCATGACTGGGTTACTTCCATATTATAGAATAGCTATTCTACCTGCACTATTACAGTATGCTGGAACTTTACTTCCTAACACTAAATAGACATTTCCTATGATTTAGGATATACTAATAAATGAATCAGAGTTTACTTAAGAAGATGAATAGCCACATTATTTCTACAAATATTTGAGAAAGAGACATCTTTTCATGGATCTATTCAATAAATATGGTGTTATGACCTTTCCTTTGGCCCAATATAGGGTTTTTTTCCAGCTTTTATTAAAGTTTTCCTTACAAACCAAGCAAAATGGTCATAAAGAAATGCTGATTAAGTGCTTGATTGAGGACATTTCTAAATTGAAGACATTCAGATAAGTAATGTAGTATGGACTGCAATTGCTAGTTACCTTGGGTGAGGGTATCAAACTGATTTTTTAGCATTTTAACAAAATGAACATACTATTTGATTTCATAAAGTGCAGCAATAGCTTCCAAACTTGTGTTCTTTAAAGTATGAATGAAGATTCTAAAACTCTGCTTTGTTTTTTTTTCACATTTGGTTGCTGGTGATATTGAATGTGTAGCTATCATTTCTTGAAAAGTAGAAACAAGTGTTAGTCAAGCTTTCCCCATGCAGTGTTGTTAACTATTACCTGACTGGGTTTGTTTGAAACAGTATAGCTGTTTGTTACCCCGTTCTCAGGGGTTCCAAGATGAGGGAAGAGACGAGAAAGTTGACTCCATGTATCAGAAGGCTTGATTTATTATTATATGATATATCATATATAAAAACTATACTAGAAGAATAGAGAGAAGGATTTCACTACAAAGCTATGCTAAGAATAGAATAGGAATCTCAAAACAAGTCTTCTCAGACCGAGACGGCCAGACAGGTGTTCTGTGATAGGCTCTTAATTGGAAACAGTCTGACGGGGCCAATCACAGATTCCCCTGTTGCATTCCACAGCAGCAGATAAGAATTGTTTACAGTTTGTTCCTGAGGCCTCTCAGCTCTCAGGAAGGGAAAAATACTAAGTAAAGGATTTTTCATAAAACAGGTCGGCGACAGCTGTTCAGGATGAGGATTATTGATGTTTGCTGCATTATTCAGCAATTTCACATCTGCATTACCAGGCTTTTTCCTGCAGCTCTGGACTGATCAGAACTGTCTGGTGACACTGTCACTTTAGACTATTACAGAATCACAGAATATTCTGATCTGGAAGTGACCCACAAGGATCACTGTGTCCAGCTCTTTAGAGAATGGCCTGTACGGGGATGTAAACCACAACCTTGGCAGTATTAGCGCCGTGCTCCAACCAGCTGAGCTAATCTCATTAGGAAAACCAAAGTGAAACACAAAGTATCAGCTTACTGCAGTCTGACTGCCCACTCTGCTCTTTTCTCAAGAGCACTTCTCTCTTCTTAAGGTGTTTTTAAATAGTGCAGTTAATTATTGCAGTTTGGTGTACACAATGCACTACAGCCAACTAAAGCACAAAACATATGATCATCAGTTCTATTGTGTTTCACAATACAATAATTAAGTAAGTTCAAGACATGCTTATTAGCTCATAAAATACTATTGCAAAAACTGCATCAGTAACATAATTAAAAAAAATCTTTATTCAGTAAACAGAGATATACAGAAATTGAATGATATTTTTTAATAAACATGAGAAAACAATTACCACAGCAGCAACTCATTGATCATTACATGACATTAAATCTTCACTCCTCAGAGCAAATGAGCAAAACAGTTTTCTCAGTTATATTGACCCCACAATAAGAGGAGAATTTCCCCAATACTTACTAAGAAAATGAAAAGTCAATACACAGTTTGAAGCAGGGAATTTTTTTTTCCCCACAGATGCTATAGACGATACAAGTGGAACATTTTGGACATATATTTGAATGATAATTAATTTCCTTACATGGTAGACAGCAAGTTTAGCTATCATTGCAATATTATTTTGAATTATTGCATTGGTTGACCAGACCAGTACACAGTGAGCTGCAGTCTTATTTGTTTGCATACAGAAGATCTTTTGACAGTGTTACAAGACATTTTCCAGGACATGTGGAATTTCCCACGGATTTTGAAACAATACAGGCATTAGCTGAACTAAAGTCCTGATTCCAGCATTTTAAAGGGCTGGTTTTGGTGAAATGCCAGATCAGTTCTGAGTTTTCAGCAGCAAGTAAGAAGGTGAGGTTAACAGGGAGCATTTGACAGCAAAATCTTAAGTCAGCTCTTTAATTGAGAGGATTTCTTCCTTTCAGTGACCACTTGATCATTGATATTAAAGCCATTTAACCCAGTGCTATTGTTTAACTGGCTGCTGGGTAATATTTTGGATGATTAAGTAATCAGCATTGTAAATTATCAATTAATCACAGAGAGACAAATAATAAATTGCATGCTTAACCTACATTTTATCACAGCTAGGAGACCAAACCAGTTCTCAGCGTTCCCATAACCAAAATGAAGTGACTATTTGCTATAAATCAATACCATTAACCATTTAACACTTCACCTTTAAAGAGAGAGAGACTTTCCTTAAAGAAAATAAAGATACATTCTTGAAACTCTGGTAGACAATGGATATATTTTCAAACAAGTGTTTTTTCAAATATAAGATTATTTTCATTGAACAAAATATACCTGTAACTGTCCTGAAGTTTGTGCAAGTGCCCAGAAAAAAGAATGAATACATGTAATATGTAATATCTATGAAATACACATGTCAGTATGTGTTTAGAATCAGGGAGAGAGAGATAAAGAGCTATAATGGGTAAAATGTATGGAAGTATATTAATAATATGATAAACACAGTTTTAGTTTATATATATAGACACACACACACACACATATGTAGTTATATATGTATATATACAAGTGCTAAATCCAAAATCAATCAAAAACAATTGTAGTGACCTGAAGCATCTTCAAGATTGTTTTTGAAAATACCAGGAATTAAAGGCAAATAAATAGGTAAGAGGTATTATCTTTTGATGAGGGCTCAAGAACATTTTTGCTGCTTGAGTCACTGGTGTGCTTCTGGTACTCTAACCATGAATGAATGCTCAAATATTTACAGGGGCCTTCTGGGGATATCATGTGGCCAGTGGTAAGCATGCAGGACATCCATTTCTTTATGGCGACAAACGTAGGTGGAAAATGGTAGATGGATCCTATGCCATAGGATCTGAAAATTGAAGATATGGGAATGATCTTATTCACCTTATTTAATTAGGAGGAGATGATGAATTTAAAAAATGTAATTGTTCTGTTTTTTTGATCTTTGAAAACAATCCTAAAAAAATCCATGAGACAGATTCTACTACTAATTCAACTTCACTGAAATTCTCCAATATTTCACATATGTACTAGAGATCAGATTGTTACTAACCATGTTTACAGTCTACAAATTATTCTACAAATACTTCTGCTTCCTTATTAAAGAATTAATCCACTGTCTTTTTTGTTTTAAATGTAAAAAAAACCCACAATACGAAACCAAAGAAATGTTAAAAATATTTTCTGTAGGAATTTTATCCTCACATAAGTATGATAATATTCTTATATTTCTAATTATTTATTTTATCCAGTAATTCAGATGGTGGAACAGTTTTCAGATTTAAAATATCTTTGGCAATTATGTCTTTTTGCAAGATCCAAATTAAAGGAAAGTATTACATGAACATGGATGCACATATGTCTGAATATGATCTCACTATGCTGAGTTTTCGACAGCTGTGCTTCAACACAGAGAATTTTTTTAATCATTAGAGGACTACTAACCCACTCAATAATGGTTTTTACTGGAAAGAAAAGTGGCAGTTACTGGGATTTTAAATTTTTATCTGCAGCAATACATATCCACTGTTTTTTGCCTAAATATAGAGACCTATAAATTCCTATTGAACTGTGGATATCACCTGATTCCTTTCTGTATTGAACACACCTTCTGTTAGTGGAAGAAGTATGCATAACTTTCCTTGACTGTCAGCATTTAACCATTCCTTTCTTGATTTCAAAGAACAAGCTGAAAGCCTCTTTGTTAATATAGTATAAACCTGAGACAGAGAGGGTCCTTCTTTTCAGCCCTTTGATCTCTTCCTAAGTTCATCTCACTTCTTCCTTTTGGTCTCATCTCACTTCTTCCTTTTGGTCTTGGCACAAAAGACTGTGATGTCACCTATTAATTTGGCAGCTCTTATGACTTTGAATCTGATTTTTGTAACCAGTTGTAACTCATGAACAGTTTGATGAGGAACAGAAGCAATACATTTGTTCAGTAATATGACAGCTAATTTAGACAATTTTTCTTGTCTTTTCTTCTTAATGGCCATTTCTTGAGGGATATTTGATGACATTGTTTGCCTCAAAGATAGCCATCATGAAGGCTGGAAACAGAGCCTGAAGAACAAGGGCAAGCCATTGTAACTCACGTCCAATTGGAGACAGAAATGTCCACAAAAATAGTCAAAATCTTCAACAAAATTTGAAAGAACAATTTCTTCTGGTTAAAAGGTCTCACAGGTAAATTTTCCAGTACAAAATAAAACAAAAGAGCTGAAAGCAAAGAAACGAAGAAACACAAAAATAAGGAAATACAATGAAAAATAGGAAACTAAGCAAATAAAATCTGTCCTAGTAGGTGCCAGTACCTGGGACAGTCTGGGACAATGGGAATTTATTTTTAGTGTCTGTGCTGTTCCCTGGTGCCCCAGCAAAATGACTAATTTGAATGTGAATACATAGCTATATACAGAAAAAAACACTTCATGGATGAATTCACAAGAAGCAATCTTCAGTGTGAAATCCTCCCTCTTCAATAAAACCCTTTGCAGTCACATAGAAGTGCCTGGCAAGGTGAAATGAGATGAGATGAGATAGTGTGGGCATACAGAGTGACTAGACTTTAAAGAATGCTGTCAAGGAGAACAAACTGGAACTACAGGCACTTACAGGAGGCAATAAAACAAGGGGAAAAATATAATCTACAATAAGTACTAATGAAAGTAAAATAATTTGGACCACATATGGACTTGATCCAGTGATGGATAAGAAGTTCAGAAGTCATTGAGCATGTAGAATTTGTCCCAGATTACATTAGCTATGATTTTGTCTCAAAAGGGCAATTCACCCCTTTGAAAAACTTGGTTGTATTAGAATATGGTTTGCCCCACTTTTATTTGTTAACAGCATTTTGAATTAAAGGGAATTTCTGTCAATCAGTTTTATGTTTAGTGGATGGATAAGAATGTGGTTTTCTTTTTTCACTTTCTTACTACAACTTTTTCCTAGTATTTCTTAGCTGATATTCACCTTTCTTGTTGTCTTTTTGTTTAGTATTGAGGTCAAGTCACAGTTCTAATTGTCTATACTGCTATATTCAATTCATTACATTTTCAAATAGGATCTTTGTTCACTTATTCCAAATCTGTCTATCATACATAGGGAGAAGTCACCCTGGATTTCTGCAGATCTTTTCCTTTCTGCCACTAAAATCTTTCTTTTGAAATTTCTTTTTGTTCCAGTGGTTTAAAACTAAAATTAAAAAAAAGATTAAAAGTAGCATTTCAGCTACTGATGGTATTTTTCTTCCACTACTCAGTATCATATCACATCATACAATTCCCTGTGTCTTGCTCTTCATTTACACTCAGAAATCTCTTTGTTTCATAGACTGTGAAATGCATGGGGCACAGATATATTTCTGCTCAGTATATTGCAAAGTATCTATCAGATATGTAAAACATATTTTGCTGTAGGAAAATGTCAGTACCAGAGTACATGGGCTCTGTGCCATTGATTGAATAGGTGGCCACTGAAGTATAAGGATAAAAGAAATGGAACTATGAATATGCCTTAGCTTTTTTAGCTGTTCAAAATCATGACTGTAGTAACTATTTCAATCATTTTTTGATCGCTTTGGCTCTATTTACATTATAAGAGCAGTTTCTACAAGTTAACTTTCCATGTTGTATCTTCATATGCCTTCATGGTCAAAACCTGGACTGCAACATAGACATTAGGATGGAATGAGCTTCACTAATATAGCTGAGCAGTTGTATGGAGGAGGGGACTAAGGAATATTCATGAGTTAATGTGGTAGAAGCATGGCCATCCACTTCCAATATTTTCTCAGAAATCATCTCAAATTCATTACAATCTCTTTACTTCACCTGCTACTGCAATATTTTCAAATCAAGTTCTTTACTGCATATCAGGATCTAGTTAAGATTTCTTTTAATTTTGGATTTCATTTGAACATTTCCTTTCTTTTCCTTTCTTCTCCATTGTCCTCCACCTACAAAGCCATCTGTTCTGTTGGCAGGCACATGTAAATTCTGTAATTGTTGTCATTCTTAGCATTCTACAAACCATCCACAATTCAAAGGACAAGGCATGCTTTATTTGTGAGTTGGCCAAATGTGTGCTTTTGTCAAAATTACTTAACAAAACATTAACAGGAACAATATTTGATTTTCTGACTATTTAGGATATGCATCTGTGTTACCAGGATTAGATGACTGGATTTTTTTTGAAACTGCTAAGTGCTGTATTCTTTTCTCATACATTTTTCTACTGTTTATGATGATAAATTAGTTGATTTTGTCTTTAGTAACCTTAGGGTTAGATTTTTTTTCTGGAGGAGGCATTGACAACAGCTAAAGGTGACAGCTGCTTATAAGACTAAATTCTTCTATATATGCACAAGCAGAAGCAATGCAAACTTCATCCTGTTATTAATATCCATGCTTCAGCTTGAGGTAGGAAGGAGAAAAAGGAGGCCAAGCTCTTGAATGCAAAGGGAAAACAAAGAAAAGCATGCTAGTTACCCTAAAAAGAAAGCCAGGGAAATTACACAGTGCCAAGATTGAATCCTTTCTCTTCATATTTCTGCTTTCATAGAAAGGTAAAACTGGAGATGGTAGTAAAATAAAGGCTCACACAGGGTAGAGTTCTGACAACAGATCATTAGACTTTGAGGATTCCCTTCTTAACAGCATCATCTTTTGATACAGAGATGTCTCCCAGCTTTTCTGTACATTTTTCTTCATATTTTAAAAAGGAAGGAAGTTCAATTAAGTGTCTGATCCATCTAAACTAAAGATTTTAGTTCACTTTGTTGGGAAATTCATCCAGATTCTTGATACTTATGAAAGATTCTCACAACAGTTCACTGCAATTTCTATCTGAGAAAACTAAAATGAACATATTTCTCCTTCTGGAATACAGACAAAAATGACATAATTTGCATTATATTTGGCAAACCTCAGTTATAGGGTGGAGCTTTCTAACCTATAAGCAGCAGTGTGCTCTACATTTTTCCTGTATCTCTCTACTGTTATATATCTTTATTTTAAACTTTATAACATTTAAATGAGTGAAATTAAAATACAAGAAGTTGAAACAAAGATGTGAACAAGATTATAATTTTATCACTGAAATTAGTATGTACAGTCTTAGGAAGTACTTTGTAATTTAGATATTGAATGGAGTCATGGTATTGCTGCTAAATTGAGAGAGCTTTTCAAAGCCTTCTCCAAAATCCAATACATTAGTAGAAAAACTCTTGGTGATTTCAACAGATTTTGGATCAGTTTCTTGGTGAATATATGTTTAGTACAATAGAATTTTTTTTGTTGGGATTTTATGGGGTTTTTTTGTTTGTTTTTTTCTGTTTGTTTGTTTTTCCAGGGTTTAAGAATTTAAATGCTGAATGTTACAAACAGAAAATTTTGTTCAACTCTGCCAGTTTCATCCATCTTCTGCAAACTGAATGGAGGAATATACATTATATCTAGGGCTGAAGATAATAAAATGTTCAGAAATAAAGGCTGCTAGGACATTATCTTGGGACAAAAAATTTTAAGTTCCTAATAAGTGTTGAAACTTTTTAACTCTTCAGTGAATTAAATTCTATTCAGTGTTGATCCTCACTTGTTGTCCTTACCCATGTTAAATAGGATTGGAGATAGTAGAGTCATGGTAGAAGGACCTCTCCAGAAGCTTCACTCTTTTCTTTCAAGTTTTTCGCTGTTCACACTCCCAGTAACCCTGAGACAATGCAGCATGTTACAATAGTTACAGGACAGCAAGAGCCCAGCAACTATTCAAAGACAGCTCAATCATTCTTCTTCCTTCTCTCCCTTTTCTAACAGTAACAGAATTTGAAAATGTATGAGCACCTTTGAGCAAGGATACTGAAGTCATCAAATAAGAATAGGCATCACTGGTGGTGGAATATAATAAAAGAGGAAAAGACAGACAGTAAATCACTGTCTTTAGGAATCTATTCAGCAAGGCTTTCAGAGAACAGCATTGTAAATGAACTCAGCTGTTGCTGTGAACATCAATCTATGTGAAAGCCTTGTACACGAACACTAACATCCACCTGGTGACACCCTGCTGCTTAAACAAACAGAGCATGAGAAAAAAAAAAAAAGCACAAAAATCTAGCAGTGCTTGTTTAACTTCCATTTCTTTCTCTGATTGACATGAAGCCTCTGTACAGCCTACTGGGCTTTTTGCAGACAGATTACAGCCATTGTCCCTGAATCCAGGTCAGCGTGTGCCAATTTACCTGAGTACCTCATGTGTGGAGAAGAACATTTGTTGAAAGTTTCTGGGTTATGAACAGAAAATTTCTCCTATTAAAAGTTCAGGTTTTTTGCACAGATTATTATGAACTGTTTTCATGAATTTTGCTTGAGCATGCATAACTCATTCCCTGCAGCTGCTGGGAGTTGTTCCTTCTGTGTATACATCTCCAAATAAGTGTCAGACAGCTTATAATATCTCCTCCACTACAAAGGCAAAGTTGAAGATAAAAATAAGCTTATTAGGCCAGGAGAGATCAATCCCTCTGTTCTTGTCATTGCCTGATGATATACAGCCCACATTAGAATCAGAGTGGCCAGAGGAAAAACGGTTTCTGATATGAATAAATTGCAGATCGGTCACCTGGGAACTGGTGATAAGTAGACCTGTAACATTTCAGAGAGATCAGCAGTGATCCTGACTTAGACTGAGTAAATCTGCATGGAAATAAAGTTCCCGTGAACTTGAGAGTACACAGAAACTTTTTTTGCTTTTCTTTTTTTTAACACCTTTTCAGTTAGCCATAAAGTAAAAGAAGAAACAGTCAAATAGGTGAGCTCCTATCTAAAGCTTATCGGATGCATATTTCTTAAATCCTCTTCAGATTTGCATATTGAGAAATTCTGGAAGACTAAGCTTCCCTGATTAAATTTCTGAAAATGACAGAAAAAATTGTTTTCCTTTTTAGAAAGGGTGCAAATTCTTTCTTTTTTTTGCATAATATTATCTACCAAAATATCTTCAGTTTGTAATTAATTCATGACTAACTGGATTCCCAAAATTTTTTGAAGCCAACAAAGAAAGCAAACAATAGGCCACTTTACACTGTTCTAGAACATTTGCTTGAAAGAGAATCAGATGTATGCACCAATGTTTTTGTCTTATACAGCATTGTGAGACACTGTTGCTAACTCACTAATGAGAGAAATAAACAAAGGAAATTGCTTAATGCTGCATATTAGTAGATAAGCAAACCAACACAGTTATATCAACAAACTGTAAAATTTTAAATGCAAGGGGTCATTAAAAGCAATTTATCTATGTATTTTGTCAAGCATAATTTAATTTTCATTACTAACACTCAGAGTGCCAAAGAGCGATAAAGCTTATTAAAAAAAAAAAAAAAAGAAAAAAAAGAAAGAAAATATCTTAGGAATATACAAAAACCATTCCTGTCTTGAAAATTTCTTTGTAAAGAAAATATTTTCCACATGTTGAAATTTCAAAATGCAGAGATTAGTCAAATATAAAATTATTATTCTTCTTCTGCATATGCTTTTAGGAACGTTCATCTCTTATCCTTAAAATGAACCAATAATGTACATGTATTAATCACAAAAGCAGGTTCAATTAATATATTAACATGATATGTAATGGTGATTGTGCCATCCAAATGCATTAGGAGAAACATTACTGTCATGGAAGTAGGTACTAAGATAAGCAGTGCCCTTTCTTATATAAAATTATAGTTTGATTCATCACTAACTGTAAGGTAAAGACTTTAACTGCCAGCGATACAGAATGGAATGTGAAGAATTTGAGTTCTATTTGCTAGTAATGAACCTAAAGTGTGTCTAAAAACAGAATCAAGAGACCTCTATCCGCAGTTCATGGCCTTCTTGGATGAATATATAAACATGACAAACCCTAAGATGAAGGTGAGTTTTCCCATCACTCACTGAGATGAAAAACGTCAGTCTGTCTGAAGGGCTGTGATTGCACTGTCGTTGGAAGAGACTGTGCAGGCAATAATGCAGCATGTGGGCTTTCAGTTCTGCAGGGCTTAGCATGAGGCTGGTTTATGTCAAGAACAGAACCTCGTGGCTTTAATTACTGGCCAGGTGTTCGCAGCACTGCTGCACACTGTTGTGCAGTTCCATTAAAGGAAAGCTTAAAGCATCTGCAGAGCCATGAAAAGAATAGTGCACAGCACCTGCCCACACTTGTTCTTTTCAGAGTGACAGAAAACCTACACTGAACTCATGAAAAGCTATAAAAGGAATGTTTATATGGATTGCATGTCACTTCAGAAATCTGTAATGGTATCAGGGCACAAAACTTATTCAGTGCTCTTTTATGTGTAAGCCATTGTTTGGTGTCTTGGTGCCTAAAAGGAAGCAATAGGATCTGTACTGCTCTTCAGGTTTTCAGTTTGGTGGCAGAAGCCTGTCATACCAGGGAACTGAGAAATCTATAACCAAAGCTATGGTTATCTCATGCAGCCTGTTCAGTCTTGATGCATCAAATAACTCATTGAATTCTTGGAGACAAACACTGATAATAATTAACAATGTGTTTGAAACATAAATAAGAATACATATATAAGTAACAATAGCGGTAGTAGTCATAGAGAAGTGACATAACAATGAGAAAGACAGTAGCTGTTTGTAACTTACGTTCCAAATTGTCAACAAACTTGCAAACTTGAACATTTGATTTCATGGTTTGAAAAAAATTAACATTTAGGCAAAAAATTAGAATTAAAAATTCTCAAACCGCCAAGTTCTCAGCTTTGTAAGGGAACTTTGTGGCAGCTGAGATAGGAGAAATTAAAAGAGGTAGCAGAGCATACGGTATAGTGGATATTTTTCAGAAGAATCCTAAATCATTTAACTCTTCCAGAGAACTGAGAGTCTGAACAAAGATCTGAGCTGAATCACAATGGAAGCATCATCATGACACATACAGGAAACAAATACATCCTTTTTAGCTTCTACAGAGCATTCCAAATATTTTGGTGATGTAATTTGTGTTGTTTTTGCCCTGCACATATGTTGCTGCCAGGAGAATCTGATCATATTTAACTTTGGATTCAAGAAATTTAAGACATAAAAGCAGTTTTTAGTGCCCCATAGTTTAAATGAGCTTGACTTTTTTCTGCTTTATGACTTGGAAAATTTCAGGCATATTTCAAGGTTGGTTATTATGATTCAGAAACTAGCAAAAATCATGTAATTTCTGGAATAATATCAAATACCTACTCCATCCCTAATAGATGTACAGTTAGGATTTCCCTCTAAAATAAAAGGGACATCAGCACAGGGCTCCAGCTCATAGGCAGCCACACTGTGCCATCAATGCTCAGTCACCTTCTCCCAGGAGAATGAAGTAAGGCACTCCTTTGCCAAGAGCCAACCATACAACATAAATAACTGTCTGTCCCACAGTGACCAGAGATTTTCCTCCTCTCTGCTTCCTCTGCTCCTCGTCTGCCAACTACATTTTCCTCTCAACTCATCTAGTAAACTGGCATTAGTGTTGCTCTATACATATCTGGAGGCTTGCTGCTCTTATTCCAGACTTCAAGAAGGACTTGAATCCTTCAAAATTGGCCTGTTTTTTTGTTTGTTTGGTTGGGTTTTTTTCCCAATTATATGCAGATGTTCTGGTAAGAGTTTTTACTTTTCCTTTCAAGCCTTGCCAGAACCAGTTGCATAACCTGATATGTCAGTTACTACAAGGGACTAGAAAAAAGGATCAATGACAGAAAGGGCACACTGCCAGGCAGTGTAGAGAGAAATGTAATGGATGAAAGTTGCTTGAGAGGGAGAGTGGACTAAATAGTTAACATTTGTAAATATTTTTTTGTATATCAGACTTACCTGACCCAGTTCATGTAGTAAAGCAGATTCCTGCTATAAGACCTGGATCTTGCATATAACACTTCAAAAAACAGCATACAGTGACCAGTAAAGTAAATAAAGTATTTGAATAAAGCATGAGAGTTCCTGCTTCTGCAAATGAATTCCTTTGTCAGGCTGTTAAAATGTTTCATTTTTAAAATCAAAACCTTTAAGGAAGGGCCCTGTCATATATTTGTTGTTTCTGGATTTCATGTATTCTGCATTCATGCAAATTAAATTGTGGAGATGTGCCTTTTGAATATATTAGGTACTAATACAGACCCAAGGACAGCAAATATCACAACACTCACACATTAAATAGGATGTCAAAATATTCTGTCCCTCAATTCATTTAAATAAGGAGATTATTGTAGAAGAAAATTAATTTATGAAAAAATGCTTATGTATTGTAGAAAATAAATATTGCTTTCTACAGAATGTGTTCAATAATCATGCAGAAAAAAGGCACCATCCAGTTTGAATAGTAAAGACAAACCAATACAGCCAATAGCTGTAAGGAAGCATCATCTCTCCTGTGCACTGTGACAGGCAGCTTTCTCAGTTTTACAGATCAATATGCAAGTCTGTAAAAATTGTGTACATAGGAGTCATATTAAAGATTGCACAATCTTATTGTTGGGCATATCAGATTTGGACTTCTGGACTCTACAGTTTTCATTACTGACCTTCCAAATTTTGCAAGTCCTAAAGGATTTTATTTTTTCTTTGGAAGTTACTTATTTGTTCTGCTTTGCTTTTCTTTGGAAATTTAATTCACACACACACACACACAAAAAAAAAAAAAATAAGGAAATCTGTTTTATAGGCTGATATGTGGTGGTGTTGAACATTAAATTACTGACAGGTGTTAGCAGCACTTCTACATGTTTCCAAGTCAATCTCCTTTAAAATATGTGCTTTGCTTCATCCTTCAAAGAGAAGCCACTATCTGTATTTTTCACTCCTTTAGAGACTCCTTAAAAGTATTCAGGGTTTGGAAAGAAGCCAGAAGAAGGAAGGAGTATGTGGTAGTCAGAGAAATGGACAAGAGGAAGATAAAGAGAAACACAAATGAACTGGAATAAAATAATTAGTGAATAAATTTTGTTCTGTTGTTAAATACCTCTTCTAAATCCACAAAAGTGAGAACTGCAATAGTTTTTCTACAAATAGCCTGAAGGGACTTTATTTGTAAGTAAATAGGCTGGGGGAGGGCCAGCTGACCCAGAGAGAACAAAGGGAGATTTCATACTGTGTGATGTCATGCTTAGCAAGAAAACCTTAGAGAAAAGAGAGGGAAAGGGGAGCTTTCATGGCTGTGGTGTTTGTCTTCTCAAGAAACTGTTACTCATGCTGGGGCCTTGGTCTCTAGGAAGCGGATGGACATCTGCCTGAGAGCAGGTAGTGAATAAATGCCTCTTTTTTATTTGCTACTATGCATAGTTTCTGAATCCCTTCTATTTTATCCCCATCCCAAAGGAGAGGAAATTGATCAAGACATAGGTGGGTGTTTGGCCTTTGAACAAGGTCAAACCTCATGGAGACTTTAAGCAAATCTTTTTCCCTCCAAAGCTGCAGCCTTCCCTATCATAGGGAGCAAGCAGAAGTCTTTGAGAGGTTTCATAAACCAGTAGCAGATATTTAAGACAATGAATCTTGTTGTTAAAGGATAAAGATGTAATGAACATGACATGACTAAATACTGTGTCATTAGTGGCATTCAGAAAACTAGTGCAGAAACAGGATGTTTCTCTACATAGTGCCCACACACTGAGGGTAGGGTTGAGACAAGACACTGACCTCTGCAAAAGATGTTCTTCAGACATTCTGCTGTGTTCCAAACACACTAACACTGTTACTGCCAAATAAGCCTGCTGCAAGTCTTGGAAAGGCATTACAATGCTTGAAATCTCAGGATGGTACCAGGAGGAAGGTTGTTACCCCTCCTGACATTGCCTGAATTAGTACAGCCAGTAGGGTTAGAACCATGAGGAAATATTCAGCTTAAGTTATTTTAGTAAAAAAATTTTCTTTTAACTCACATAAGTGAAACTGTACAGGATAGTGTTATTCACAGAAAGTATTCATTTCCAAACAGAAAAAAACCCCAAAAAACTTAAAAACCCCTGAAAAATAACAACAAAAAAATCACAAACCAAAAATCAAATTCTAAGTTGCAAACCACTAGAGAAAAATTTCAACCTTTTTTTTTCCATTCAAAATGAATACTCAGAAACTGAACCTACTGGAGTGCTTTTAGCAGCACACCCCACTGATCATGGTGTTAAAATAACTATCACAACCCAAAACTTACCAAATGGTTTTTCATCAATTATTCTGCAAAGATTTTTGTCTCTGGATCATGAAGATACCTGTGAATTCTCAACTGGTCCATCTATAGACATGGAGAGAGAAATATATTAAGAATTATGCATAGATTTCCTATGTTTTCTTAAAAAAAATCCAGAAAATATAGTACTGCCAATATTTCAAAATAAAATAAAATTCTTCTCCCCCATTTTGTAAACTTATATCTTTTTTGTTGCACTGTAAAAGTCTTATATCACTTATGCATGGCAGAAAAATGCACTGCTAAAAACTTAAAAGCTAGAAACAAATACACAATAGCTCATCCCACAACCCTCATGTGCTCTTTAACAATAAAATCTGTCACAGACAGTAGATAATATACTACATTATCTGGTTTTTATACTTGTGGAAAATATATTTGATTACAGCTCTAATACTGCAACAAGATAAATCATAATGAATCCATCAATATGTTACCCCCTCACACGCAAATCAAAACTCCTTCTTTCTCTGTCGCTTTTTTCTTCTTCAAATATAAATAAGCACAACTCAGATTATTACCAGAATCCCCATTAAATTAAATAAAAGTCATGGTTGGAAAGGCATCTTGTGATCAAAATTGTAGAGAACCTCATATATTTTTTTCCTAATTCTATCTGTAGGTAATTCAATTACTTATGATTTCATCTCCTACCTTTAAAGAAATTTTTTAATTCCCTTAAAAATTTTAGTGCTCAGTTTGTGGATTAAACAGATACTATCCCCTCTCCTGCCATTGAAGCCGTGTCACTTTTATCATTAAATCACTAAGTTAAATCAGCTCATGTCACCTCTCTGCCCTGGCTAGAAAACTTCAAGAAAAGTTTTGGGTACATCTTGGTTGTCTACATAAATCATCAGCAACCCCTACTAAGCATATCCAAAAATGCTGATTTCAATGGTAAGAACTTAATAGCATGTCATAGCTAAATCCTTCTAGTTAGGCAAAAGACCAAAGAGTGGGCTCTGATACCGTTCATTTTACTAACACACATAGATATACCTGAGGTTTATTTTTCTTCTACTTTTTGACAGCAAACAGCTTCTACCATATAGGAGTAGAATCTCTTTCAAATGCAATGTACTGGAATGCACTTTGCAAAACTTCACCCCCCAAAATCCCTGAGGCTTGATTAAGTAACATGGTGATAGACACAGTTTAAGATTGCAAGAGGGGCTGTGAGAGACACAAGTTAGCAGCCTCTCTAATGTACTACTTCCTCTCATAGTGAGGGCTTTGTTTCCCTGCAGCATTGGATGAAGAGTTAGGCAGCACATGACTGCTAGGAACTAGTGTGATGATCCTAGGCCAGGACATCATTGGTGACTTTAGTGTCAACCTCAGTAGCTAGAGCTGCTTCCAGAAAATCTATGAAATTAGGACTACCAATGGAAGTTGGGAGTTCATATTTTTGGGGAGGTTTACTTTTCCAGTTCTGGGCCCCTGAATTCAGGAAAGATATCGAGGTGCTGGAATGTGTCCAGAGAAGAGTCATGAAGCTGTTGAAGAGTCTGAAGCCCAATTCTGATGAGGAGCAGCTGAGGGAACTGGGGATGTTTAACCTGGAGAAAAGGAATATCAGGGGTGACCTTATCACTCTCTACAAATACCTGAAGGAGGCTGTAGCCAGGTGGGGGTCAGTCTCCTCCCAGGCAACCAGCAACAGGATAAAAGGACACAGTGTCAAGCAGCATGAGGGGAGGTTTAGGCTGGATAATATGAGGAATTTCTTCACAGAAGGGGGAATTGGCATTGGAATAGACTGCCCAAGGAAGTGGTGGAGTCCGGGTTGCTGAAGATGTTTAAGAAAAGATTGGATGTGGCCCTCAGAGCCATGGGCAAGTTGAAATGGTGGTGTTTGATCATAGGTGAAACTCAAAGATCTCAGAGGGTTATTCCAACATAATTGATTCTGGACTTATGTGAGAATTAGGAGTCAAGATCTTATTCTCTAGAAGCTGGAAAGTATTGAAAAAGTGTCAGGATATTAAAACTGTTGGAAACTGCAGACACATGGCTTCCTCCACAGCTTTCTACTCACCACCAGCCCTAGCCCAAGGCTGCCTGTACTGCCTAGGGTTAGGGTTACACTTAGGGTTAGGGTTTGTAAAACCACAAAGCCCAGAGCTCCAGCCACACTGCAGCTGCAAAAGGCATCCCAAGGGGATGAAATGCTCCAAATATGTTCTTTACTCAAATCCTCTTAAAGATGTCATATTTTATATTTGAAGATTACGTAATGAACAGGTTTGTACTTCAGTCAAATGGGAAGCTATCTGGAGAAATCACAGTGTTTAACATATCAAGCAGGTTAAGTTTTCTGTGAGATGACCTTTCACTGGAGAGACAAAGTTACTTATCTCTTTACCATTTACAAGCCACGTTTTAAATCAAGAATGAGTAATGTGTATTTTCTTTGCCTATCTACAAACATAAATCAGGACAATTTGCTACACAGAAAAGAATGCAGGAAGAAACTCCACCATCTCTTATGGTGAATTACCTCATTGCAATCTTCTTATCACTTGTCTCAGGATTTAACTATTTGTGATCTACTGCAGTTTTCTTACAGTTTCCAGAAGACAGAACTGTGGACCTAAGTTCTTCCATTCAAAATGGCAAATTATAGGTAAAACAGACCTAACATATGCTATTTACAGAAATATTTATATAAATAGATATAAATATATATATATACGTAAAATAAATATATATAATAAATAAAGTATAAAAATATAATATATATTATAAAATATAAATATATATATAAATATATAAATATATTAGTCTGAGCATTTCAAATACAATGAAATTATTGAAAAAATGCAGAAATAAGGACCTAGATACAGACTTTCATGCATTCTTCCATTTTTTTAACATATTGCTGAAGATTTTACTAGAAATGCTCTCTTTTGGATTAATTTGCATTTTTTTTTTCTCAAGACAGACTTTCAAGGAAGCATTTGTTATCATTTTCCAGTTTCTCTTACAGGTTGCAACATGTTCTTACTTTCAATAAAGAGATTTACTTCACCAATTATTGGACAAAATGGGATATAAAATTTTTCTTGAATTCTGAAAGAGCTTCAGTTCTTTGAAACACAATGCACTGATTACAAAGGTAGAAAATTTGATTTGGCTTTTGTTACTCTATTTTGTAACTGCTGCTAAGTTTCCTATTTAATTAGTCTAGTATAGGTTTTAGATCACCTTCACCTTTCTTCCTTTCAGTGAACATTATCTGTATTCTGTACCTCACCTTAAAAATTAGATGCAGACAAAAATGCAAGATGACTCTTCTGAAGTGTCCCTTCAAAAAGGGGTGGAACCCACCTTTGGTGGTTCATTAACACAAACATTTGCAGCTGTGCCTGTATTGCAGATGACAACTGCGTTGCAGGTTATTCACTATATTTGGTATTGAAAAATCCTTGGTGCTACTTATGCTTCTCCTGTGGAATTTTTGTGGATGAGATGCAATTAACAGACTTGCCTCCATGTTGAGATAAAACCTCAAGTAAATGTCTAGAGAAATTCTTGTATGTAACACTATGGTGGTTTAAATTCTCTGTTTCTAAATAAAAATCCCTGAATTGATAGATGGCTATCCAAAATAAACTATTGATGAAATTTCTCTGGGGTGATAACTAACCAGTAAATTATTAAACAATGTTTATCATTTATTTCCAAAAGGGAAAGAACCAAACACAATGCATTTGAGTTGAAAATTTTGTGATATAGGAAAAAAATCAGGACATACTGGAGAGAAACTTTAAAGGAAACAGAATCTTCTGACGTGGTACTAAAAAACTTCAATATAATGAAGAAATAGAATCAGAGAAAATCTTACTAGTGTTTATTATTTCATTCAACTTTTGATATTTACATCCTGACTAAGAATATCTTCAGGAAAAATGATAGAATTCGTTTATACATGAACTGAGATCTCAAAATACTTTTCAGTATGGTTTGCTGTTAAAGAATAATAGTTCTAGACAGGCCACACATATTCACTGCTGCAGGCTACCTAAAACAAGTTCAGAAGGAAAGAGGAAAATTCAGACTTCGGTTTTGCATGGCATCACCTGATCACAACCTGCTTTCTTTCAGTTTGCTGCGGGGACCATGTTGAAATTCTGTTGAAATTTATAGAGACTAGAGACCTAGAAAAAGAAAAGCTGTGTAGTGAAAACAGTATTTTTGTCCAAGAAGTCTGTGTACTCTGGAGATAGCTGCTGCTCAAGTCTGAGTCAGATTGTCACTCCCAGTGAGGAACAGGGGAGAAATATGGGAAGAATGAGAACAGAAAACAATGTGAAAGACCTGTACCTCCAGTCCCATTTCTTGTCTCTGTGGATGGATGCAAACTCCTGTTTCAAGACATGGAAATGTCCAGCCAACATAAAGCAGTAGCAAATGACCAGCTATACCCTATGACTGAAGATTGACTCTGATGTCACTTTTCTTACCAGTGGGGAATTAGTGGTGTGTATTAGTTTAGTGTTTTACAGGAGTTAGATCATAGGAAGTAAGAAAGAGACCAAAACGAAGAAACCTTTTTTCACCAGTAACTTATGCAGCTGTCAGACAGGAATCTAGGTCTGAATAAATTTAAAGAAAATTTTTCCCAGAATAACAAAGCAGTTGCATACATGGAATGAAGTTGGAATATAAAGCTAAAAAGCACCAACCAACCAACCAACCAACCAACCAACCAACCAACCAACCAACCAACCAACCAAAAGAAATGGGTAAAATAAAGAGTGAAAATTTTAGCTTCTTAAACAGTTTGATCAAAAATCAAGAGAACACAAAGCTGCAGATCTCATGGATTCAGAACTGATAGATTTTATTCTTAAAAAATTGTCTTGGTTTTTGAAAGGCTTTCTCCTGGTTTATATCAATGTAACTGAGTATGAGATTAAAAACTTTTAACTGGACATTCTTTATGATCATTATTTTTGAAGCTTAGATTGGAATTGAAATATCAGATCTTTCATCCTTCTCTTTTGTGTACATGTACAGCAAATGATTATCCATAACTGTTAATCCTCCTGTGAAATAGCTGAAATAGTATTTGTGTTAAAAAATGAAATAAACATTAAAAAAATTGATACATTTCTGTGTTCTCCATATTTGTCTTGAACAGTACATGAAATAAATAGCTTATCTAAAATCTGATATTTAATCATGCAGTAGAAAATGATTCTGCATGCATATAAAATTTTCATTGTGAAATTACATGATTTCCAACCCATAACCAGTTAGTTAATACTGATGACTAGCTGAATTTTCTTTGCACCACACAGAAGTTGAATGGAATGGTCTCTTGGAAGAAAGGGGCAAGGAGAAAGGGGAAAGCCTAAAATCCAGATTGCAAATATTTAGCTTTACATTCATCCCTCCAAACTGTAGTGTTCCCAAATGAGTTTTCTTTCAGGACTAGATTAAGAAACTCATCATCACATGCATATTTTTTGAAATAATTACATCTGGCTGGGACCAGAAATAATTTAAAATAAAATATATTGGCTTTTATTTTATCATTTTCCTTAATTTACAAAATTTCACTACAGTTCACAATCTAGACAACAGAGAGAAAACTCCAATAGAAAATTCAGGTAATTTACATATATATTTTCAGTGATTCTTTTATAATCTATGAAGGTAGTTATCAGTGAACTGCTAAAGATAATTTCCCCATAATTTTCTTCCTCCTACATCATACATTATAATTGCTTTCATCTTCCATTCCATGTGTGTTGGTGTCTTTCTGCTCCTCCTCTTTCCTGGATGGAGAATGAGAGAGAAAAGAATATATTAAATCAAGTGTAGAGGTAGTTTTCCTTTTGGTGGTTGAGGATTTTTTATTAAAAAAAGAAAGAAAAGGAAAAAAAAATAAATTGTGAACTCAAAGTATTTGGATTCACTTAGCCTCCTCAACTCAAGCTCGAATTCTAATTCCAAGCTAAAATCCAGTCTCAAATGTACCCAGCATCTTTATGGTAAGCATCAGGTTCTTGGGTGGTGGTTTGGAGGAACAAAGCTGCATTCGGATTCTGTTCTGCTCCTCTCACGTACCTTTTAATACGAAAACATAAGAATATGTATAAATCAAATCCTGCTCTTTATTATGATTACCCCAGTCCCTCCTCTTGCCCCTCCCTGATGTTCCCACACTCAAGTTTTCCAGGTTTCTATGAAGCCCAGGTTTTGTGCATTTATTTATTCTCAGTTAGAGGCATCCCATACTGATAATGTTCCCTGGCAGATTTTATATCTGCAATGCAAGGGTAGAACGTGTTTTACTGTAGAGGAAGGTACTTGTAGGACACCCATTTTACCTTTTGTCCACACTCTTCACAGAGTTCTTACCTCATTGATCTGTGTGCTTCTATAATTTATTTGCCACAATCTCTAGAGTCAAGATGTTTTATGCATAATGAATGCTTAATTTATTTATCTAAAAGTTAATCACATGCCCAAATGTTTTTCCCTCTCCATAATTAACCTCTGGGCTCACAGCAATCCACTTCTCATGGCATTTCTTTCTGTTGGTAGAAGTAGTCTTTGATGGAGAAAATGTATTGACTTTTCTCAAGACTATCATAAAGAAGGGGTTCCCAAAGTATCCAATAGATTCATCATTGGTCATCCAAAAAAACACTCACAAACAGAAGTTTTAGACAGTGGATTGTGTATTTCACAATATTTCACAAAGTGGCTGCACCTGGCATGAAGCACAGAGAGTTATGGAATTGACCACAGCTTCACACAAGCAAATTAAGCTACAGGTAAGATATATAAAGAGCAATAAAGTTTACTGTGTTTTATTTCATTTCATGTTCTCAAATTATATTCTCTGAGAAGAAAAACAAACAAACTAAACAACCCTTCCCCACCCCATCAAATATATTTACCTGGAGAGGAATGTAGTAAAGGGAGTGTTGATATTAGTCCCATACACTGTAGCTATCAGACACATTCAGGTGGACCTCCATCATATTTTTCTGTGGAACAATAGCAGATAGTAACTAATGAGCAGCAAAGCTGGAGGACCAGAACTAGCATTCAGTTCACTATACATAGATTAGTAAATCAAATAAAAAATTGCTAACAAGAGTTAGGGACTCACAAGGGATTTTACCTTTGCAAATGCTATCATCAAACTTGATTTGATAAAAAGATGTGTCTATCAAATCATTATTAGCTTTTATGCATGGCATGTATTTTGTGTTATAAAAGCTTGTATATGACAAAACAAAGCAAAAATTGGTGGAGGGGAAAGCTGCTTATCTTACAGACAAATAAGTAATGACCAAACCTTCAAGTCAATAATTATAAAGGGTGGGTAAAAGATGTGGGAAGAGTTTTAACAAGCTGAAGATACAGAAAAGGTCACACCATTCAAAAAGGTTCTCTTTCCTACAATCAGTGGCATTTTGCCCCTCTTTGATGAAGATGACCAGGTTTTGATAAGAAAAAAAACCTGAAAGTGGGCAGTAATAATGCAGATAATTTCATTTCTTAAGCTATTTGTACACCAACTGTAATTAAACTTTTGATACTATTTCACTGTTCTGCTTAGGAACAGGCCAGCAAAACAGTTATTTCCAGTCTCATTATGGGATTACACAGTCGTTTCTGATCAAGGAAATAGAGCCTAATAATATTCTTACCAATTTACAGTGCTCACCACCCCAAGAGGGGATTAAATAAGGAGATAATGATCTGGGAGTTCAAGTTTGCTAACATTGCTGTCACAGTCATGTGTGATATCACAGTCATGCCGTGATAAATGCTAGACTTGCTTGATTTTGGATTGGTGATTAGACTTGCTTCTCTCTGTTTCCTGAAGAAAACCTTTCCAGGAAAGAAGCCAGTTGAGGTGGTAATGGTGAAAAAGGAAAAAAAAACTCTCTTGTATATCAATTCAGCTTATGTGTAAAATTAAATGCAGCTTATATGATTTATGCAGCTGAATTGATGCAAGAAAGTTTTGAGGAATGGAATAAAATCCTTATGTAATCACATATGACCTGACCAGAGGAACTCATCCTGTCAACCCTAAAGATTTCCTGAGGTCTCTGTAGGACTTTGGCTGTACATACAAGCCTGAAAATATTGTTTGCCTATCTTTTGGTAGCATGGAACAGAAGATCCTCAGCGTAAAATCTTGACAGATTCCCTCAAAATTTCAATAGGCAATATATATAGTCTCCTTGTTCTTGCACTTATGTACACTTTCAAAATGATTTTAGGGACAAAGAAAGGAAAAAATAGCATCTTTGACTAGATAGCCAATTCCTTATGCTTTTCCAAATCTTTTAGCATCCCCCAGTATATTCTGGACACAACTTCAAGGTGTTA
The DNA here is from genome assembly GCF_022539315.1 of Serinus canaria. Lineage (NCBI taxonomy): Eukaryota > Metazoa > Chordata > Aves > Passeriformes > Fringillidae > Serinus > Serinus canaria. The sequence continues at coordinate 43,394,896 of NC_066319.1, forward strand.
GTAAGTACTCTTGTATATGTCAAAAAAAATTCTGTTTGTTTTGATCACACTGCCAAGTTGTTAAGTTTGACCATTAACATAAAAAAATGCACAGAAGTCTGCCCCGTCCTCTTCCTCAAAATTGAGGCCTTAAAATACATGGAAATAGAATTCTGCTACCTCTCAAGTCTACTTTCTGAATCAGCATGTCACACAGAAGACAAAAAGAACTGAAGTTCTGGAAGAGCTTGAAGAATTGAAATCTCTGGAAGACAAAACCTGAGTGACTAAAATGAAAGAAGCATCTCCCTATAAGCAAATGTAGATATATGCCATAAGATTGTTGATATTACCCTAATGTGCAGCTGCAAACCCAAGACAAATTCCACTGATTGTTTCAAGGGCCTTGGTCAGCCAACTATTCTGTCTTCTTGCCCTTTTTTAGAATAAAATTACAGGATTCATTATGAAATACTAGAATCTTACAAAATTATCAAATATTTATCACTGACAAAACATAGCTTCATTCTTCATTTCATGGTGCCTGTGCTAGCAAACACACTACCCAAAGCCACTTTATATAATCATTTAAAACACATGGAAAGAATGAGGAGCAGGCTAATCTCCATTCCTTGCAAAGACATGCTGAGTGAAAATCTTGAATATAAATTCCGTGACATTGATGCCTAAAGATTTTTGCTTTTTATAATCTATGTAGCTTTATAGATTTTAATATATAACTGCATCGTTTCTAACACTTTGTCACTTTAGCATAGTAGTTTCTTACATAATTTTCTTACATATTATGTTACCTTCTTGGAATCCCATTTAGTCTTGCTTTAGTCTAGCAAGGACAATTTGATTTGCATCATAGATTACAGACATAATAAAAGGTAGGGTTAAAAGATCGAGAGAGAGACTCCAGTGGGTCAGAAACCAGGGGGAAATTACCTAACCAACTGCTTTTCTAATTGGACAGTATTTTTAGATATGCTAATTTTTCAAACTTATAAAAAATGTAGAAATCCAATGCTGGGTGTGCCCATAACCATGGGGGCACTTGGAAGCTTCCATTAAATATCTGAGTTTTATCTTACTTTTTTAACCCTATTTCAAGGTTTTTTAAAATTTTTGGGTTTTTGTTTGTTTTGATTTTGAGTTGGGTTTTTTTTGCAACAACATCATTATCACAGAGATGGGGGCATAAATAAAGATCATATTTTCATTAGTAATTATATAATTATTGTGCTTAAATTAATAAAGGAAAAAGAATAATGGTATGTTTCACAAAGACATGATACAAGCATATGTGAGTACAAAGATTACAGGAAATGACTACAAGTGTGCAGTTAATATGGACAGTTTATCTATGCTAAAATACATATATGCTAAATTATCACATACATAAACCCACAAAAACTTCATCACCATTGGTACACATTACAGACTGTACTGAGTACTTCTGTTCCAGAAAGGATTGACATTTTATTTAACAAGTGTGGCATACTAACATGTCTCTAAAAAGACAGACAAGTCAGCACAATCCTGAATCACTTTTAGATTTTATTGCTCAGCCTGTTATAAATCAATAAGCTTGAGAACAATTTCCTTATTCTGTGGAAAGTTGTAATACTTATTCCTAATGGGGACATTATCCCTGCATAAAATTCTGGTATTTCACAAGTTTGGGCTCCAAATACACAGAAAGATCTTTTAAGGACGCTTTAGACATTTTAAAGTGTTATTAGTATAATATATGCTTCTTTCAGTTTCTTGCAATAAATAAAGCACCTGGTTTCACAGGTGGAGGGAAAAGACATGGTTTCTATTTTTTTTTTAATTTCTTCAAAGCACATTTATAAAACAGTTCACTTTTCTTTCCAGTAATATATATTCAGATACCTGTAGTGTGGGATTGTATTATAAGTGTATTAATGTCCTACTGGGAATTCTTGCATAATTCTCTCAAGGTTTTGCCATTTATGAGTGAAGTGATCTCAAATTTATACTTAGCTTATACAGCACAGTGTCTTTCCTATTCTTTGTTTATATAATAGAAAAAAATTTCTAATGACACAGACAACTGCAAATTGCATCGCAGTATAAGCATGAATGCATTCATACTGCCAACTAAAAGGTAAAGCTTTATTTCACTCCTTGACCATGTTTCTAGGCTGAGCAGGTTGTATCATTTGTAAGGAAACTCACAGAGATGTCATAAGAGAAATGGAGAAAAAGATAATCAGAAAGAACCAATAGCCAGAAAAATGAGATTTTAAATGCTCTCTAGTGCAACTGAGACTCCCAAGTTTTTAAAATTATTTTTAACATTAAAAAAAAACAGGTTACACAGTTTAAATGTTGAATAGAGAATTAAAAGATACACAGAAACAACATTATGTGTGACAGGATTTATTATTATGACTGGGAAGAAATTGTGTTTATGTTGTATAAGGAATTTTCATAGATGCTTACTGTCACCTCTTTCTGTGTCATGTATACAGAAGAATTACCAAGCTGTCTATTATAGGCAATCTGTACTTTAGAGCTATATTCAAGAGCTGGTCTTCACAAAATTTATGATTTTCACTACTGCAGGTAATTTAGATTGGAAAAGTGCTTAGCAAAAAGAGATGTGATGGGAAATCTTATTCCTGCTCTAAACAATTAACACCTCACCAAATTTTTTTCCAATTGTTTTCTAGTGTATGGTGCTGGAACCTTCCAACCCAAGCTCTTCTATGATTATTTGTGCATCTGAGAGTCAAATACATGCCTAAGCTGGGAAAAAGCAGTAGAGTGAAATGGCTACTGGTGCGGCCAGTACAGCACATTTTGAACTGTCAGAAAATAGCAGCATGTTCAAAGACAACATTTAAGTTTGCATTGCCTGATGCTCTTGGGCCTTGGGTTTTCTATAGGGAAGGACAAAGAAGTATCCATGTTCCAAGGCTTTTCCTGAAAACAGAACAGTGCTAGGAAGCCAGTCATAGCATTTTCCCAAGTTTGGTCACTATTTTCATGGGTGATAAGACATTGAGGCATAGAAGCCACAGCATTTGAGCGTGTCTCAACTTTCCTGGGTTAAATGGAACAAAGTTATATAAAGCAACTTGAAATCCACACAGAGATAGATTTTTTTTTTAAGAGGTCAGTATCATTATTAGTGTGCTGCCTGGTGTGTAGAAGGAATTTCATCTCAAAGGGAGAGAAATAGCTGGAAACAATTTTGTACATGGACTAATGATACTGTCAGGGCTCAGACTGTGCCCTAAGACTTCTTAGACCTTTGGCTCAGACAGACAACTGAACAGCAGCAGGTAAGGGACACACTGCTAGAACATCCATTATTAGCAGCTGTGTTTTAGGCAGTCTAAACAGTTTCCCTGGAAATATAAGTTTCTAGGAGGAAAAGGAATTATGACATACTCCAAAATGAAAATATAATAATTAAAAATAAATCTTATGACCAGGAGCTGAATAATGTAAAATTAACCTTATAACCTGGAGATATTTGTCCAATAATGAGATAAAATGTGTAATTGGAGGAAGAAGGAAAATAGTTCTACTTAGAGAAAACACTTCCAAAACATAAATATTTATTAATCTATGTTGGCTTTCAGTTCCAGATACTCAGAGTAGAAATGCAGGTTCCAGAGAAAACATTTTATCATAAATATCTCTTTTGTGTCAGTTGCTAATCTGGTTTAGAGCAGTCAAGGAGGGATGCAGGTTGTGTTTTATGGATTTAGATGCTCAGGCCCAAGAGATTTCCTTTTATTTCTATGTACAAATTTTTTTTGCTTTAAAAATATTTTGCAAACATTCCCAGCTGAATGTACACATTAAAGGAGAAGAAGCTGGATTATACATCTCTTCTGATGAATATTTCAAGTGCTGCCTGCTCCAAACAACTGCACTGCCACAAGAAGTGTTGTTTCCACTCCCGTTTGGGCTTCAGTGACTCGATTTGCATTTGGATTTCTTTGGTCCCAGAGCACCTACAAACAAGTATTTATACCTGGCACAGCCACAGAGCATGTCTGCATTTTATTTTCACTCTCCAAAACAGCAATCACCTGCAGTTTAGAGCTAAATTTGTTTTGACTTTGCTTTGCTTAACTTTAAGAACAAGCACTGTTAATAAAGAATGTTGAAATAATGTAACAAGCGATGAAATATCAGAAGCTGATGACAAGGCAAAAAGTGACAGAAGTGATTATAAAGAATGAGATTCATCTAAACATATGCAAATCATTAGTTATATCTACTTTGATATTTCTTGTGTGCTATTATCCTCTACACCAAAAAATACTTTTCAGATAAATTTACTGTACTTGAAGTCCAATAACATTCTTCTTTCTTTAATATAATCAAGATAAAATGGTGCCTTCAGTATCACATGGTGTGTGAAAAAACAATGTTGATTTTCCTAGTAAAATAATGTTTTTGTCTCATTCATTCTCTTGAATTTAATCCAAAATACATGGTAAGACAAGAATGGAAAGAGTCTTTGCAGAACTAAACTCACATATATAAATTGCATATATATATATATATATTATATATATATACTATACTATGTAGTATATGTATGTATATATACACATTTTATACCTATATACATATATATATATACAAATATAGAAATATAATATATACCTGTATATGTATGTATATGATTCTGATGCTATATGAGACTTTTACTTTTGAAAATGTTAAATTGTGAGGAAATTTTCAGAACTAAAATATAAATAAATAAATAAGCAAAAATAAAACTATTTTCTTACTTTCATAGTATGCTTTATATTAAGAAAAAAGAGGTTTAGGATTTATAAGGAAATGCCACATCCAGAAGTGACTTCCTTTTTTTTACCTTTATCCTCATTTTCTTTTTAGCATGAAGTCTTTGTGAGTAACAATATTTTACCTGTTGCACAGTTTTGAGTGTTGTATAAAGGATAATATAACTTTAGAAGCTTAGTTTATAACAGGTTTCTACAATCTCCTCTCCATACCTTTGCTACAGAAATAGACATGATAATGTTATGGGGCAGTGTAAGATCTGTCAGCATACTATTATAAAAATGAAAGATTTAGGTTTTGATGGCATTTTTCACAAAGTATATATAAAGCTAATAGTGCCAGGACAGGATATAAAGAAAAAAAAAATCTGATATGTTTTATACTCATAACACACACATACTCTTGTAACTCCTCTTCTTTCATGAATTTAATAAAATGTCTGTTTTACCACTCTAACATTCCATTTTCTCTTACTAGGAGGAAAAAAAGGAGATGCTTGCAGAATCTTTCTGTGATTGCAGCTGCGATCTTCAAATCAAGGATTCTGTTCTGTCTGTAAGAGTTTTTCTTACTTGTCTACCCTAGGAAACTTAGATTTCCAGTGTAAAAATTAGTTATTCCCCTGTTCCACCTACCCAAAAAAGAATCTTGATCTATTTTAGTCTCTCCTTCTGGTAGTCCCTTTCAGTTGCTAATGAACATTAACAAAAAAAAAAAGCACAATGTTAAATCCACAATCTCTACTAAAACGAAGCATTAATTTCCTGTTATTCTCATTTAAGTTTTTTAAGCTTTTTTATGCACTTATTTTTCTTTTCACCCATGTGTATTTGCTTTGGCTTCTAGAGCCCAATACTGAAATGAGCTGTTCTGAATTGCTCACCTGGATTTCCCTCCCACCCTGGATTTCCCTCCCACCCACTTTCTTTAGCCTTCCAACCACTCAATTAGGTTGTCATGTCATGTAGGCATATAGACAGCATGTGTTCCTCAATTACCTCTTTTAAAAGGAAAAAAAACCCTTAAATAAAATCATACCAAATACCACCACCACCACCCCCTACAAACACTACAGAATTTTCTTGCTTTTAAAAACAGATATCTGCAAAGTTGTCTGGTTTGTGTCACACAAATTGCTAACATTGACTTTCAATTTTAAAGTATGCAGGGTGTAGATTTTAAAATATGGAGAAGAAAAAAGGAACAAGAATAAAAACTTGGGGTAAGCATAGAAGCCTTTCCTTTCTTTTGTCCAAGCATATGAAAAGTTCACTGCATTGTCTGCTGTATTACCGACAAATAAGTTTCCTAGAAGATCAGAGATATAATACACAGAATACACACACAAAAAAGAAGCAGGGGGATAAAAAGAGAATAAAAACACTAAAATGCACACATAATTCAGGTTTGCTGTCCCAGAAGTTGTGATTCTTTGTGTTGATAACTTCATATGTGGAAATCATTCCCCCTAAACAGGCATTACCAAAATGCATTCTAATATGACAAAAAAATTCTAACAGTATTTATTTTCCATAAGTTAAAATAAAATCCTGCCCTGGCTTCCAGTTTAATTACAATCAGGAAGCAATGAGGATGAATGGCTATGAAAAACAAAATGATGGGTTTTAGTGCATTTATTTAACTGGATGAATAAAAGCATAATTGCACACATGTAATGAGGGTCTTGGTATAAAATGCATACTACTGTGAAACTCAGATTTTTGCTTCCTATTTTATTGTTTTCTATATGAAATTCTAAATAATACTGAGGTCATTTTGATAAGCAATACTTAGCCATTTGAGTAGAGATGTTCATGTCTGAAAGGAGCCTTGGGACCCTGACAGAATTTCGTGGCTGTTTTATTGAATGTGCATGCAAATGACTGAGTTGTACATGCCACCTTCTTGCTGCTGGATGTCCTGAAACATTGGTAAGACACTGTTGCTTGGAAATGTCCAGATAATTGGAGAGGAGCAGTAAGAATTTCCTGCTTTTGAACACTTATGATTTTTTTCAGCAAAGCAATCTCATTTTTCAGCAAAGCTTGGATATTCCCCACATTTCCTGGGGGGAGGAAAAAAAGGGTAAAAAAAAAAAAAAAAAAAAAAAAAAAAAAGCAGCTTTGCAGCAGATGTGGTTTACCAGGATGTGCAGTACAGGATATACTTGCCAGCAGACATATTCTACATGGATGCTTTTGGCACACAATCTGACACAGATGGTGTTTGCTCAGCAGCACAGCCAGAGCTCTGGCCCTGGATCTGCATCACCATCACTCTACCTGGATCTACCCGGTGGGTTTAGAAGCAACCAGGTATTTAAAATAAGTGTAGAAATACCTATCTCTTCTGTCAAGTTCCTTCCAAGCTTATAGCTATTTCTTCTAATTTTAAATAAGCAGACTAGAAGGACAAGGCTAGACCAAATTCTTATTTTCAATCAAATGGAACCTGTACAGAGGAAGAAGAAGCAGACTGAAAAGATTCAATAGGCCTCAGAAACAATTATAAAAATCCATTCCAATTTCACTGAAAACATTTGTAATTTTTTTTTTCAAAGATGAATTTAAGATATAGAAATTATTATAGAAGGATAAGTTTTATTATGCCTGTACAGTAAAAATGTACATAGAGATTCTAAAGCTGATGCAATTTTTGCTGTCTGGTATTTCTATCTATTCACAATAAGCTCATTGGGTGTTCTGGTTTGATTTGGGTTGGGCTTTGCCCTCACAAAAGCACCCATTGACTGTAGAGTATTACTGTATTTTCAGATGTAGGTATTCTTTTAGGAGCCCAAAGTCTTTTCTCCTTTAGACTAGAACAACTCTCCTGTGAATGCTTTATTTGCAATTATTCTTCTTTCAGAATAATTGTTTTGGTCATGACAAGGCCAGACAACTTTTCTCCTTACAGACAAGGCTTAAGTATCATGGTGAGCCTAATCCCTTGTTTATAAGGAAAGTATTAAATTGCATTCTGGAACCTCAGAGAAAACATAGGTAGAATTTAAGTACTCTGAGTGTCAGATCCATAGTTACCAGCGTGCTGGTGAAGTTAGAATACTTCCATGTCTACATCCTGCTAAATACATATATATATATATATATATATATATATATATATATATATATATATATATGTACATATGCACACATACATATATATTTTTATTGTGCATACATATACCATACAATTTTCTAAATTCTGCTGCCTTGCCCATTTTGCCTCTTGCAAAACTCATTCTTTATTTTTCTTTTATTTATCAATGAGAATAAAAACAGTGAAGAATTTTGTGTCCCCTGTATGTCGTAACTTGTACCCCATCTTTGAGGTACAGACCCCAAAGTTTTTTGTAATAAACCGTAATTAAATCCTAAATTCAGGTCAGGAATTTTCAGGAATTCTAGTTAAGAAGTAGACTTAAAAGTCATTCTCATGATGTTGCATCAAACCTGTTTCATATCCAATATCAAAATCTAATTTTTTAAGGATTCTTTCCATTTAAATTTAACAAAATGATCAGGATAGAAATTAACTGAGTTAAAAAGATTCTAAATTCTAAAAAAAAAAATATCCCTAGAAACAATAGGAGGACCATTTTTCCTAAATAAACCTTAACCATACAGACTTTGTAGCAGTTAGCAACAAAATATCATCTGAAGAGTTTTCTTAAAATTTTCTCATCCTGATTTTTACCAATGCCACCACCAGAGCATGACTTAAGCAATTTGAACACTTCATTCTGATAGGACCAATACCCTCCCATCCCTTGATTGACACAGTTTGTAAGATTTGTCAGAATTTATTTTAGCCAGACAAAAAGGAGAAAAATAGAATTTTTAAACAATTTCTCCTGTGATAACCAAATGGTCTGTCTGCAAGGAAATTGGATGACAAAAACCTCTATAGGGAAGGCCAAATATTTCTGCTAGAACACACAGGCAGGAGTGCAGATTTGAGTGCATTTGTGGTTGTGTCCTTTCAGTGTGTCTAAGGGCTCAGTCAAAGCAAGCTTGTTAGCTTCAGAGAAAATAATTAAAACTAATTTTTAAAACAGCTGTTTAGTGTGTGGGAAAGACACTCAGATGAGGATGAATGCAGAAGGGAGGGAAGTGGTGCTTGGAGGACTGTGGCTTTGACTTTGGGAGACAGAGAAGGGTATATACAAATGAGAACACAAGCCATGACAAAGAAAATAGTTGCCTTTATTCAGTGGCTTTCATTAAATCAACCACTAAGTGGCAATTACTGAGATTCAATAGGTACATTCAGACTTTGACAACCTTCCTCCTCCTCCAAACACAGCTTTTATGTTTCGTTTGTCTTGAAACACCTGATGGCTTTGTGATGTGAAACAACTATTACTCCAAACTATATAACACAGTGTGGGACAATCAAGTGATCCGTGAAAGGCTCTTTTATTTCTAGGTAATTTGAGACGTTTTTATTTATGGCTTGTCTGTGATTGTGTGGGAATGTATATGTGAGTGTGTGTGGAATTATGTTCAAAGGTTAACCTCTTACATTTTCAGCTCTGTCATGCAATATATGTGTTTCTTATTTTTTTTAACATGAAACCAGTGTTCAGTTTTGCTTTATTTTTCATCCTAATCATCTACATATGAAATACTAGGCTTTAAATATTTGATGTATTAAACAAAATTTAATGGAAACAAAACAGGAAAGATAATTTTATATTTTATGATAGATACAACAAGAGCAGGAGTAAGGAAAAATGTAAATTCCTAAATCTAGACAGGTCACTCACTTTAACATACATGCTTATGTGTGACTTAATACAATGTTTTATGGCTAAAAAAAGAGAACATTTAAGGAACACAGAAATAAAGAAACAAGTGGAATCCAAGTATCTATTAAAAGTCATCATGCCATGAATCATATTTGAATAAGTTACATCTCACATACAATTTTTCTTTTAAACACTCTTCTGATTGAATGCTTGTTCCAAAATATCACAAAGAAATATATTTTGCAATTTCATTTTTTTTTAACCTTATTTCTGTGTACTGTTGGGGAAGCTTGAGTGTGAGCTCAGCAGCAAGCTGTGTTTGATATACCATGTGTTAGATAACAAAATGCCATGTGTCCAAAGTGGTATCAGCTCTTGATGAAGAGAAATATTCATCTCTATGTGACAACTTCAGGTAACATTCGAGATATGTTGAAATACACATCTTTTACAAACACACTCTAGATGTGAGTGTTAATGGGACAGACTTGCAGTTCATCTGTCCCTGAAGAATATTGATTTCCTGATGCTGAGAAATCTTTGCAAGTTCTACTAACCTCTTCTAATATATCATTTCTACTTTCTGCAAAATCTTTGGTTTTATCTATGAAGTATCCATCAAAATAAATATCTAGCCTTTCCCAGTTTTTGATAGTTACTTGGATAAAGCTGCACAACCTCCAATATTCCTCTCTCAAAACTTATAAACATCTTTCCTTTCTCTTGTTTTCCTCAATCCACAGGATTTAAATAGGAGGTAAAAACTAATTTTAAAAGGCTTACTGCTAAAACTGAGGCATACATTAAATGGCAGAATATATTCATTGTCATATTTTAAAAATATTATAATCAGAGATCTTTATTTTTCCTCAGATTCACACAAGGCAGCATTTTTTAAATGGATTTATAATAAGGTAATATTTATGTCTTAAAATTCACTTTAGCTTTAGGACTTTTGATTCTTACAGACCTATAATTGGTGAAGGAAAATAATAGGAAAGTACTTTGCTAAGAGGACCACATCTGCATTCACATTGGAATGCATTAGAAACTAGCCAGATTAATGTATTTTCATATAGCTTGAACTAGGGTTCATGAAGACCATAAACACTATTTTCATATGAAAAAACCCTGTATTTAGAAAGTTATGCAACACAGAATATTTGCAAAGTCCAATATCTTGTGCTATTTTTTTTTCAACTTTAAAACTGAAAAGGTTTCAATAAACAGATTTCAGACTTTAAATATCTTCTCAAATCAAGTATCTCTTGATTCTTTTAAAATGAAATCTCTCACTTGAAGAGCATTCTGTTTATGTCAAACTTCAGCCTGACTGCAGAGCAACATTATTGACATTTCTATTCTACATTTCCTGGTTCTGGTTTTGATTTTTTTTGAGGCAACAGCCAGAGTCCAGCTATTCCTCACCATGCAGCCTGAGACATGTAACACACTGCCAGCTCTCTCACTGTTTCCCTTCAAGGCTGGCAGGTATGGCAGTGCTCCTCTCTGAATTTTCAGTGGCTCACTGGAAATAGAATCACTGTGATGCTTAACCTGTATGTGCAGCAGGGAGTGCTGGAAAGGGAGGGGCTACTGAAGAGGTGGAAAACATAGTTTAAAAGAGAAAAAAGTTTCTTAGAATGCCAAGCACATGTGTACATCTGTTACCATTTATGATTTCTTCACTGCAACCCATATTTTCATTCCTGAAGATGTTTTGCTTTAATAAATTAATATTTAATTAACAATATATTTGAATTGGGAAATAAAAAGGTGTTGATTCTAATCAAGGTAGTTGAAGTGTTATTTTTCTTGTTTTGTTTTGTTTGTTTCATTTTTGGTTTGGTTTGGTCTGGTTTGGGTTGGGTTTTTTTTTGCTTTCGTACAACAGACTGGCAGATGAGTAGGCAGGGAAACGGACCATGTTTCCCTTATGTAAAACTTTTTGTGTTCCTCTAACAAAAGGAACTCCTTGTACTGACTGTGAAATTAATATTTTGTTTGATTGCTACTGTAGCTGCTTATGAAATGAGATTTGGTGATGTCTATCCTTAACAACTATGCTAAACCCCTGGAAATTCAACATTATGAAATAGTCAAAACTACCGCAATTATTAGGATACTTTTGCTGCAAAATTACTGACTGCCAGTGCTATTCCTATGAGTACTGCCATCAATTTTACCCCTTATTCCAGTTACTGGCTACTATTGTCATGATTGTTTCCATACTAAGTCTATTTCTGCTGCTACAACTACTACTATTAATATTAGAAATTGGTCACCAGCTTCAAATTGCTTCCATTTCAGAGTCAGTGGCATTTCCAACAAGGGATCCTTTTTCTATTGTGAGTTTGCAGCCAAATAAAACACTTTCTAATGCCATTTATTCTTTGACTAGAGAGAGCAAGCTTAGATGACTAGTTTAGACTAGATACCTTTATATAAGTCAAGTTAATGGAATTAATCCTATTTTAATAAAGGTATCTCCAATGAATGAAGAAAATACAAAGTTATGAATTTACTGATCACTTCTTTGCAGCAAGATGCCCTGGTCATAGAAGGTTCTGATTTATCTCTTTTGCTTTCAAAGTTGTAACTCTTAAGCTCATGAAAAGAACAAAGTGGAACTTAGAAAAGACAGGAGAATCTCTTAAACTTTATTTACAATAACACTTGTCTCTTATCACATTCTTCCATTGTCTGAGTGCTGAATCAGAGTCTTAGTAATACTCAAAGCCCAAATTTACTATTGGCAGAAATCACTGCCAAGAGAAAATGTCATATAAATTCCCATCTCATTGTTCTTACTATTAGGGAGAATCACTTTCTCCTTTCTCTCAGCTTAGAAAATAATTTGTTCTTGGCTTAGAATGCCCTATGTGCCAGTTTTCTGCTGCTAATAAATTATATTAGCTATGTACATCCTCATTCTTACCAGCTAGTCTATATCTTGTCTTTCCTTCATCCCTCCACAAACTCTTCTTTGTTCTGGAGACAAGTAAGCAGAAGAGAGTTGTTTTCCTCTTCCTGAATGTCCATTGTACCATCCAAATAACTTCCTATTCTGGCAACCTCTTCCAGCTATAAGTCATGATTTGGTTGTGATTCCAGAGGGATTAAATGTTGAATGAGGAGAACAAGCATCTAGCTATTGAATACACCTCTAAGAATTAATAATTATGCAAAAATAAAAAAAAAAAACTTCACAATATTTCTTTTTGGTTTATGCTACCTGATCTGGACCAGATGATACTTTAAAAAAGTGATAAAAAAACTTCTTTCTCTTTTATGATATGAATTCAAACTCCTTCTTGATCCATTACTTTCTTAAATTTTTTTCCTAAAATGCAGATCAAAAAAGTCGTGTGCTTTTAGGAAAATATTTAAACTTATGAGAAGTTAAAACTTGTGAAAAACACAATAGAAGAAGTTCTCATTTTTACCAGCTGCATGTGGGAAAAATATAAAACAAAAGAAAAAAACAGGGGAAGTGTTTTGGAGATTTGATAAATATAAAATAATTTTGCACAATCATTTTTGGCTTCTGTAAGTATGTAGTAAATAGTTCAACAGGAATTTTGTTAGAGAATAACTAAAAGTTTTCTATGGAGAAGAGCAGATAATTGTTATCTTGTATCTAGCAGTATGTTGAAAACAATGTAGGATGTTGTGGTTGCTAATATAATTTTATAATCTAAATCCAAAAATTATGTGTACCTTGCTAGGTTGTAAAAGGATCATTCAAAACATGTGCATAAACCTACTTTAGCACAAAAAACAATAGTGAAATTCTCAAATCAACAAGAATATATCAAGATGTCTGGCACAAGGACAATCAGAATGGTTACCATGAATAATAAATGAATCATTTTATTCCTAAATGAGCTTTTTCCCTCCACTGTTTCGAAATGAGAGAGAAAATCAAGAAAATTAAACCATCAATCCTCTATATCAAATCAATTAACAAGCAGTTAAGTTTGACCTTCAGAAGCCCATTGCTGTTGGTTTCACACTCTGTTGGGAACAGTCTAGCTTTTTCTTTGTATTTGTAAAGTAAGTTCTTTGTAAGGTAAAGTACAACAGGCACCCAACTCAGACCAGAATTTCTATTGTAATGAGCACGCATCAAAAATAGATCATAATAATCAACAGGTGAGCTTGAAAAAAAAAACATTGACTTGCTGAGATGCTAAAAAAATGAAAATTCTTATAACTTTTTCAAGAAAACAGCCATCATGCCAGCTTATATCTGTATTAGGGAAGAAAAATATTAATGCTTACCAAATAAATACATCAGAAAATAAAAACATTTTTAAAGTTGAAACTTGTATTTAGAGAAAAATGCTTTTAGCACAAATAAAAATATTTGGTTTTTTAATCTAAGGCAGCAGACAAAGTATGAGGAAAAAAAAGCATATTTACTATTGAAATATGAAATTTTTGATTCTGTGATATCTTTTAAATAAGGTGTGTTTTAAATTGCACAACAGCAGATATTTCTCCTGAACAATCCATCAGTGCCTCTTGACATCAGCACCTGGGAGATAAACCTTAGAAGAGTTTTAAAACTTATTAGAAAATGGTATTCCATCACACACGTGTTGCAAAGATTGGTTAGCCTTTACTACTGTTTATTGTTTTCCCTTTGTGCAATATGCACACATTTTGCAGGTATGGGTTATTTTTGTTTTAAATCATGTTAATTTGAACCAAATTACATTGTCACCTGTCCATGCTGATATATTCAAACCCAAGATTTTTAACAATATATTTCAAACCAGTTGCAAACTGGTAGCAAAAGAGACAATTTAAGAGCTGAAATATCTACAACAATCACTCATCCTCAGAGCATCTGCTAAAGCAAGTACTGGTGAGAACCTTTTTTATTAGCTCTAGTAAGATAAACATGAAGAATACAATGAAAATATTCCCAGAGCAAATTTGAAGTATTTCATATTTGATTCAAGCTACTAAAGGGGCATAAAAGATGGAAGTTCCTATTCATCATACCCTTTAAAGGAATCAAACATTGTTCCACTGAGCCTCAGGAGGTGAAATTTCAAGACTAAGAAATCCACAAACACAAGTTAAAAAAAAACATTTCTCCTCTTCCCATCTGTGTTCAGAATACAAAGAACATGTCTGCAACCACAATTCCCATTTTTCTAGACCTGTGTGGCCATTTGTGTTTTCTTCTACTGTGGTTAAAATGAAATATTGGCCTAGATTATGGCTAGGAATGTCTAGTGAAATATTCTGGCAGCTATGTGCTTTCCAGAAAGTTACAAAAATTATTCCTATAGAAGTTATGGAACAATAAAACAAGACAGATAACATGATCTACATGAACTGCCAACATATTTCATAAAATCTGCATATTTGATCTCTTTGGAATCAGGTGTTGATCCTTGGTGAATGAGTACTCAGTATCATCTTCAAACATATTTTTGACTCCTACAGTAACACAGAAATGATATTTCTATCTTCTAAACCCATGCAAACAACATTTTTCTTATTTAAGTAACATTCAATAAATACTACCTTTTAAACTGGATCTATAGAGATACTTAAAATAGGAGTGAAGTAAGAGCTTTCATCAAATTTCATGGGATCCTATGATCCAGATTCAATTTCCTCTGGATGCTTCCATCCCCAGTGGCAGACCTAGATATATTGCAGTAATCTGCTTTCTTTAGTATTCCCTTCATTCTTCAATGTTTTCATGGTAATGACAATCAGGAGCTGGATCACCATGGAGCATCCCAAGAGATCCTTAGTCTCTGTGAGTGGGGAATGAGGGGCTCAGGGCATGCCACAAAATGCACTTGAATAAAGTTGCTGGTCCTCTGGATTATCTTGGCTCTATTTCTGGCATTCCCAGCTCTGGGCAACTTCCTTAGTAGCACTTACTGTCAAACCAGCTTTCTCATCTTGCTGCAGGACAGGAATGTTTGTAGAGTTGTCCCATGCATGTGCCAAGCATTTGTAATAGTAAAGCAGCTCAGGAGATCTTGAAGCTGATAATCACACATGAATTCATTATTCTTCTATTTAAATTTTGAAAAGTTTTAATACCCACACAACACAAACAGGAAGTAAGATAAACTATTTCCAAGGACAAATGAGAAATACTGTAAGGTATTTGAGGTATTTGATTTCTAGAATATGTAGCTCTTCTGTTACAAATTCAGGAACAACCACAAACTGGCCTAGAGTTTTATTATTGAATCTCTTGCCCAGAGCCTAGATTTATCAGGAGAATTACTGAGGCTTTTGTAATCTTTGAATGAAAGCCAGGCCCAGACTGGAATGAGTTTAGGTATGATTTGTGGTTCCCTATCAAAATCTGATCAGACTCAAATGTTCTGTCTAGAGTTTTCTTTTTAATTTTTGAATTTGACTGATCTTGAAACTTATAAGTAGGTGGTGGCTAGACAGAGAGATGAACATATCTCATGAAACATTTTAAAGACAACTTCTGCAATCATACAGACTTATGCTTTCACCATGAGTCAAAAAATGGTGCAATCTTCTTTTAAAAAACTACCCAAATTTCTCACTTACAACTGGGTACCTTTGATAATTTAGTTTAGTTTATTGCAATATTTATTTATTAGTGATTTTTTTTTTCCTTCTTACATTCCAACTTTGCTTTGCTTAGTTATGCCAAAAAAGTGTTTAACCCTACAGGCTAAGATACATTAAATTTACTGCCCTGAAGTGATAAATTTGGATTGTATTAGAGCTCTATAAGAATCAAACCACATGCCATGTCCATGGAGGGAAAACAGTGCAAAGCCTTCTTGTGAACTAAATCTCACATGAGCTTTTAGTCAGAGACCTGGGCTCAGTACTGTGAATTAGTCACTTTTTTCTTACATGTCTGTGTTTTACCAACAGAAAATAACCCCTGCACCACGATTTGAGGCACATTTGTTCTTCACATATATTGAACTCAAAACTCCCAGCCCTCTGTAGCTTCCCATGCTCACACAGAGTCCCCAATCTCACCCTTTTTGGATAGGATATTTGGAGCCAATGCAGCAGCTGCTTAATCCAAGTTTTAAATGAAGCTCACTGCAAACATTTGCAGCAGTGAACCAGTCAGGTTTGATCAATGAGAGCCTTTTCCTCCATAAGTTTAAGTATTCTAGACAAGTGCTATGAATACTTCTGGCTCTGGGTATGGTTTCACTTAGGAATTTGGAAGGGGTGGGGTAGGCTCACATGGGTAAAGTGGGGCATGATGAAAGTTTTCCATGGAGAGAAGAATTAAGAGTTCAGTAACAGAAAGATAGGGAGCTGAAAAATTTATGTCAGAATTATTTCTTAAGGAGATATCTTTGGGGAATGTACCTAATTTATTATTTCAGAGAATTCTACATCTTCTGAAAGGAATACAAACATACCCAAAGACAGTTCTGAGGTTTTATGCCTAAGAAACTTCCTACTTGCCTCCAAGGCATTCAGTCATCTTGTTTACTTTGCAATGTCTGGGACACAGTAACAAACACTTTTCTTGATTAGGTCTCGGTGAAGGTTTTAGAGGCCATAATTGGTTCACAGCTGTCAAGGCTTTTCTTACCATTGCAGGGAGCAGCTGATTATTCTCTTCAGTCTGAATAGTGCATCACTTTACATGTGCATATAAGTTTTTTCTGGTTTTTTGGGGTTTTTTTTTTGGTTTTTTGTCCAATTTATATCTCCCTTTAACTAGCCACAGAGTCGTGTATAATTGAAAAATTCTTTACCAGTTAATTCAAACTTGAAGCTTTAATAAAAAAAATTACGATCAAAAATATTCTGTAGTTACTAATTAATAAATCCAGTAATAAATCTAGAAATAATAAATCCAGTAATAAATCTAGTTCTAATTAATAAATCCAAAATAACCTGCAGGAAATGTAATTATTTTAAAGTCAGTTTCTGGAAGAATTAAAATCACAATATGAGCTGGAAAAAGGCAACCCTCATTCAACTAAATAAACCCAAACAATTAATCAACCAAATAAAAAAACCTAAAACCCCAAACAACAAAAACCCAAGCAACACCCTCCATTCCCTCTTAATTACAGGAAGCAGTAAATATCTGAAGTCTAGATTTTTTGGTACCTGGAGTGCATATGCAATTGAGAGGACACTATTTTTAAGTTCCTGTTCACATAATGTAGTGACTGAATCAGGCTAGCAACCTTTTTCTCTGGTCATCTCAGACCACCATGTATTTACCTTTTCTTTTGCTTTTCCCATTATCATGTCATTTCCAGCAGAGATTCGCATAATCTCTCATGTAGTTGATGGAAATAATCAGAAACTTTTCTGTTAGGGGTTCAGATGCCTAGAAAAGAACCCCAGGTGAACAGAACAATCTACTTCATGTATCATAGGTATCTATAAATTTCATCCTAGAAATGTCTATTTCCATTGACATAATCCCTCTCCCATACTTGATCTCACTTATATTCTATATGGAGACCATGGAACTAGAAGAAAAACTCACAGGTTACCTCAGAGATGTCAGGTCTGTGGGGCTCTCCTGAAGTGACTACTAAGAAAAGTTTAAGTGGGGAGCTGAAGTATGCAGTAGTAAAAAGATTCCTGCACGTGTCATTGGTACTAAGTACTGGTAAACCCTTTGATTCAGCCTATTTTTAATTTAGCTTGAAGTTACAGATCAGCAATTGTCTTAATTGAGAAGGTTCAGACATGATTTTCCTTTAAAATGTCCTCTAAATATCCAAAATATTAACAGATTATTTCTAATTGACATTAGATTTTAAAACTGATTCTATAAATCAGTTTCTTCATGCTGTGTTGCTTTTCTTCTCTTCCTCAAGTCTAATAATGTAATTTAATAGAGGCTTACTCCAACAATATGACAAGTATTGAAGGTCTACCAATATAAATATAAAAGGCACACTGTGATGTTTGAGGTGACAAGAGTATCTTGTTTCTGTTATTTCTGTGTGTGGTGGATGTTTCTGGCTAAACCATTGTAAAGGCTCAAAGAGCATTTAAACAGCATCTAAAGTTATTAAGATGTGACACATGCAGATCTGACATTCTTGTTTGTTTGTTTCTAAATTCAAGCATGACTTTAAGAAAAGGCATGCAAAGGCTGTAGGAAAATTGGGACATGCAACTTTTACTCAGCTTTTATATGCTTGATACTTTTTTATGGGGTCAGTAGCTATATATGCACAAAGATATTTATCCATTTCACTTGAGTATTAAAAATTCATATACTGAATGGTTATATGTAAAATATTTGAGTAATAAGATGTTTTGGAAAATTGACTTGTAAATTTTAAATTGAAACACTGTATTTGTTTGGAACATTACTTTTCCCTCATTCCTAAGGAATATCCAGGGTGTTAAATAGTCTTGCTTTGGGTTTATTTTATATCTGGCCTAGATTTATTACTTCTAAAAGTAAAGGAATGCATCTTAGCCTAAATGCACATATAGTTTACATGGATTGTGGAATTTTTTAAAATGACTGATACTGCACATTAGGAACACAATGTGTCTTTTTACATACTGCAGAACAGAAGCTTAAGACTGGGTAAAGAGTATCTAAACTGTAAGAAGTATCTGCTTCTTGTATATTATCCTTATATGCTCAGATAGTGATGGAAAAATGTTATTTTAAAAACATATTTCTTCATGACTGTGGTGGCTTCTTTTGTATTCAAGGGCAGATATATCTTTTATTAAAATTTACAACACTGAGTGCTTTCCTATTTGTTCTCAATACATGTATTGATTACTGCATACTCTCAGTGATCTTATTTCTCTTTTCCTTTTTCTTTTTTCTTCACAACAAGAAGAGTCCTAATAGCATTTCAGATTTTTTTTAACATTTTCCATTGCAGTCACAGGAGGGACTATACTAAAATATGAAGGACTATATCCAGATGGGTTGAATTTTTTAGAGACAACTGAGATTAGGTGCCCAAAGGTCTGTATCTACATGTGAGGGAGGGGACAGACCTACCACTACAGTTAACAAAGAGAAAGCCAATATCATCAGTGCAGCCTAAAAAACTTTTTTCTGCTGACATACTACAGGATAAGCTGAATGGCTGCCAAAGCTGTTTGGACTTTATTCATTAGTTCTTATTTAGCTAACATGTGAGCAACTATAGCTATGTGACTTAACTTGCAGCTAAATCATGTACTAGTGAGAAACAGACTTACTAACTTACTTAATTTAAAATCATTTCTTTTTTTTATGGTGGAATAGATTTTGGGAGCATTGCAGTTACGAAAGAAAAGCTGGGGTTTTTTTAGTCAATGGAAACAACTCATATTTTTGCTTTTTTAGGTAATGTATTATATTTTCCTATTCACATAATAATATTGATGGAGCACTGGAATAATTGCCTGGATTCACTGACTAAGCTTCTTCCAATCATTGAGTTAAGTTCTGTATTCATAACTCTGTTGAATAATTGAAAACCCCATGTAGTATTCATAGTAATGATCAATAATGATTACTTATATAAATGCTTTGGGTTTATAATACCCAGAAGCTGGCTTTGTGGTTTTATCAATAAAAAGTCACAATAAACATTTAAGTCATACTTAAAATCATCTATAAAACTACAAATTTTCATTTTCCTCAAGTCACAGTGTAAATTTTTGGCCAAAGTAATGTAGCAGGTCAAATCAGAGATTCACAGTGGCTTTTGCCTTAGCAGTTTTATGGAATTTAAATTATTTCCAACAAGTGTTAAATGAGTCTTTGATTAAAGAGTGAAGATATATTAATAAAATGGAATTGCTTCTCAAGATAAACAAACATCTCTTCAAAAGTCATTCACCTACCTAGTTAATAGGATATCTACCAGGTTAATAGGATCTATAACTAGGTTACATTGGATGGCAGGAGACACAGAATGAGTCCTGAATAATGGAAGAAATGTTAACTCAGTTACTCAAAGTTGAGAGAGTTGCTGGTAAGAAGTCAACAATATCTGAAAGAGTTAAAGAAGTTGTGGGAGTTCAGTTAAGGATTTTTTTATCTATGTGTTAAGAAAAATAGGTCCTTTGAAGCTGCTGAGGATAACTGCCCTTGTGTATTTGTCTACATGTTTATGATTTTTTTGAGAATATTGAATGTGAAGGTCATAAATTGTCTTGGCCTGAAAACCCTTGAAGTCAAAGTCTGCAGCTTTTGGGGTTTTTTTATGGTCAGAATATAATCAATGCCCTTCCTCTATACTATCTGTCAAAGAATCTCACTCTCAACTCAAAACAAGATTCAGAAGAAATTTTAAGTGCCACTTGTCATTGATGACACCACTTACTATCCTAATGCATCAGTAAAGCAGCAGGACAGATATTACAATGATAAAGCAATACTTTTAGACAAAAGTAGACTTTTGTTTTTCCTAGGGCTTATTTGGATAAACTCTTAAAGTCAATATATTGTATCAGAATTTTCTAATCCATTCTACAAATAGTAGAGTAAGAAGATCACTGCTATCTGTTAAAAGCTATTCCAAGAGGGAGAGGCAGGAATCTGTTGGAATTTGTATTTTAAATTCAGAGCTTGAGAAGGACTCTTAGAAACTTAACTTTATAGAAACAACAAATCCCTCTGCTCCAAGCTCATCTCAAAGTTTGAATGTTTATGCCACAATCCCATGGTAGATGGTTCAAGAGAGTTCTGTTATCTTTCATATCACTGAAGCACTATTAGAATTATCAATCTTGTGTGAAGTGTTGGTAGCAAAATTTGTCATATGGGGCCTCCAAAGTCTAACTGACAGAGAGATTAAATGGTCTCCATAGACTCTGTTAGTCATGGAAAAGTTACTTTGGTGTTTGATTTTGTGAGAATCAAAGGGATGTGGTGTTGGTCAGTTGTCTTCTTTTCTTCTATGTGTGTCTGATTGCTTGTGTAGTTATTTGCTCTTCATACAACAGAAATTACTCTGGTCTGCTGAGAGGAAACAATAGGACATCTTCAGAGAAAGAACAGAACTAGGCAGTTGTGTGTGTCAAATTCCTCTGAGTGGGAATACCATCAGTCAATGGGTACTGTAAGGCTTTCTTGGAGTGTTCCTTGTCTTTTATTAAAATCATTACTTTTCATGAGAGAAACCATTGCTATTATCCAAAATGTACAGGTTTTCTTTAGATAACACAATAAAGTGTTTAAAAGTTTATTATAAAAAAAAGAATGCATGTTACAATAAAAGTGATTTATATCCAATGCCCTGTTTAGAACATAGAAGAGTGTAAAAATGTCAAGATGTGAGTCAAACATAAAAGGCAGCTTTTCTTCTGGTGAATTATGTGACTGTTATTGAAATAATTTTTTTCTTCTTTTGTATAAACATAATCAGTCTCAACTGAAATGACTTACAGCTCAATTATATTTTGCATGTAATCAGTTCCAAACTGTTTGTAGGTGTACAGTGATGTGTAAATCAGCAACAGATCACAAAAGAAAACATAAGGTACCTTTATTTAAAGTACACCTGAATAAAAGATGGGAATAATACAATATTGGGAACAATGTTGGTGCCAGGCAGAAAAGATCTAAATAGAAAATTAATAGAGATGTCCATAAAACAAAAGTCTTCAAAGATGTCAATGAACCATCAAGTCTACAGCTGTCTCCATTTTTTTTTTATTTGAAACCATGTTTAGCAGAACTAGCAGAAAGAATGGTCGAAAAGAAATATAGGGGAAAAGATAAAAAAATATGGGCATAAGAAATTTCCAGCGTACTGTCTTTGGGTCTGGAATTTTCCTGTACTACATGAAAAAAAACCTTTGTCTAGTCTCTTTAAGATACATTTTGGACATGTTATTTAATATCTAAATTTACTCTGTCACTTTCACCCACCAGGAAAGTTTAGAAAATGAAGACTTTCTGAAAATTAAGAAGAAAGAGTTCACTATTTTTAGTATATCTGTTTGCTAAACAGGTTCATGTAAGCAGTAAACGTAAATGTATGTAGCCAGAGAATAGATGGAAAGGGGGTCTCCTGCATCCTGTAAGAACTCCAGATAAACATAACAAGTCTAGATGTCATAGGAATGGAATGAGATGTACTGGTGGAAAATGTAGAGATAAAACCTGTGAAGTATATTACTCTGTTACTTTACATTAGAGAAGAGAATGGAGTAAAAATCACCATAATAAAACATAAAGGTAAGCAAACTTCCCCCTAAACTCCAAGGAAAATCTGAACTTGCTACATGCATTTGGATCAATACCTGAGTCTGTGATGAAAGGGGAAGTACTAATTAACAGGTCTGATTAACATCTCTATTCTCATCCCAGCTGAAATACTCACCTTCGTTTCTGCCTCAGAAGAGTACATTCTGGTCACTTATACAAATAAAAATGGAATAAAAAAAGGTATTGAAATGGAAAGCAAAATAAAATGTGATTTAGATATAATTTTATAGAAGTGGTGCACATAAAAGCTCAATCAGCTACTGTTTTAGAAAACAAGATTGCTGAGCTTTCTACACGTAATGGGAACTCCCTTGATAATTCTATGGTTTGAACAGTAATTGCAAACAGTGCAAGATGCATTCAGAAGAAATAAGATGCTATTGCCTGCATTACTGACTACAGGGAATACATCTGTTTTGATCCAAATTTTGAAAATTTCATGATAAAAAAAATTTCACTATAGTTAATGCATTTTTACATAAACAAGGTCATGTGTGGGGCCTTTTTTGTTTATGAAACTTTTGATGCTCAACTGAGCTTTTCCCACTATGCTGACTGTCCTGCAGAAAAGCACAGAATTTAATTCAATTGATTGCACTTTTTTCCAGATTAATATTCCTAAAAATGTTAAATGGACTTAATATCCACTTTTACTCCCGAATACTCCCTGTCAAAACTTTTCTACTTCAACTATAAGATTTCTGAAACAAATGTCTGAATATTTGTTTTTACTGTAGCTGGATCTTCCTTGGATAGAGGTTAAACCAATCAATTTAAACACAGATATTCTACTGTGAATTTTCTACTGTGAAATTACAGACAATTTATCAGTGTGGGTTTTTTTTTTTCTTTTTAATCATGAGGCTGAACAGTGCAGAGATCAGAATAAGACCTGGATCATGTCATATGTGTCAGTGCAGGTCTAGAACAGCTGTGGAATAAATGTTCCTGACAGGATGAAATTAATTGGGAGCATGAAATCAGGTCCTCTTGAAGGAGTAATTAAGGATTTCTGTTGTTTACCTGCAGGAGAAATTAAATCTTTTTGTTCTATGATCCATACTATTTTATGGTTTTTTGGTTCAAATTTCTCTTTCTGTTGTGCCTGATCTTTTTACTTTCTTTTCATATTTTTCATGTTTTAGAATTCTATTGTCGTCAACATGAACTTTATGAATGTTTTATCCCCCAACTAAGTGCAGATAAAGAAGGAACAGAAATGAAGCCTATGAAAAAGAACTGTGGCTCTGATTTGGTGTTTAGAGATAGTGCACCAGTATAGCCAATGTAAAAGGGTCCTGCAAAAGGTGTGGGCTCTTGCTACAGAGCTACTGCTCCCATATAGCAAACTCCAATCTTTTATTTGTCTCTGATTTCACAGAAGCCTCATGTGCCAAAACAATGCACATAAACACGGGAATAAGTTTGAAATATTGTTAAATGATGAGATTAGGATGTAAAATAGCAAGCAATAGGTTCATGAATTAATTGTTCTAGTGAGGAAATATCTTATCCTATTGAGAATGTTTACTGAGAGCTGTCATCCACAGCAATTTTCAAACTCAGTACACAGAAAACAAAGGAAATGTCAGAGCTCCGTGTACAGTGCTGATAAGAGAAGCCTCCAAGTTAGAAATGAACACTAGCAGAGGATGAGCTCTGACACCAGAGTCAAGTTCTTCCCCTAAGAATTAATGACTTTCCTCTTAATACCCTGAGCTAAACAAAAATTTCTGCATAATGTATGCACATTTAAAAATCTGAATGCCCTCTTCACTGTGCAGCTCAAAAGCAAGGGAAGCAGTGGGAAATCTGGCCCTGTGAGGCAGAGCTGTCAGAGGAATCAGCACAGAGCTGCACTCAACATCTTAACCAAGCACTCTGCAGGAACCTGCAGCTGGTGCACTGTGATTTCAAGCCAACGTGCCAAGGCAGGGAGATGGAAAGGCACTACCAGGTACACTGTGCACTCTGGGGATTCCTGACAGCCCAGCACACACATATTGAAAAAGCTTTGCAGAATTAGCACTCATTGAACTCTCCCTCCATAGGGGAATGTAACTCACAGGAAGGCATGCTGAATTATAAGGGGAAAGTACAAGACAACAGAGGGATGGGTATAAAGGAAACTGGCTTTTATGATTCTTGAGCATGGAAAGTGATTATTCAGTGTTCAGATCTGGGAACAGATCCTTTCCCTTCCCAGCAGTTCACTGTTATGATGAGAGCTCACTTCCTTCCTCTGCTGCATCACAGAAAGCAACACTGAAGGCAACACACTTGGAGATGTGAATGTTGGGTCCTTAGTAGAGAGCAATTAATCCCTTCTTTGAAGAACAGTACTGAGGCTATCAGCATATTGTAGCTACTATTTTCAAGAATTAATAGAACAAATAATTTTCTCTACAACCTCCATAATACAGTGGTTGTAGACTGGATCTGAGAGAAGATCCAAGAACTAATGGTTAACTTCTTGAGTCTAATTTCACATAGCTATGGAATTATGTATTTATAAATATTACTTTATATTTGGTGTATATGAATATGTACATAATTATACCTCCTATATATATATTTTTTATGCAGATATACCATTTATGTAACTCTTGCTATTGAGCTATAACATTTAAAATACTTTACCTATGTCTCTGGGAAGCACAATTCTAATCATACAGTAAAGGTAGTGGTGAATGGCAAGGTATAGAGACTTGAAATTGGCCCTAAATCTACAAATCCAGCTTCCATTGACCCAGTAACTTTAAAGAGAATGTAAGAAATTGCAGAAGTTCTTCTTATATATGGAATTTATTATGTAATTACTTAATTGTTTTAAAGTGATCTATGGCTGTACTGGTAGATTTAGTGCTCCATTCTTTTCCCTTGAGACCAGCCAGGAGCAATACTCCACATCTGTGCTAACAAATTTTCCTTGTCATCAATATATTTTGTCTGAATGTGTTTTACCTACTGGCACTGCTCACTCCCTTGTAGTAAATCCTGATTTGTACCTGGACATTGTTTGGGAGTGTTATATGCAAAACAGGCTTTCAGCTGTGCTGCTAATACACAGTGATTGAGTGTCTGGAGGCATTCCCTGCTGCTGCTTAGTTTAACAGCACAAACCTATGTTGACAATCTCAAGGGCTTTCCAGCAATTTCCTTGTCTCTGACCTCTATACTGCTGCCTCAGTGCTGGTATAGGAGCTCGTGCACCTTCCTTTCCTGGCTGCTTTACACACTATGGTTATACTCTGAGAACCTTCAAATAAGCACACATAGCTCTCAAACAAGCACAAATAGCTTTTTACACAAGCAGTAATACAGCTGCAGCAACAGCTCACTATATGGTGTAGCTGGTCCTTTTTTGTAGGACTCGAACTTGTACTCTAGTAGAGATGACCAAGCTGACTCCAAGGTTGTTTGAGTGGTTTCTCAGGTATGGAGGCTCTCAGTATGCCCTATGGCTTTCAAATTCCAACAGGAGTGGAACTAGAAGGGTTTAGAAAATGTAGCTGCTGTCTCAAGGTGCTTTTTTTTGGATAATTTTTACAGAAGTGACACCCAAGTCTGCACCCCATATTTGTTGATATCAAGGAATGTTTCAAATCATTTATCAAGCTTCATTTGAGCCCTAAATTAACCAGGGTCCTGTTTGATTTTTCTGTTCAGTATTCCTTTATAAGTAAATGAGAGTAATTTTCTGTTTGATTTTACAGTATTTATGTTCCATTTTGAGGGGCTAATTAAAAATAAAGGGTATGAGGAAAGGCAATTATCTTTACAAACATCAACACACACACACACACACACATAACCAAACCCAAAAGAAACAATAAACCAAAACAAATATAGGACCATTGAAATCTGAAAATACGAAAAAAATCCACCCAATTTCTTTCTGGTTTTTCATCAAGTAAATGTATTGATACTGCTGATTTGGTTTTAGCTACCAGCTTTAGTCAGAATCCCTTCTCCCATTAGGTGGTCATTTATCTGTAATGTGTAGAAAAATTGGAAATTTCAAACATATTTTTATAAATTCTTCCAAAACCTCCACACCTTCTCAGTGAAATGGTAGTTTCATTTATCTTTCTTTGGTTTTTGTATTACCTAAATGTATCCACAGAGCTCCAAGAGACTATAAGTGGGTCTGTTTCTGCAAGGAAAATTAATGTTAATCCCCATGTTGTCGAAATGCTTGTCTTTATGAACAGCAATGCCATATTTCCCTTTACTATCCATTCCCTTTTCTAGAAAAAGTTAGAAGTAAGATTACAAAAATTAACTCTTCAATAAGTAATTGGCCGGGCCTTTGTGGACTGACAACTAAATTTTGTTTGCTGTTATTTCTGTGTCAATTTCTAAGAATCAAATGCTGCTTTTAGATGCATTGAGATAAATCTGGAGTAACAAAGGGAAGTCATAGGAAACTAAGTGCAAAAACCATCAAAGTAAGTGAGAAGAGATTTTCTCCTGAAGTTGTTATTTGTCTGTAACTGAATGAAAAAAAAGAAATCCCAGCTATGATCACTTGTATCAATCCAAATATTAATGCATGTGCTTAAGTCTAGACCCATTAACTTAAATAAAAACATACTTTATGGTAGGCTCTTCTTTTTAGGGACAGATATTAGAAAATGTTTAAAATTCAAACTCTTTTTGGAAGTATTAACCTCTGTCTCAGCAGCAGAGGCAATGATGGAAAAGCTAAAATCAGAAAAGTGTGCTTTATTTTAGAGACAAAATTAAGTTTATTGATTTTAGTACTTTCCTCTTGGATAAATCCCTACAAGTTCTGGAAGTGCCACTGAAATGGATGACTCACCCTATCATGTGAAATGTCCTGTATTTGCAACTTGAAGGCAGTTCTAGGGTGGCTATCAGCAGTTCCAAAGAGCTTTTGTCTACATGCCATGTGTCTTGGTTTGGAAAGACAGGTGCCTGCAAAAGAAGTCAGGAGCCTCCCCTGAAATGAGAATGCAAACCCTCCCCACCCCTCTGAATTGCTATGAATTTTAAATTAAGGGGCTCTCAGGCAAAAAATATGAGAGCAGGAAATAACAGTTCTTTAATAGGGAAAAAAAAAAAAAGGATAAAATAAAACAATGCAATAGACTAGAACAACCCTGACAGAGTCACAACTCAACCTGACACCCTGTTGGTCAGGGTGTTGGTAGCAGTCCAGTTGGAAAAGTGGCTGCAGTCGTCCTGGAGTGTCAGGTGTGGTTCTGTTGGAGCAGGGGGTCCTGTAGAGAAAGGGTTTATCCTTCCTCTGCAGATCCCTGGAAGTAGAAGCAGCTGCTGTTCCTCTGGGGAGTCCAGTGGAGAAAAGCCATGCTGGTGTGTCAGAATCCCCAGATTATATCTGGGTAGCAATGCTTGGCTCCTCCCTCTAGGCAGAGCATCTCACAATGGGATGTTATAGCTCTTATCAGCCATGCAGTGACATTCAATAGCCTGTTATCAGCAGGTGTCCCCTGCTGAGGGAGGAGTGATTGTGATCACTCAGGGAGAGAGATAAGGAGAAATTGCCCACTTGACACCAGACAACTGCATACAGATGGTAATTGCAATCTGGAACACCATGCTTCTTACTTTGCTAGCTAATAAATCAGGTATTCACAGCATTTCCTTTTTCTTCTTATGCCTGTGCCTGAATAGGTTTCACCCGCAGAAGATGAGGAAGAAACATCAAGTTTACTATTAAAAAGTAGCAGAAAAGAAAATAAGGGAAATTAGGAAAGGAGAAATTTGGAGCTGAACTCTTATTTTCACATTAGTGACAGTAAAAATTGAACCTTACTTACCTAAACAAATGGAATTATAACACTTAATAGGATGTGAAGGTCTTCTTTGATAAAAATACATTTTGTTCAAAACTCTTAGCTGATGTTCTCAAGGATGCTTCTGTATTTGTTTGATGTACCAAGATGTTAGAGAACGGGTTTGCAGGGGTGGCCACCATGAGAAGGACCAGATTCTGTCTTTTGCCAGACACAGCCTGTCCCAGCTGGCTCCAATGGACCTGCTGCAGGGAACAGCTGAGCCTGTCAAATGATCTGGTGGTGCCTCTGTGAAAAAGTGGTTAAAAAGTGTAGAAAACACAGTGCAGCCATTCTGAGAGACAGAAGTTACAAAAATGTGAGAGGGAAAACCCCTCAGACACCCAGATCAGAGAACAAGGAAGATAAAATATGCTGCAGGTGCTGGAGCAAAAATTCCCCTGCAGTCCCTAGACTACAGTGATGCAGGTTGTTTCCTTGTAGCCTGTGGAGAGTCCAGACAAGAGAAGATTTTCTGGAACTGTAGCCCAGGGAGAGAAACCCATGAAGAAGAAGTCTGTTCTTAAGGGACTGTTCCTCATGGAACAGTTGTTGGAATACATGAAACACATGTTGGAGTAGGAAAAATGTGGGAGGGCAAAGGAGAATCAGAGACTAGACTGTGATATGAATTGACTACAAGCCACCATTCCCATCCTCCTAGGACATTTTTTGAGGAAAGAATGAAAGAGTCAGGAATGAAATCCTGGGAAGAAAAGGGGATGGGGAGGAGGTGGTTTTGGTTTTCTTTCTCACCATTCTACACCATTTAAATGACAATAAATTATTATTTCCCAAGTTGAGTCTGTTCTGCCCATGTGATAAGTGATATCCCTGCCTTTATTTCAACCACAAGTTTTTCCATTTTGTTTTTCTCCCCCTGTCCTGTTGAGGAGGGGGAGTGATAGAGAAGCTGAGTGAGGGTCTGGCAGCCAACCAGGATTAATCCACCACAAGTTCCACCAAAACCACTGAAGGAAGAAGCTGTGCTGATTTATACTAGCTCCAGTGCTGGTACCTTCTCGTCTATTGCTATAAATGAAAATAGTTGTAGTACAAAAGAAGCAAGTATGGTTAAATTCTGAATGTTGCCATAGATAAGAATGTTTACTTGGCAAGGAAAAGGGAAAAGGGGGAGAAAAACCACGCTGTTAACGTTAGTCCTTAGCCAAACATTTGGAAACTGCTGCTATATTTAGAGGCTAAGATTCCAATATGTTTTACATCAGGGAATTCTACGCTCTTGTCTAATTACTGCTCTATACAACATAGCTTATACAGGGCTCCTTGATGTTGAAAAGTGATCCTCTTGGGTCTGCAAAGCTAAATTATTTGAATACTGTTAACAGCTTTTCCACTGCATGAATTCCAGTACTGTATTTTGTTCTTGGACAAACCATATGACAATTTAATTTAGAATCAAGAAACACATCTCTTCCAGGTGAACAAGTAGTTCTTTTATTAGAAAAACAGCATTCCGTCACATGTCATGATAAATTTGTCTTGAAACTTTAATGAAAATTTAAGAATTCTGTCCCAAGTGACTGGCAGGTATTTTATAGTTAAAAGGAATACTTTTTATTTTACCAAATGAAAAAATATTATTTTATAAAAGATGCTTCTACAGTAAAGAAATGCAGTCTTTTCAGATAATAAACTTATAGCTCAGAGAATTCTCTATTTTTGAAAGAAGACATCTGAGCTGATGGATCAATAAGTTGGACTTTTAATGAAATCATTGTGGACAATAAACAGTGCTTGAAGTTATGACAAAGAAGCATAAAATATTTCCTTTCCCTTGCCATAGAAGGAAGGGGTTGGGATGGGAGTGAAGGGCTGGGGAGGAGACCCAGACCCTTCCTACTTGGAAGGGCCCTGGAAATATAAACATGATGGAGAGAATGCAATCCAAGTCAGGAACAAGCAGCTGGCCTCTTCTTTTGCAGCTGGAATCTATGGAGAACCTTAAGTCCTCACACCCCTCATGCACATACTCTCCACGAAAATGAGTCAGTTTTATAAGTGTTGTAGAGGAACAGGCAGAAAAAGACATTGAAATGTCACATAGGTTTTGTCCCCTCTCCAGCCCCCATTTTTTTTTCCAAAATCCAGACTGGTTTCAGGAATAATTTATGTTTTCTATACCCCCAGCCTTATTCCTCTCCCACTTTCTCCCTTTCTCTTCCTATAAAAGCCTAATTTGTGTTTCTCAAGAAAGTTTGATGGCACCAATGCAAAGGACACACTGAGAACCCTTTCCTGCTCTAAGCAGATAATATCATGAAATTGCTGTAGGAAGTAATTGTAAAACTGTGTGCCTCTAGGAACTTTTAAACAATCACACTGGGGAGAACATAAAAAAAGCAGGGACACAGTTTCATAGATAAGCACAATGAAAACTCAGAACCGCCCCCCAATTTTTTTACATTTTGCATAGAAATGTCTGCAGAGCTTTAATGCAAATATCAGGCATTTAAACAGCATATCACTTGTTTGGTTCTGATGACTAGGTTTAAGTGTTTTACATAGATTTGACAATAGCAGGACCTGGAACTGCCTCATGGGTCTCATGTGAATAACAAAAGAACTTACATGGGATTTTGCAAGGCTAATTCCATTGATTACCACTGTATCCATTATGATAAAGTTTATAATTAACAGAAACAAAATTTGATAAGGATTTATTTTGTTTAACATCCTGGAAAAAATATGAATGGGTTGTCTCCCATTCTTGTCTCTAATTTTACCTTCTGCCTGAATGGTGATGGCATTCACCTGGAATAAGGCAGAAGCTTGCTGGGGAAATCTGTGCTGGTGTAAATGAATAAAACTTGAAAATATTTCAATGATGGGAAGCAAGTAAGCACTATCCACAAGTATTCTGAAGTTATAGTCAGTCCCTATTGTTGAAATTGCTCCATTTAATATGTTTTAATATGAGCTGGGTAGATACTGAAATACATTCTCCCAGTTTTCTTTTTAATATGATGGTAACTATTGATCTGTGCATAGCAGTGAGGCTTTTCAACCTGCAACAACTGCTCCAGTTATTTATTGAAAGGA
This sequence comes from Serinus canaria, assembly GCF_022539315.1. Lineage (NCBI taxonomy): Eukaryota > Metazoa > Chordata > Aves > Passeriformes > Fringillidae > Serinus > Serinus canaria. The sequence continues at coordinate 43,426,523 of NC_066319.1, forward strand.
CTGATAACTGTAAAGTTTTTGAAGTATTGCTTAGGTGATTCTCTTGAAAGAGGAAATCAGGGTCAGGTGTCTTCTGAGGAGGGTCCCAGGAGCACACCTACACCACACAGTACATCATCATACTCAACCTGGAGCAGTGCAGCTGTGTAAACTGAGAGCTGGGCTAATTAAGTGGTGTGTTTGTACTGCTTCCCTGATCCAAACGATTATCTTTCAGTGGGGCATCACCTTACTGTGTGAGAAAAGCCCAGCTTCCTCAGAGCTCATTCAATGGTCCCTGGCAGAACCCAGTGTTGCACAGCAGGTCCTGAGACAGCATTCCCTTGCCACACCAGTTGCGTGCTGCAGAGTCTCACTCGCTCTGCTGGTGTTAGTGACTCATACATCCTGTGGAAGAGCTCAAATCCCTGAGTTGTTACAGTACATATTTCTAGTTTTCTGAGATTTGATACTGTCAAAATGAGCACTGCTGTGATCTGCTGTTCTTGCCATTTTAATCCAAGAATGACCCAGATGACTGCCATGAGTGCTGCTCTCAGAAGATGAAGTGAATGCTATTTACATAGGTAGCAACAATGTTGCTTCTCTTGAAGATGGGAAATGATACATTAGCATGTTCAGACTTTAAAGCTAAATCATGGTCTCTCTCAATTTTGTTATATGATTAAGAATGACTTTGTCAAATTCACCCAGTGACAGTAATTGTAATACACAAAACCATGCCCTGTCAGAATTAAAGATTTTTTTTTTTCAGTAATTAATTGCAGCTCCTCAAAGCAAAGTACTATAAAACTTGTCTAACATTAAGGGACTTTGTGTTGTCTTGGTGTTCTTTTCTCTGTTTTTTTTTGATTTTTTTTCTGAACAATATTCCAGTAATGAAATGGATATGGTTTATCTCATCTATGGAAATGTATGCATGTCTGCTAAACTCTCAATAGATCTGCTCAGTTATTGAATTTATCATGTTCATTCAAATGACACAATCATTCTAAAAGCAAATATGTACAGAAATATATAAATTCCCTCGGCAAAAAGAGATTCTAAAGAGCAAGTCACAGCCTTGTCAATCATAGCAAACAAACTTAAATTCTGTGAAGTTATTACTGAGCTCAGACATTGCATTATATATTAAAAAATACAAATACAAACGTGGAAGTTATACAAAGAGTTTCCATAAAGAATTAACATTGTAAAATTAAATTATAGTAATGAAATTAGATAGTTAGATACACAACAACATCATGAGTGACAAAAAAAGAAAGAGTTCATTTGCTATAAAGAGACAAAACTAAGTAAGGATGATGAAGAGCTTTCCCAGAGAGAGTACGGTGTAATGTCAAACAAAACAATTCAAGTTTTTAGCCAAAACAATCTTCAAAGATGCATATGGAAATTGGAGAGATTGTTTTAATTATTACAGATAACAAAATCTAGGTGGCATTTGTACCCTGTGCTTCCACTAGAACTTTTTAAAGTCAGTGAGCATTGTATCATTTACTTTGAAGAGCTGGTCTTCCAAACAAAAACCAAAAGGCATTGTCACATGCTCTACAGAAGAGGAACTTTGGTCAGTTTTTTTTGAGTATGTCAGTCTGATTTTTTTTCATATTGTTGAATATTTACCTAGACTAACTGCAATTATTTACAAGAAGGCTACATACAGAATGATGTTGCTTGTGATTTTTTTATTAAAAAGCATAAGAAAATCTCAGAATTAGAAGAGGTAATATATTCCTCAAAGAGTCACTTTCAAGAGTTCAAGTCAAATTAGGCAGCAAAAAAAATCATTTTGTCTTGAAATGCATTTGAAGTTGTATCTTTTAAATAACTGGTCTTTGAGTTATTTATCTATCTTTATCATGGGTCTGGAAATTCTCATTGCCTGAGCTCCATTTTTAATTCCCCAGGTGAATATTATGCCTTCAAAATATAGTCGATGAACATATTTTTTTGGCTAAGTGTGCTCATGTTGATCTGCCAAATGGCCTGATGCCTGCTAACATATTGGTCAGACACATGTCTTTGGGTGTGAGTGCCAAGATAATTTCTCACACTTGCATGCCATATCTTCTAAAGGAAGTAGCACTGAGAAGTTATCACTACATATGCCTTTTCCTTTCAGCTTTGCCACACATATTTAGGTGAACCACCCAACCAGCAACAAAAGCCCAACAAAAGGGGAAGCAAGGAGTTTGCTGATGTTCATGAATTTTCATAATGTAAATAGGAATAACTTGGGGACCTTTGACAATTCTATGTGTGATTACACTGCTGGGGCAAGGGCAGGGCAGCAGCTCTAGGTGTGAGCAGCTCCAGGTTGTAACTGAGAATAGTTTGGGGCTGGAATGGGGAGAGGTGCCTCAGTAGGTGGCAGTGTTCCTTCTCCCTGCCCTGGGCTTCTCCAGCAGCCCTTCAGCCTTTCCTCCCCAGAAGGACAATAATCTGATGAGATGGCAGAATGCTAATTATTCAGGAAGACTGTGTGTTGCTGTTTTATACTGGGTGAAAAACAAACAAACAAACAAACACACAAGCACACCTGTGAAATTTAAGCTGCTGCAAATGATTGAAGTCATGGCCAATGGTGAAAGAAGTTAATTAAACAGGCTATGCAAGTCTTTTAATCACAATCTGATCAAAGATGAAACCTCTTTATGTGTCTAGAGAATAGGATCTCTGAGTTTTTCAGAGCAAATACATTCACAGAAAACATGCTGCATGAGATCAAATAAGGCTGCCTTTTTGATTCATATGTAGAGAGCCTAGATATTTTGGTTTGCTGTAGTTATATCCTTGATTTGTATTGTGTTTGAATTAGGAAAAATTCAAATTCAAAATTTTAAAAATTATGCTTCTGGACTAATGTAATTCCAATGTTTTTAATCACTAAAAACAACTGCATATTTCTTTAAAAAATAGTAAGAATTAATTCTACTATAGACCAGGAGTCTCTGTCAGGGTGTGTTCAGTAGACCAAGCTGATTGTAAAGACAACAGGATAGAAAACCAGTAAGGTAGAATTGGTAGCAATATTGTTCCTGGAAAAAATTCACCATAGGGCAAAAAAAAAAAAAACAACAAAAAAGAAAAAATCTCACAAAACTTAGAACAGCTACTTTGATTTCAAAGAGAGCTTTCATATATGTAAGCATTTTTTTGTCAACTTCCTTTTTAGAATTTCTAAAATACCAGGGTGTAACATACCAGAGATTGCAAGTAAAAGTTAACTAAAAGTGAGAATTTACAGCATTTTTGGCTGTGAGTAGAGTTTGAAATACCAAATATTCCTATGAGAAAACTTTTTACTTCTGAAACTGCCAGTCAGGTTTTATTTTTGAATAGTTATATTTGTGTAAGCATTCAAAGATACATGATTGATCTGATTTGAACCTTTTGAGATTTATCCTTCACTAGCATGAACTGATCTTAATGGGAGTGGTTCCTGAAGTGCAAAAAGGAGTAATGTGTCAAGATATACTTCACTGAAATCAGGGAGGAAGGATTGTTTAAACATCAAAAGATAGGTATATAAGCAAAATAAATGTGGGTAGAAGTTCCTGAATGACAAAAAATGTTGCATTTTTTATACTGCTGAAAATAAATAAATTATCTGAAATACAAAATTTTACATTGATTCCAATGTGCCAAAATGTCCCATTAAAAGAAAGAACAAAAACTTCAGCATTCTGTAGCTGAAACTAAACAATATGCCAGCCCACATTATGAAAGCTGGGACTACAATACATCAAAATAAACACAAATCAAAACTCACAAATTTTTGCATAGCAGCATCCAAAACAGATCCCTGAGGACAGTCTAAACTTCACCCTGAGGAATGAAATAGGGAGAAAATAGTGGCTGAGTCCCCCTCCTCATCACCCTGATCCACCTTGCCCTGGATATTTAAGAGTTTCAGTTTCTAAAAAAGTCTGTTGATCACCTGTGTCAAAATTACCAACTGAAATGTCCCTGCATAATGAGGTACTTGTCAGACAAAATATAGGAATAAATACAAAGTAAAGGGGCCTTTGTGCTTTTATGAAGACCAAAGCAGTATTTGAACAGACCATCTGATTGTGAAAGTGGGTTTGAAGATTTGTGGCATTATCATTTGTGAAATAGGATAAGATAGAAATATAGTAGTAATTAGCTAATTAGAACACATGGTGTGTGGGCTTGTTGAGAAGGCAGCAACATTGTCTAGCAGAGAGAAACTAAAAAAGTGCCTGACTAACCATTGTAAGCTAATTGCCTGTGGGGTCAGCAAAGGATTCAGCACCTCACACAAACCCAGCCCTCCCCACCTCCACTCCCTGGAACAGCTGGTGAGACTTCTCATGCTCTGGCTTTCCTTTCCTTAGTTTTCACCCCCACCCTAAATTTAGAGCTCCAGAGAGATATAAAAGCCTTGCCAAAAGACAAGAATCTCAAGCTCTATCTGATTTCCTATGATAACATTCACAACAGCCTTGCAATCAAAGGATGCAACCCCAGCCACATTTTGAGGAGGTTTGAGGGACATATGCTCTGCAGCTCCTCTTTAATGGGATCTGGAGGGCAAGATGATGGAAAACCCTCAGGAGCCTCTCTGGAAAATCCAGCTCTGTAAGCAAAGTGTTCATGGCTGTTTTCACATAATTGCTAACTTTGGAGGAGGATGAAACAAAAAGGAATAAAGTAAGGGAGTCAGATAGATGTGACTTAATGTCACTGAATTAACTGGGAGAAAAAAATCAAGAAAAAGCTGGCAATACATAAAGCATTTCTATTTCAGGTCCTGATAGCCTTTTCCATAGAAATTGCTCATCTTTTAAAACTATAGACCTCTAAAATTAGCAAATATTTTTATTTTGAATGACAATTCAGTTCATGGGTAACTGCCTAAAATATATCAAGACAAACTAGAAATTAGTGGCCTTTTTTATTCCACTTTCTGGAAAGAGTAAAAGTGTTTCAATCATGACATCTCCTTTCCCTTGCTGAAGCTCTGGAAGCAGAGAGCTAACTCACAATGTGGAGATTTCAACTACAACATAATCAATGAATAACAATAAAGTACATCTTACCTTGATCAAGGGTCGTATACTTCTGGAAGAAAAAAATAGTTTGTTCCTGGATATTGCCTGTCAGTTTTTAAAATGTCTTTATTTATGCCAACATTAAAGTATACCTTCACTAAGGCCTTTAAATCAAACTTCATTTTGTTTTGAAATTATTCTGTAACATCCTGTCTGTCAATTCAATGGTAAGTTGAATGCTCCAACAGCCACAAGAGCTCAGATTAGCAGACTGGTGAGATGATATAAAAACCCACACACCCCAAAAAATCATAAAACCAACGCAAAAAGCCTATTTTTCTTATTACTTCTTTTCTTCTTATACAACAATTCAACCTTTTATCTGATTCCCCTGAAGCTCTGTGTAGCTATTTATACTCTGATTTATCTGTATCTATTTATAAATAGTCTCAGAAATATACATTCTGTTAAAATCACCCTTGAAACAGGGGATGTAACAATGTCAGTCATCCTTAACACTGATGAAAGTTCTTAAATAAGAAAATCTCATTCCAATTCAATACTTCCAGGGGAATTAAATAATTGTCTAGCACTCCTTGAAAGTACTTACTGTGCTCTGAAAAGTCTTTCTGTCTTTGGGCTGTGAAGCTCTAGTGTGTGTATGTAATAAGAGAAATATCCCAACTCTTCCAAGGACTTTTACTGAAAATAGTTTACTACTAATAAGAAAAAGATGCAGGCAGAGCCACTGTTTATAAAGCAATATTTCAATAATAATACTGACATCAACCAAAATGATAATAACAACTTACACATACCTGTTGGAAGTGTAGAAAGGGGAAAAATATGAGAAAATGTCCTGGTTTGAAAATAGGATCATGTTGTTAAAAACACAATTTGATCAAACTGAAATCTCTTAAGTCTCTTGTAGACATTTGCCTTATAATTAAATACTCCTTCAAAATATTCTTGACATGGGAATATTTTTCCTTTTAAACTACTGGATACCTTATTTACCATTTTCTCTTCATGAGAGGTGTCATAATATTTCCAATAGACACTTTTTTGTAGTCTCATTTTCTAATCTACATTTTCTTTGGTCTTGCTTGAGTATTTTATGCAAGTTTCTTTACATGCATCTATCCAAATATTTTTGCAGTTTTACAACTCTAAATATATTATTATGCCAAATTTAGGTTTTTGATGTTTCCCTTTTAGAAACTAAACTAAATATGCATCTAGATGTAAATACAGAAGAAACCTTAAATTCCTCTTCAGGTTCAGCATTTTGGGAACTATTTTCTTGTTTTCCAGTTCAACCAAAACAGCTCAAACCACTGTGTTTTCTGGTCACCATCCCACTATGAAGCTTTTTTATCTGTAAACAGGCAACAAGAAACAAAGCAACCATTCTGTTTCCATGTTGTTCTCCTCCTCATCACTCAGATGGGCTCCTACTCAGCAGACCTTTGTTCATTTTAGTTCTGAAGGAGACAGCTTTGGGAGGCTGGGCACAACTAGATCCAGGAGCAGAACTTCCCTGAAATTGCTGTATTAGCTTAAGTTCAGTACAGTCCAGTGGCTTTCAAGGGGACCTTCCATCTCCTTCAAGTTGATGAGCTCACCTAAGCCAGGCTGAACATAATTAACTCCTGCATAGTACTTACTGTCTGATCCACCTCTAAGTCACCAGTGCTAATTAATCTCTTGAACTCTGGACATTTGCTTGGCTCAGGGACTCCTTCTCTGAGAAAACTCACAGGAAATGGCTATTGTATGGCTTTTACACCCTTTGAAAATAGCCCAGAGGCCTGAAAAAACTCATAACATGCAACCATATCCCATATAGGATGTTTAAAACAGTTTCTAGCCTTTAATACCTGTACATTTTAAATTATATGTTTGATACTGACCTCACAAAGTGATATAAAAAAATAAATAATGAACTATCAGATAACAAAAATATAGGAATGAAAATAACTATGTATAAAAATATCTGTGGCCAGAGAAGAAGAAAAAGCAAAATGAACAAAATTTAAAGAAGAGTACATGTCTGGATCTCTTTGTTCCTTTCCCTTTGAAGTCAGCATGTGACATGTGCATAAAAGAAATGGTCTTAAATTGCATTTTTTGAGAAATCAAATGAAACAAATTCCCCACTGCTAAAGAAAATATTATGAACATGAACAGCCTTAATGTCTCTAGGTTTTCTTTATTTAGCCAAGTGGGAAATAATCATGCTTTTTTTCTGGCTTTTTAGGACTTGTAGGAGATAAAAACCTCTTTGTCCTCTAACATCTTTGGCTTTGAATATTCCATTATACATGAGTTTACTTATGTAGTCCATTAAAAGATCATCAATTTTCTATTTTGAGTATTAATAGATACAATTAATTGACATCATTGTTTTGTTATTTTTATATTTTACACACTCAGATTTTCAAGTTCCTTATGTTCTTGCTAAGAACAAAATGATCTTATTCCACAGCCCATGCACTGTATCCCAGTAGCTTAAAAAATTCTGCAAAGCTGTCATGTTCAACAGGACACTCCAACCCCAAACTCAGCCACCTGTGCTAGTCACAACATGAGCACTGCACCACTGAGCAGACTCACTCTACAAAGAACTGCCACAACTTGCTTCTCAAAATTCGGCCTTCCAAAACAGAGCACAAGATTTAAAGAGCCTTTCAAATCAACTCATAGATGTCGTGGGTTTCCCAGGAAAAAAAAACAAACACACAAAAGGTAAAACAAAAACCAAAACATCAAAACAAAATAAATTTCAGAGGTTTGCACTTCAAAAGAATAACAGTTCTTTGAAAAAAAAGATATTTTGACATGGTTCTCATTTGGAAGAATCAGAGATGTTTCTTTTAAAAAGAGATCACTGTTTCACAACTGTGTTAATTTAATATTGCCTGTAATATTTCCCATTTTTGCATCTCATTTCTCTGGGTTTTTTAGTCTATGTTTCTATAGTATTTATTACTAATTTTTAATATTGTCTTCCTGATTGTCTTCTCATTTTTATCAAGTGTTAAATCACAAGTGTTGTTGAAAGCATTTTTCAAATTTTAAATCTAGACCTTTTTAAGATCATGTTTACAATTTAGAAAAAAAAAAACCAGGAAATTGTGTGCTTATTATTATTATTATCATTAGCCTCAGACTTCCCTTTTCAATCCTTTTTTGATTCATGCCTTGCTACATAGTATGTGTGGTTCATATACAAACATATGTAGACAACTGAAATATTTATTATAGCTAATTCACACAACTATAGTATGTTGTTTGCTAACCATCAAATTGAGATATATAAAGATAAAACATTTTTAATAAAATCTGTTATAAGACTTAAAACTAAGTAGAAGATTTTAAAATATTCATAAAGTTAGTGATGACAGCAGAGCAGTATTAAATATATGAATCAAAGTTTTTACTAGATTAACAAAGCTAATAAAAAGTCATCCGTAATACAGATGGAAAGAATCATAGAACCATTAAGGTTGGAAAAGCCCTCTAAACACATCAAGTCCAACCCTGAACTGCCAGATCCACCAGTAAATCTTGTCCCTAGTGCCACATGCATGAGATCTTTGAGCACTTCCAGGTATGATGACTCCACTGCTTCCCTAAGCAACCTGTTCCAATGCCTCATCACTCAGTGAAGGGAAGAATTTAGGCTCTGCTGGACATGGAAGAAGCTTCCAGAAGCCAACCTTCCACTTCCAAAGCTTGGCCATGCAAACCCAATAGAACAAATTAGAACAGATTGACCTTTTAATAACCTAGCTTTTTTTTTTGCATGAAAGAGAAACTTTCAGTTTCAAATTTATTTTGACATCTTAGAAGGATGATGTCATGTTACTTTCTGAAAGAAATCTTAAAACTTGATTAACTTCTGAAGGTGTAAATAACAAGCACTGTTAAATTGTGTTCTATGCTGTGGTAAATAATTTTTAAAATGTGTATTAAAAGATCTCTACGTGACAGAACTCGAAGTATCTTTGGTCATGTATCTGCCACCTGGTCTTGATTTCTTGGGATTGGAAAATTCAGATAAAACTGGATTAAGATAGAATGGGGTAAAGTAACATTACAGGAATTTAAACAGCTGCGCAGTGAGGAAATATGATTTTTTTTTTCCCACTCATTATAAGATCTTTCACCCTTGGAAATTTCATAACAGGTGGTTATATCCTTTTAGAAGGAGATACAAGATTATATGGGAATGGTATAATAATGGTTTGCAGTCTAAAAAGTTTTGAATTCTAAGTAGTCTAACTCTTTCTAAGTACTTATAAATAAAAGCTTATCAGTGTCTTTGAAATCAGGTAGGTGTCTGCATATCCAGAATGAGTTGCTTTGTCTCATGCATAAAAGGAAGCATCAATTAATTTTTTTTTTTAAAGAACAATGTAAAATCCAGAACAATTTCTGAGGTACTGGACTCAAATATCTCTAGAAGAGAAAACTATTGACTTGCAAACCTTAGTAAGAAAAGCTGTTTGAAAAAGAAGCTGGAAATCTGATAATTTGTTTCATCTAGCTGATAAAAAGTTTTTTGGTTTGCGTTTGATTTTGCACATAAAGCTCCATAAGTACTCAAAATTCTCCTCTGAAATGATGGAATGGTTGAAAGAGTAATGGAATGTAGAGATTGGAAAGCTTAATGATAACTGTCTCCATAACGGAGAGCTAAGCGAGTTCTTCAGGTGTTCTTTTGACATTTTAATTGGGAAGGATGTTTCATTAGACATAATTTGAATATACCTATGAATATTAAAAATTCCCATTAAAAATTCTAATGTTGGGGAAAAACACTTGGAGGAAGAGAATAAAATCTGAATAAAAACAGGCTTGATGAGAAAATCATAGCTAATTTTTGAGATTATAGAAAAAATATGGACTCTTTGTGAAATAGGTGGAGAATGAGGTTTAATGTAGTAAAATGCACAAAAGAAACCACAGTAGAAATTTAGAGCACAGTGACCACAAAGACTACAGGACAGTGGTACAAAAGAAATGTAACACAAGATAAATATCATGGTTTAACTCCAGCAGGCCAATAAGCACCAGAGCTGCTGGCTCAGTGTCAGTCCAGATGGGATGGAAAACAAAATCACAAGAGTAAAAGTTAGAAAATTCATGGGTTGAGGTAAAGACAATTTGATAAGTAAAGCAAGAAACACATGAGCAAAGTAACAACAAAGTGAAGGAAACAAAACAAGGAATTCCTTCACCTCTCCCCATTGTCAGGTGTTCAGCCATCCCTAGCAAAGCAGAATTCCATCACACGTGATGGTATTTTCAGAAGAAACAAACATCATTGCCCTGAATGTTCCCCCCTTCCCTCTGCTTCACCCTCCCTGGTGAGATGTTGTGAGAAGCAGGAAAGGCCTTGATGCCGTGTAAGTGATGCTCAACAGTGACTAAAACACCCCTGTGTTGTCAACACTGTTTTCAACAAAATCCAAACCACAGCCCATACTAATTACTATGAAGAAAATTAACTTTACGACAGCCAAAACCAGTAAAATCAGAATTAAAATGTCAAGTGGACAGAGGAAAAGGGAGAAGGAATCCTAAAGACAAAAAAATCATGTATCGATTACTCAAAAAAAACTTGTTCCATGACAACAGTATTTACCCTTAACAGTATTAGATTTTTAATATATATATATATATATGGAGTACATTCATATTAAAAACTACTATTGCACAAACAATGAAGATATTGATGTGACAGAAAAACAGATTATATCACATTCCTATAACTATTAGAATATGTCAGAAAGAATACCTGCAATTCCCAGGGAAATACAAGGCTGAAGGACTGTATCTTGTTACAAGAGAACATTCTTCCTCCAGGTAGAAAAAAGACTTCTGAGGAATCTGAATACTCCTTCACTCCTGACACTAATGATATTGCTACAGAACATGGCTAACAGCTTTCCTAACAGTAGATCAACCATGGGGTTTTGTGTCATTTCAGCTTTATAATTCTAAGGAAAAAGATGTTTATTCCCAATAATATATATATTATAGGAATCAGATAGACAAGCCACTCATATTATAATACAGTTCCAGCAGTGAAATTCTACATTCATTTCTTCAAAAGAAGGAAAGGAAAAAGGAAAAAGGAAAAAGGAAAAAGGAAAAAGGAAAAAGGAAAAAGGAAAAAGGAAAAAGGGGAAGGGAAGGGAAGGGAAGGGAAGGGAAGGGAAGGGAAGGTCACACCATGTGACCTTTAATATGCTGCTGAGGAAGACTGCAAGGGATGGAGGCAAGAAACACAAGTTCAAAATAATAGATGCTTCTGCAAGCCTCTTTTTCTGGGGGGTAGGTTTTTTCTGAAGCGCATGCTATGAAAAGAAACAGTTCAGTAATAATTATAGATGAAGCTTCTGTGAGAGACATTTTCTGTCTTTCTCTATTTTCACTTCTGTATAGTGTTTACTTTTGTTTTCTTTCGTACCTTGTTAACCTCTCAAAGAAAAATGTTTCAGTGTTTTTTGTAGGAAAATAAAAGTAGAACAAGGACTAATAAGTATGTTTTTATCATTATATGAACACAAAGTTAATAAAATAAGAAAATACATATAAACTCATTCAATCCGCTCTTCCAAGTCTTCTACTTTATGTGCTAGCTGTGCTGCCACATGAAGTTCCACATTCATGGAAAGCAAATTGTGGGAAATATTAAAATAAGTAATGTTAAAAAACCAGCCAATTTTGTGCTACATGATTCTTACAAAAGTATGAATAAACAATTACTGATCAATAGATAATCCTTTCAGTTTTGCTGTTAGTAAGGGAAAATGTACAATCTAAAGCACAAGGAAGTAGTGTTTCCTTCCTCCATCCATATTGGTTTCTCTTAGAAGAGAGAGAAAAATAAGGTAAAATGGGAAAAATTTAAGTATCATGGGAATTTCCCAGCTCCTGCAGGATCTGTGGATTTTTGCCCATATTACAACTTGCCACGCTTTCCATCACCTGGTTTGCCTAGCTGAAGCCCATTATGACTGCACATGCAGCCTGAATAATTTGAATTATTCATGGAGCTGGGCACCAAGGGACATCACAAAGTGCCTGAACCACAAAATCTAGCTGTATCTAAATAAAATGCAATTATGTGTTAGAAACTGGAGGATCCACATTTGCACTGTAATGTCACAAATATATCTGTAGAGTGCATTGCCTACGGATGAATTAATCCAAGGTTAAATGAAGTACAAGAATAAATTAGTTTAAGGAAAAGGATTCTTTTCAACCAATGGTTTTTTGCTTAATTTGCTACAAGGATCTGAATCTTATGCTAAGTTTTGGTTCTGACTTAAACATCCAGAATAAAAAAAAAAAAATTTCTCAAAATTTGAAACTTTCCACTTGACAGTTTCAAAATTATTTTTCTTAATATATGTTTTTCACTTTTATCCCTCTGATACTCTCCTCCATCCAGCTAGGGGGATTGAACAAGATGCTATGCTGGGTTTAATTGCCTACCAGGGTTGATTCACAAGATCTTTGAGGAACCCCTTAATACTAGTTGAACTACTTAGTTCAACTGTATTTGAAATTATTAAACATAGAACTAGAGAAAAATGAGCAATGCATAACCTAAAATATATTTTGTCCACTTTAACTCTTGTCTATATTAACTAGAATGAATCAGCACCTGAGGATGCAGATTCTATTTTATTAGTTCAGACAAAGCACTTCACTTCTAAATAGTTGATGGAAGATAACATAGATATATTTCATATGAGAAACTCATGTCAATATTAAAAATAATACATGACAGATTATGGTAAATTTCTTCATAAATACTCAGACATCAAGAAGACACACAGCAAAAATATTTTCAAGACAGCAGGAAAAAAGGTTTATTGACAATGGCTGTATTTCTCTTGTCAAAAGGGAATAATCTTCAGTTTAGAAGCATCCAGCATGATCAAACGTGGAGTGTAGCCTGAGGCTTTAACAGATTTCTGAGACTGTCTTCTTTCAGTGCTCAACTCAAAATCAACTGTGAATGAAATCTACTCAAGTTTGCATTTACTGCAAGCACAAAAAGAATGTGGAATTCCTATCCATCTATTAACTAAATTTGATGGCAAGCTTTTGTGCCATAGTGAAGTGATTATAAGAGCATTAGTAAATTATTATTATTGCTCCTTCTACTGCTCTCCTGGATTTTTTTTTATAATTTATGAACAAGATGTTTTAACATTTCAGAAAAATACAGATAAAGAAATTTATACATTTACCTGGAGTTGTCCTCACCAGAGCAGGGACAGAATAAATACTTGCCCATGGCACACTCATGTATGAGGACTGGGTATGTGGTCCAATATGTGAAACATATGGCCCGTTTGGGCTTACAAGCCTTTCAGTATTTATATCAACCCATCAAATCATATTCATGGCAAATGCTGGCTGTCCGAAATCTCTTTGAGATGGCACTTACAAAACATAAATAAATAAATTGTGAATGATGTAGGATTGAATCTAGTTTAAGTCAGATAGTCTGATACACTGAAAAGAAGGAATAATTTAAAAAATCTGATTGTCTTCTTGAAATTATTTTAAACTGCAGAGAAGCCTTTCCTTTAGCAGTGAAGGGAGAAACAAAAGAGTAGTTTCCCCAAGCAAGTAAGTACCTTCAGCTGTGCAAATAGGCTTCCCTCTTTTCCTGAATCTCCTGAGGGATTTGGGTAGATGGACATTAGGAGAACTATAGTGCAAATACTTGGGCATGCAAATCTGCACAGCTTAGCTGATCCTGGTGTGCCCGTGGTGTTCCCATGTCCATACTCAGCTGAGAGACTATTTAGCTAATTGTATGCACAAGACCTCCACCAAATCTGTGGCCATTAACCTGCTTAGTCTGCCAGATGTTAGTAGTTTTTGAAAGCATGTGTTGTGACCTAACACCAAAGTCACCAAAGAAAAGAAGTGGATTCACTTTTGCTCCCGGCTTCCAAACCTCCAGTGATCTCAGTGCAGCTGTGACAACTTATCCCAGTGGCCAAATTAGTTTTCACATAAGACTAAAACTCAGCTCAAATACTGAATCCCCACATTAATGTCATCATCACAAGGGAGTGGTGTTATGTTACTACTTACTTATTGCACAACATCTGATAATTTTTAACTTTATGTCCTGACCTCTTCCTTATCCTGCATCATTTGGAAATGTCACTGTAGATAGGTAACCTTCTTTATAGCACTGATCTAAAGTCAGTCCAGATGGTGCCAGCTAACAGTTTTTAACTATTTGTTAGTTTGCAGGAAATAAATGAATGCCACAGCTGCTGATCCCAGCTACCAGCAAGCCAGTGCTCACATCACACAAGAAATTCACTAGAAAACCAGAAAGCATGGGTAGCACCTCATTGGAAGTTCTGGCACAGAGACCAAAGGCTGCAAGTGAAAGGGGCACATTTGAAGTCATAAGATATAGACAGCTCACCCTCTTCCATGCTTCCTGTGAAAAGAATTTTGTTACTAATTATTGCAACAATATTCCAGGACTGTGACAGTGTGGTAACTACAGCCCATACGCCCCAACCTGAGTTTGATGAACAGTGGCACATTTCAGCATTGTCCCTGATCCAGCCTCTGTCACAAGTAATTTCCTTTCATAAAGCCATTAAAATGAGAGGAAAAGACTACTTATCTCTCCCCCTTCCAGTCTCAGATAAGCAAACAGCTTTAATGTTTGAAAACAGTTTATTAAATGCTGTTACCCACACAGCTTAATAAACACATTGAGAGCATTTCCCTGAGGAGGCTGGGAATTAAAGCACACCTGGCCTTTCCTCAGCCTCCTCAGCATCCTGATAGCAACAGAGTTTAACAAGACAGCATTCCTTCACAGCAGAATCCTGTTTGCCATATATTTAATCAAGGGATCCAATTCTAAATCCTCTGTAACATCTTTTCTCTTCTGTGATTCAGCAAACCTCCTGCAATGATTTGAATTTTCAGTGTCCCAGTTTTAAATACTTTTTATTTTTGCCTTTTCTTTGTAGAAATGAGCACTCTTACTACTCTATGTTATTGCAAATGAGAAGCACATGTTCCTGTTAGAGCTCTTAAGATAAACAGAGAGGACCTACCAGGTCTGCTGATCAAAGCTTACAGAGGGAAAATATCTTATAATTGAGTCTTTGTTTTTTGGTTTGCTTTTTTTTTTTTGCAGATAGAAGCTCTGCAAATGGCATATCCAGCAAAAAAGGGGGTCATCATCCAGAAGGACCTATGGAAAAATTTAAAAAAAGGATGAAAGGTTTTATCAGATACTCATTGAAAAATGTAAAATGCAAAAGAAAAGTTTTCTGCTGAGATTTTTTTCATAAACTGAAATTTGTGCTGAAAAAAATGCCTTTAATACTGAGGTGAAACATCAAAGCTGAGTATTAAATAACAGGTGAAGTTGAATACCACGAAGAAGATACTACAAAGACAACATTTAAATATTGAGAAGAGCCAGGAAACAGTTTACAGTGCTTATATCTACTATTCTTAACATTTTATTGAGCAAATTCCTGCAGTGCCAGTCTACTCTAATAGAAAGGAAGATATAAAGAATCAATAAGTGTATATGCATGGCCACACATGCATACATACGTGCTATATAGGTAACTGTGTTAATGAAGAGTTTAGTTTACACTAAAATCAAAATGTGTATGAAGTTCTATCTACTATCTCAAATCTAACTTTGACTGCAGTCTTACTGAGAGTGAGTGGTTTTCTAATTTTTTTTTCCTGAGAATTTAAGGAACTTTTTTTCTCTGCTGAAAAACTTGCCTTTCTGGAGCCAAATGAAGCTTTCTGTTTTCCTTTTTCTTCATATTCTCTTACTCAGAACATTGCACAGCCTTGTGGAAGAAATTGCAAGACATTATGGACTACTTCTGTGTTAGCAAGACACTGGTAATACCACATGCCATCTTGTCACATGTCTAAATAATGCTGTTACTCAACTGTCTTGCTGCAAAGAAAAGATAAATGATTGAGTAAAAAAAAATCTCCTGGTAAAGTCTTACCTTGACAATATGGGAAAGAAAACAATGTGAGAAGAGAACATTACCACTGAATTAGATGATATTCTGGTGTCACCAGCCTCTCCACTCTTTGTGTCACCAGCCTCACCACTCATCCTTAGACAAAGTTGTGGTAAAGCCAAAAAAATCTTTCCAAGTTTTGTATTTCCTCATGACAGGGCATTATGAAGCCTTTGTTTCTCATTATGGTTGAACTGAATAGAAAACACAAAGAAAATGGGTGTCAGTTTCTCTCTCATGTATTTGTATGCAAAGAAGACTCAAATGTGACTTGGAAGCATGAGTCCACAGCTCCTCTTTTGTGAAGATTTCTAAAATCCTATAGAAAGAAGTGCAGCATCCAATTTGTCACTTTCTTTGGAAAAAAAAAGTCATTGAAAAATATAATTTAACTTAGTATGGCATTTTTGAAAATAATTATGTACACATCTGCATTTTTCTTCTATGACACAGTCACTGATCAATGGCTTCCTTTGAACTCCTTCTGATGGAAGCAAATACTTGGCCTAGCTTTTTCCTGTCTCCCAAATATGTATTTAAGATGTAAACCTTCTGTAAACTACTTGGGTTTGTTTTATTATTGCTGTTTTCAGTGTTGGCTCCTGATGTGTCTGTGTGAACTTGAATTTCAGAAAAAGCTGAGGAATACAAAGAGAAAGTTTAGCATTTGTTTTATTTGGTACAGTAGATTCAAGATAATTTTAGTGGATATTTCATAGGTTTTCCACAACTGAAAGATCCCTTTTAGCAAGTTCCACATGTTCATGTAGACATCCTGGAATTCCTTCGGTATGCTGAAGTTGTCCAGTTAAAAGTTGATGGTTGGAGGACTATATAAATAGACAGATATCAATTTTTCTTCCTATATCCTTCTAAACAATGTGCCTTTTTATACTGTTCCTGTTTCTAAGATGACTCTTTCAGGGTCCACATGTCAATATCCAGATAAAACTTTTAAGTTTCTACTGAACAGCTCCTTAAGTTAAGGAGCTGTTCAGTAGACACTATTTTCTCACCATCTAGCAGAATTGAAAAAACTCTACTATTCCCTTCTCTCATCATAGGGCAGAATAAAACCAAAAAAGCAGTAATACCTGTCCTGTAAACTTTTGAGAAAAATTAAGATAAAACATATACCTAATGTATACATGACTAAATATGGCCAAAAAGTACATCTGCTTAGAACTGAGATGCTTTCTAAAAGTACATCTACTCTCAGTTAATTCTTTCTCATATCTTTGTGTTTGCTAAGTTCTATAGAAAGGAAGTAGTTTGCCAACCCCATATTAGAAATCTCCTCCAATTAGAGAACAAAGGCAAAGGTTTGCTGTGAAAACAAAGCACAAGTAGTGAAGAGATTTGTCTAAGATTTCACTGTCTATTAATATCAGACTAAGGTAAAGCACACCAGTATTTTATTATAAATTTAGCAGGTTCTAGATGACAGCTTATCTGACATGTGTGTAATCTGTGCACATTTTTTTACCAGTGGTTGAATGTCCAGTTTGAGAATTAATTATGGCTTATTTTTAAGGTCATAAGAGGTATTTAAAAAAAAAGAGAAAAATAATAATAATTATAATAGAAAAGTTAGATTCCCTGAAGTAAAAATCCATATCATTTAGGTCAAGAATTTTTCCTGGAGACAGTCTTGCTGGTAACTGTAAGTTATGGTTTTAATATAGTTCTAACCCAAAGACCCTTGTACATTATCTCAACTTTCAACATTTTACTGCTTTAAATAGTATGAATTTGACCATAAATATAGAACAAATCAGACATAAATCTAAGACCATAGGAAAAAACTTCTGGAACACAAGTTTTACAGATTTTTTCGATGTGTTATTTTCTCTGTGCAGAGCAAAATGTCTGGAATATATAAAATTAATAGAGATAAAAAATTATAACAAAATTCTCCCCTCCTCTCCTCCTAAAAACTGATTTCTCCCACAAAGAAATGAACAAGTCATAATATTAATTATTTGTTATCTATTAGGCAACACATTTCTCTGCTAACCAAATAAAAACCATGCATAACAACAGAAAATATGAGTCACATGGGCACAAAGTGTGCAATTCAGGCTTGCCAGGTTAGTGATAGTGTTGCTGAGTACAAGGGAAATTGTGCTTTCAGCTTCCCTGATTTCAGCTGACATCACAAAAATTTCTCTAGCATCTAAGCAAAAACATATTTGTGTTTGTATTTTTTCCACTATGGTATTTTTACTACCCATGTAAAACACAAATCATTCACATGACCAAAAATTTCTAAAAGGAAAGTTGTCTCTCATAGTATTTTATGTTCTATCACATGTGTACTTAGAAAGAAAAGGTAAGAGCATCTCACTCCACTTATTTACTTCACCTTAAATCCCCAGAGCAGAGTAGTGCTAATGAGTGTGAGAAAACCAGGATAAAAAAACAAACAAAAATCTGAAATGCTTCTGTGTACTCGTCTATTATAACAGAAAAAAAAAATGCAGTTCTACGGTTTTGCAGAAGATGTGGCATTTCTGGATATAAATAAGGGTGCTTAACCATTGTTGTTAGTACAACCTTGTTAGTCCCCTGCTTCTTCCTTAAACAGATCAGAATTGCTTAAGTTATGAAAGAATTTGAGACATCCAAAACCAGTGGTGTTGAACGACCCCACAACAGTATTCATACTTAGCAGAGGTCTTCCTGTGTTCTCTTATCTATTTTGGCCCCTCCAGACCTTCTTTTGTTCTCATAGCTGTATGGATTATGTTTTATAAATTATGACAGGCTACCAATAGAAAATCAGTCAGCCAGGAAGGGCATTACCTCTTCTGACTGCAGCACTCAGATTAGTTTGGCAGCTTCATTATCGTCTCAATCTAATCCCACATAAGAAAGAAAACTTTGGTTATGCATTTTTGCCTGTCCCTGTCTTGGCAATATTTCAAATTTATGCTTGACTTGCTAATTGAAATAAGTTAGTAAGATCTCTGGATGATCACATGGAGGATACCATCCATCAAAAACTAACATGATGTGCCTCACTCTTTGGCTTAATGTCATTATTATAATTATTATTACTATTAGGGCAACAAGAAATAAAGAGTGTTGATCTGTATGTAATTGTTTTGTGAGCACCTGGAGAGATGTTGAAGGATATCATGCAAGCTATGACTTATTCTTCAGCATAAGCAATCTGCAATCTGGGAAAGAAAATAAGGTGAGGGAGAAAACCAAGAAAAAATAAATGAAGAAAATGAAAGCTGACACTGACTCACAGTCCCAAATTTTAATTTTATTTTTTTCCCTTCTGTATTCCGTATTGTCCAGACCACATTTAAATTTTAAAAATCTGTAATTTTTAGTGGCAACTAATAAAATCTACTTAAGCAAATATCCACTGTTGTAAGATGTCAAGCTAACATATAACTGGTATCACTAGAACTTTATTTTCTGTTTGAAAATGAGTAACAGTAAATATATTTCCTCCCATTCATTTGGGCAGCTATTTTATCAGATTAAAAAATTCTCAGCTGTGATCTGTCATTTTCTTTCTCTGACATCTTATGACATTATTTTCTTTTTTTTTTTTTGCTGCAGTAGAATTAACGGCCAAGTATAGTTCTGATTGCAGGAGGCTATTTATATGATCTCCAGTGAAAATCTGCCAATAGAGTAGGCTGCCCTAAGTTCTTTCTGAAAATATGCTCGAACTTTCCCATCATTTTTGCAGAATCAGTTTTGACCCTGTTTGCTGGAGAACAACAGGATGGCAACTGAGAAGGAAATATCTAAATCTAATCTTTCTGGTGTTCTTAATCTGGGCTGACATAGTTCTACAGGAAGCAGAGAAAGCCCATTGCTGGAGTTTTGGAAAGCACACAATAGAAACAGAACTATAAGGAAAAACAACATAAGCTTTTACTGAAAACTATATTGTAGCCAATGACATGTTAGGCAAAAATTGAAGATGATTTCACTTGTTTTTTTAACACCAAAAAAGAATCATCTTGCCAGGCAAAAATACGTCATATAATAGCAAAAATAATATGCAAAATACTGGTCATCTAAGGACATTTGCCTTTTTTCTCATTAAAGAATGAAAAATCAGAAATTTTATTGACGTTTTTACAGTTATCATTACTGAGTTACTTTGAGTTCTTTTATGTGTTACTTAATGATTGAAAATATATGACATTTAATTTTGCTAGCTAATCTTCATGGGATGTATAATTCACATGGTGTTTTGGTTTTTTGTTGTTTTTTTTTTTGTAGGTATGATTAAATAATGGCATATGCCCTTCTTAAGGGACCATTTGTTTTTTTTATTTAAAACTTATTTTCATAAATATTCTTACAAGAAATACTAGAAACTATTTTCTTCATAATTAAAATAGCTACAACTTGGTCTCAAGAAAGTCTGTATAAATTAAATGGAAAAAGTTACGAAGGAAAACAGCAGTAAATCCTATTTTGAATAATATACATCAAATATTTTGGAAAATATCAGTCTTCTAATGTGTTTACTAGAACAAGTGTACAGCAAAGACTTGAAGCATCACTGAAATTAGATAAATGAAATTAGAAATCATTGAAATTAGAGAAAACCACAAAATATTACTTGATTCATGGAAAAATTCACGTAAAATAAAAACATACGAATATAAATAAATCCATAATCTTATAAACACCCTCTCCAGTTGCTTTCAGAATATTTTAAGTACATTCTGCATTTGTACTGCAAATGTCACAGTAATGCTTGAGAATGCTCCTCTAATTGAAAATGCTTAATTCCTTCACATCTACTGAAATTAAGGATAGTTATATTGAGTAACTGTTGTGAATGTGTCTTACTGATGTCAGCACAGCAGTGAGAAAAGATGGACAGAGAGGTCCTAACCACCTCTTAAGAGCTAAGTCCATATTTAGATTGAAGAAATGCTTGAAATCCCCACTCAATCACCAAATAACCTTATAGGTTCCTTCCTAGGAGTTTATGTTCCTAATCACTGCTATGTTTAAATTACCTAAGTCTTTATAAGCCTAAGCAATTTAGCACCAGACTTATCAGGCATTTTGCAAAAGACTATTTCAATGAATATATATTTTGGTTTTCTGAGTACTTCCAGGAAGCTTAACTTGGAAGGCATACATGACAGGTGTTCTCTGATTGACTCAAAAACCCCAGGAAAAAAGAAATTTTTGTAGCCAGTAGTCAAGCATATAGAACATTGAACAAGATATAAGAATGATACTCAAAAATATCTATTTTTGAAATATCTATGACATTTTCTATTGAATGTATCTCTCATCTCTCAGAGCTGCGTGCACATCTCCTGATTATTATCTGTCCCGATGCATGTCTCTGTTTCCTTTACAGAAGGCTTATTTTTTATTATTATTATTCTGTAAAGTAGTCACTGAATAACAGAAAGACAGAAAGAAAGACTTGATAATTTGGGAGCTGGATCAGTGAGTGTAGCCCTGGTTTCCAACTCCTGCTTCACCTCCAAAGAATCCAGCTTAATCTGTTGAGAAGCAACCCCTGTTAATGTTGGTAATTGATCCAGGGTGCAACGAGTTATAGTTCTGACAAGCAAAGTTGATCTAATTTCCTCTCAGCTTTGCAATTTCCTCCCTTTTCCTATCCTATTTTCTCTTGGTTGTCACAATGACAAGGCAATTCCATGGGATGTTAAAGGCTGGAAATGCAATTGACTCAAATGGCTTCAATGTGAAACTAATGTAGCCTTTTGGTGCCATGGGATGTGGAAGGAAGTCATCTTCTTCTAGGCAATCCTCTTCCCTAGCTGTTTAAGACCATTTTACTCATTTTCAAAGTTTTGCTTTTTCTTTCAATGGGAGGGCAGGAGTTAACTCAATTTTATCACTCTTTTTCTATCATTATTATAATATTCTCATAAAAAAACATTGTGAAACTGAAGGACTTTGACCACGTAAGAATCTACCAATATATGTTCACATGTGGTAACAACTGCAATGTATTCAGCTGACAATTTCAAACAATTCCTTGGGTCATGATTTGAATCTACCTTCCATGCACACTGCTTTCATTGTTGTCAGGAAGAAATTGTATCTTAAGAAAGTTCACTTTAGAGGGAATTGCATGTGGCATACAGCAATGCTGGAAATCCTTTGAGAATGTCCCTATTGCTTCAGTGTGCACACATTGCTTTAGATCACATGGGATAAGTCCTTATTCTTCCCCACTGTAAAGTTCATACAGCAAAATGATGATTTTGCTTATGAGCACATCTTGATGACCAGGGAGATAAATTCAATAGAATGAGTTGTTCAAATTGTGGTTAGCTCCTGAAACAGCTATTAAAGCTTGCCTGCTCTGAATTTCACTCCAGTGATTTCTTTCCTTTTCACTAAAAGAACATTTGGCCCAACGAACAATTTCTCTTGTCATTTGTTCAAGTCAGACTCTAAAATTCCTACCACAGTTACCAATGCTATGGTTCATAGCCTGACTCCATAGGATGTTTATTGATGTTGTCTTTCACATGTCCTGAGGTGGTTTTAGTGGGATGAGAAAATTCCTGACTGAGAATGCTTCAATCTCTGAAAGAATGGAGAAACACACACAGCATGACATGACTTATTTATACCTGGAAGAAAGACAATTCCCATCTTAAACCAAGATTGGCTTCTTGCTTTATCTTATCTATACTGCCTTTGATTTAAACTCTGGTAAAAATTTAGAGGAACTGCCATTCTTATATTAGTTATTAAATTTTAAATTTAAATAAAAACAACAAAAAAACCCACGAAAACCAAAAACAACTAAAAAAAAATTAAAACCCAAGCAAATAACCCCCAAAACAAACAAAGCAAAACAAACAAAACTAATCTAAACCAAACCAAACCAAATCCCCCAAGAATTAAAAAAAAACAACAAACTAACTTGTATAGAAATATATGGGATCACTAAAACATGCCTGTGTAGTACCATTGTGAAACTGATTTATTTACCTCATTCAAATAAATTTAATTTCATTTAACTTTATAATAATTTTTAAAATTATTTGTGTGCCACAGCTATATAAGCTTCCCCAAACAGAAAATTTAAACCTGACTTTTAATTTATTCTTCAGATATTTTAAATAAGAGCTCTACTTAAAACTAAAATTACAGGCATAATAGTTTATGGGACCCAGCCAACTCCATATAGCTAAAGTACTATGGGACTCAGAGTGACTAGTTAGTAAATTAATAAACTTTCATAAAATGAGAACCACAGAGAAAATTGTGTAAATTGGTACACAGATAACTGTTACACTGAATAACTATCAAAGAAAGTAGAAAACTCCAATGACATGTTAAACTTATGCTAATTTACATATGTAAATTTCCCTAGGTAACAGTCTCTTCCGTTACAAATTTTTTGTAATAACAGCATGTCAAGCAGGTCTCACATCTGCAAAGGAAGATTTTAAGCCAGTTAACTTTTGAACATAAAAAGAATGGAAAGAACCCTGCTTCCAACCTTCTCTCGTTTTCTCCTACCCTCTTTTCAAATTTGACGTTCAAAAGTTGGAAATTAATTTACTTCAATATATTTAGGGTTTATTTTAATATTTCCCCTGAATCTACAGTTTTAGCAGAAAAGGGTATGATAGTAACAGCAAATTGTATGATTCTTTTCTACAGCTGGATCACCTGACTCCAAGCTGGAAGTGTGTTCAGGCGGCCAAGAAGGCCAAAAGTCTTCTGTTTGTATCAGAAATTATGTGGTCAGCAGGAGTGATTGACCTCCTGAACTCAGCGTTGGTGAGGTCACACCTTGAATACTGTGTTCACTTTGGGAGTTCTTCTTCCAAGAAAGACATTGAGGTGCTGGACTGTGCCCAGGAGGGGCAATGAAACTAGTGAAGAGTCTAAAGAACAAGTCTTGTAATTAACATCTGAGAGAGCTGGAGTTTAGCTGGAAGAAGTCCTAGGGGAGGATTTACAGCTCTCTACAACTATCTGAAAACTAGGTTTTAATGATATGGGGATCTGTTTCTTTTCCTAGGAAACAAGTAATAGGATGAGGGGAAAAGGTATCAAAGTTGCGCTTGAGGACATTTAGGCTGTGTATTGGGAAAATTTTCTTTACTCTAAGGGTTGCCAAGCATTGGAAAGGGCTTCCCTGGAAAGTGGTGGAACTACTAGCCCTGAAGGTGATGCTTCCCATAAAAGACATACAGACATAGCACACGGGGACATGGTTTAGTGGTGGATTCAGCAGTGTTGGGTTAATGGTTGCACTTGATGAATTTAAAGGTCATTTCTGACCTATCCAATTATATGATTATGATTCAAGACTTCAGGGCAAGAGAAAGAGATGTATAAATAGAAGACTCTGTCATTCAATTGATAAACCAATCCCTCTCTTTCCATGCTGGGCATAAATGTTGGTCTCCTTGTTTAGTTTCAGCTCATACTTCCTTTGCAAAGAAGGTAACTGAAATTAATCACTGTTTTGAGATTAAAAATAAATATTCTCAAGAATTACTGAAACTAATTCAGGGAATTCTGTTCATCTTATTATTTGAGACCTCACAGCAGAAAGAGGAAGAAGTGGAAAGACCTATTTTAGTTTGCTTCTTCCTTGCATTTTGCTAATATTTTCCCTCAAGTGAACCATTGTCAATTAAAGATAGTCACAATAGTAGCATCTCTGCTTTTGCAGCTTTTTCTCCAAAGATAACACAAACATTACTGAGCAGGTCTCAAGGTAGTCTCCTGACCACTGTACACTCCTCTCTTTATGAGGAGTACTTCTACAGCCACTTTCTGTGCTACGTGACAAAGCAGACTGTGTAGGTCTTGCGCTCTTGATTACAGGGAGCATTCTAGAACTGACAGCTTTAATGTTTCTGAGATCAGAGAAAACATTTCGTATTTTGCCAAAAGTAAGAAACCTGAGGACCTAGACCTGTCCTCTGAAAGAATTGTCTTTTTTCCCTCAAGTATAGATGAATGCTGAGCAGAAAGACAAAAGATTTCCAGTCTGATGTTCTGAATGAACACTGGATAATGGAAGTTTGAGCACAAACTGGGGGTTACATAATGTGGGCTGTACTGAGCATAACAACTTCCTTTCCAGTTCTGTGGATCTATGACTTGAAGCAAATCACCTTCAAATCTAAGCCTCTCTAGAGAAATTAACTAAGTTATATCCCTCAGTTGAAGGAGTTTAGGTTAAAAGTAAGAAGTATTATTATTATAACATTGCAGGCTGACCTGTAAAGGTGAAGGGAGAAAGCAGGTAGAATTTCTTGAATTTTCTTACTCTCTGAAATCCAGATGGCAGTCTAAAAAGCACTTGACTTCTGAACTACTGACTTCAAGTATTATTAGCAGCCCTTTGGCCTCCCATTAAACTGTAGCCTGAAGCCTTCACATTGTTAAGTGCAAAATAAGTGCTCAGCTCCAAGCTGGATCAGCCGTGATACAAATATGAAGAAAAAGAAGAAGGTAAAAGGAAAGAAAATGAAAGCTGCTGTTGCAGAGGAGTAAGAAGGTGGCTGTTCCACAAGTCAGGAGAAGAAAAGGCCCCAACAATCACCCCAGGATAGGTGGAACTACAGATACCAAAGCTGGTATGTGGGCTCGGAGTATATCCAGGAAAACCTGTCGGTAGTCTACAGCAGCAGATGTAAGACTACACTCAGGCTGATCTATGACACTGCTCAGGCTACCATGGGTGTCCAGGCCTGAGCTGACCTGGAGATCCAAATCCGTGGTAGAAGGTGCATGGATAAGGATCCTGTGAGGCTAGCCAAGGCAGGCAGGTTCAATGATTGTCCTAAGGCCCTTGAAAACGGAGAATAAAATTTCTATATGTGACTTGAAAGAAGGCATTTGTATTCTGCACTTGTGCAGAAGTATTGGCTGAAAAGTACAGAATAGCCTGCAGCAGGAGATGGAAGCCCTGGGCAAGGACCCAGCTGTATCAGGGCACAAGTAACTTTCTCCAGGTCCACTACTCTCACTGCCTAGTTGGAAGGAAAAAGTGTATTAGTTTGGAAGTTCTAACACACATTAAGTCTATCTATAAGGAAGTGACAAAAAACTTAAGGATTTCTATATTCTTAGAGAAATCTTAGAGGCTTCCTCTGATACCTACAAGAAATAATATGTTCCTCAATATTCCCATTTCTGAATGAATATTATTCCAGTTTTCATAATGGTTTCTATTATTGTCTCTTTGAACTTCACATAAAGGTTTCAAAATTCTTTAGCTTATACTCTGAATCAGTAATATTCATTATTCTTTACGGTCCTCCTACAAAAATGCATCTAGTCACCTAATTCAGATAACTTGTGAAGTTTTTAGAAGTCAGGGTAATTGTGCTAACTAATTTGAAATTATTATTAATGAGCTATATCAGTTAGGTTAAGAAAATAATTAATTAGATCGATATTAATCTGAGTTTCTTAATTCTGAATACTGAAGTTTGTATTTTTTCTAACATGAACAGGCTTTGTCTTGAGATGCAGGCCTCAAGTTTGACATCTTTGAAACTTGATGCAATTTTGGTCATTTTTTCTTTAAACTTTAATTGATTTTTACTTTTGGTTCTGGACCCAGCCACTTACCCTTTTTTAAGTCAGTAGTGCATTACTCCGAAGATCCAATTTATATCAATACTTGAAGCATCTTCAGCCATGAACATCAGAATTGGTCTCAATAATCCAGACTATTTATAAGCCTGTTGGCAAAAGGATTTATATGCTCCCAGGCTTTCCCATTAAAACATGGATGGCAGATGGCAGGTTTTAATCAGGAAAAAAATATTATACACATATATATATATATATATATATATATATATATATATATTATATGTTGTAATTGCAATTCCCTCAAGAGATCCTTTGTATTTGCACAGTCTCACTACTAACATTACAATAGTTAAGGGTCTGCCTGTCACTATTTCCATTGTAAAACCTGCTCTATTCCCATCAGGGGCAATAACTCAGTCATAAAAACCACATGGTTCTGAAACAAAAATCACTACTAGAAGTAGATCTGATTGAGTAAATAGTTTAACTGAACTCACTTTAAAGAATAATTCAGCAAACAGTTTGGATGGAGAAAGCAAGAAAAAGGGCTAATCCAAATCATGGTGTGTTATCTTCATCTGTTGAAGGTCACACACCTAGTCTCTTCAGGGTATTTGCAGTGCCCTTTTTCTTGACTTCAAATTTGATCCTAGCCTCCTTGTAGAAAGGGAGTTGGGATACTGAAATCTGTGGAGGTCAGGAAAGAATCTATGTATTTGCATTTGTGGAAGACCTCTCATCAAGGTCCTAAATACTGATGACAAAGTGATTAGAAATGAGTAAAAATGGTGGATTATTAAACAAATTATACAATGTAAAAATATATTTGAAGGAAATTGCTGTTGAGACATTGCAAGTGGATATATCTCAACTGATTATTCAAAAGACAAAGTAGTTAGGCAAAGGTACTATTAGCAAGAAATATAAATGTCTTGACAGCTTCATGTGCTTTGTACCTTTATTATTTAAATCATCAAGACTAAGATTTGAGCTGGTAGTTTAAATAAATAGTCTCAAAAAACATTCACTAATCCGACTAAAAATCACAAGAGAACCAAAGACTTTGCCCATATCACTGAAAGCTCCTCAACTAATCATTCCTTAAAACTTGGATGAATATTTTTGAATATTGCTCAACAGATGAAATTGCTGCTGCTATTCTAGGGAGGCTACTTAACACTCCTTAAACTTCAGCCTTATGAAATGGTCTCTAACACCGGGCCTACAATTTATTTGTCTGTTATGTATTGAACTGTTCTTGTTTGTGTTTTCCTTTAACACTGCCCAGATCAAAACACACCATTCCTACATCTGTCCATTTTTCTAAGAAATAAAAGTGGTTATGATAGACCTGCTGAAGACATGCACATCTTGGAAGCATGTGCCTTTGTTGAATAGCCCACAGATGGATTGTATCTCAGCAACATATAGAATTATATGGAACTTACTCTACCTGTGATGAAGAGTTAGGAGGAATGAGGTAGAAAAAGGGAGTTCCATGGAAAGCTTTCTACATCTCATTAATTCACTTTACTGAATTAAAGTGCTGTAGTTGCACTTGTTTAAATTGTTCTTATAACTGTTCTTGTAGTCAATGATGACTCCTAGCTCACCACCTGCAAGCACACATGGTCCCAGCAATTAAGGATTTTATTCCTTTAACTGGCTTCGTCTGGAGTATAAAAGCTTTGAATTAAACTAATGCCAAGAAAATAAGTAACCTCCTCTCTCTAGGCAACTGTACTTTCAGGGTCACTGGAAACTACCAACAATATGTACAGAACAGGAGCATTATGCTAGGTGTTCCCTGTTCCTGGCAATCTTAACCTTTTAATTAATTTGGCTTATATTCATCCATAAAGGTAGTTTTGAGAAAAAGATATGCTTTTAATTTCCCTGCATTCCTTCTAGTTAGCAATCAGTTGGTAATGCCTATGCTTTCTTTGCCTGCTTTCATTTACATTTTGGTCTCAGCCTTCAAATATTCAACATTACAAATTGATTTCACACTGTCATGTCACTCAGACAGTGCAAAAAGATGTAAAGCTCAAATGAAATCCCTTACGCTGAATACCCTGACTTTTTCTAGCTATAAGTTTCAGTTTCATAATGTTGCTGCAATGTAGCTTGTGGTGTGTTAATATCATATATTCCAGCTATTAAGATTTAACATGCATAGCAGGGTTTTTATGGGTGAGGGGCTTTGTACAAAATATGAGGCATTTTAAGGCACCTGTTCTGGCATTTCAAGAAATATTCCCTGAAAAGCAATGAAATACACCCACAACAAAATACTAAAAAAATATGTAAGTCTCTATGCTGACCCTCTGTCTACTAAATAAGTGTACTGGACTTGCCTGAGAAATAACATGGGGTGGGATATTTCAATGTAAAATAAAATGCTTAGCAGCCTTATCCATATGTGGATAAGAAAAATCACACACATCAGTCTAAAGACACCCTCCTTAGTTTCTGCTCCAAAGACATTGAACAACCATTTTACAAATTACAGTCTAAGTATTGAATTCTTTAGCTGCTTTAGAAAGTGATTTAAAGTTTTACATTCCACCCATTCATATACTCTATATGGAATTTTAGTTATAAAAAAAAATTACTGAGTGAAGATAGGTGAACCACAGAAACTCCCCCTTTGATTCCTATTCCACCTGCCCACACCTTAGATTTCTGGCATCATCTGACTCTAATAATCCTTGTCTAGCTGAAAGACCATACATTTTCATTCTGTGTATTACAAGCAGTGACATGTGAATGTCATAGTTTTCAGTTTATATTGAAAAATCTGTGTGTTTATCTTGTGAATCCATGGCAACTCAGAGTTTATTAAATTAAGACTAGGAAACACAATAGTGAAGTGTGTAAACTATGAACATTATTGACAGCTTCTGCACTGTGTCAGTATTCAGACAGTACAGACTGAACCCCCACGTTCTCCCTTGCAATGAGCTGAGTCAATCAAAAAGAATCTCAGATTGATGATTCACAGATTTGAAAGCCAGAAGGCAGTAGCATTTAAGGCCAGTGTTTAGCCTGTCCTCTTGCATAACACATGGCCTGAAATTGTCCTGTATTTTTTTCCTGCTTGTTACAAATCCTGTCTCAAGTAGAAATATCCCAACTTGAATTTAATAAATTTGAGATTATTAGCTCCAGTAAAATATTTTGCATATTCATATAATATAAATTTGATGTATAGTAATTTTTCAAAATATAAAGAAGATAATAAATTCCCAGCTTTTCTGGTCTGCAATGCTCTTGTCATCTCAGCTGATGTACAGTTATCTAATCTTGACAAATACCTGCATGAACATATCCCCAGCTTGCAAATCTCTAACAATTTTGGGTCAAAAAGCAGAATACATCATAGGACAAAAAACACAGGAAATTACACCATGTTCCAAATAGAAGGAATTTTCAGTCCTTATTTGAATTTTAATGGTATTAAAGGCACCTGGAGGAAACTTGATATTTTTATTTCATTTGGTCTGTGTTCCATATAATGTTCTGAGTCTGTTTATCAGCCTCAATTTTCTCTTGCACCTTCCCAGCACATACGTCACTGAGAGATGTTTGCATTCTTAAGTGGTGTCATGGAGTCTTTGTAAATGGAAGACCCAGAAAAATACTGAAATACTGACAGGCTCGGAGAAGTTACTGTTTCTCTCTTCTTATTTCCTCTTTCCACTCCCTTCTGCTCTTCAGGACTAAAAGGTCAAGTACTGATATAATTTCACAAATGTGACATTTCTTGGGGGTCATAAAGAAATTTTTAGTCCAACAACAGGTGCTTCACTGACTCAATTCTTCCATTTCAGGCTCTTTTTTCCTTCTTCCAAAGAATTTTCTACATGCTGCTTTGCTTAATCATTTAGTAATAGGCAAATGAGATGTAAATTATTTTATACACTCACTGCTGTTCCATCTGTGTTTTCAATTTAAGGGCGTAGGAATGGCAGGGGAAGACGATTGAAACTAACAGGCTATGCCTATGCTACTCAGTTAAAGAAGGCCAGGAACAGCTCTTGCCCTGAGATAAACTGGCCATGCTGGACTTCTGTCCAAATTTCTCGGGACTAACCTTCTCTTGGGCATATTTGCCTTAGAGAAAACAAGACAAGGAGTCACGTAACAGCCTGCTGTGCTTCACTAGGCACTGGAGAGCACCCCTACCCACAGCGTAAACAAGCCCACCCACCATCTCATCTTGACTTGCCCTAAGTAACCTGTAACCTAAAACCAGTAAGGGTCCCCAGAAGAAAAGAATAATGTAATTTCTCACAGCTTTCAGCAGGAGCCATATTCAACTAGTCTGAACACAATGAACTCATTGCAGTGTTAAAGCAGAGGGCAATGTTCATTACCCTCTGACATGCTCTTTCACTCACACTCTTTGAAATATTTTAGGCAGAGCCAAAATCAGAAAGGCACACCTTTACATTGCATTATTAATATTGTTTTTCCTAAATTCTGGGTAATTTTGAAGAGTGTGCAAATAGAAAATGAAAGACATTTAGATACAGAAATCTAGTTGCAATATTGTCTGCCTAGCTGTTCTTGAAATGCCTGTTTTTCTGGGTCCATTAACATATAAATGCTTTTATTAATTTGTCCTCCAGTCACATATGATATATGGAAAATCATTAAATTCCTCTCTTTGTTGAAAGAGTCATTATTTGATTCAGTCTTATGAACATCCTATAACATGATAAAGCACCAATCCTATCTCAGCTTTGTTTCCAATAGGATCTGGTCACAGCATTTGGAAAAAAGATTTTAACAAAGTTGGATGACAGAGACTTGTAATTACCAGGTTTTTCACAGTATAACCTCTGGACACTTCTGGTAATTTTCAGAATATGTGGCACTGCAGGTCTTGATGTCTCTTTAAATTCCCTTTATTTTTTTCATTCATGATACTCTGAAATTGTTTATAGTTCAGTTTTTTTTTCTTTCCTCTTTTTTTTGGAAATGTTTTAGTTGGATGTTGTGAATGTGATCCTCCTGTGTTTGTTCTATCCTTCTTTGAAAAAGATCCAGAGCAATTCCTAGAAATTATATGAAGCTGAGTTTTGAGAATTTCATTGGTTTGCTCTAAGCAATACCTCACATTGAAAGATCTTGTTGAGAGTTGTTGATAAGAGCTGAAATGAAATTAAATCCTGCATCGATTTATTAGGAGAGTTTGTTCAACTCACCTGTTGCATAATGGGTGCCTTTAACAGCTTTAATGTTGAAAAGCAGAAACTGAAGTGCTGTGGAAAAGGTGGGATTCCCTATGGAGGCAATGGCTGCAGTTTGTGAGTGGCCTGATTTCAGGCTGCTTCAGCTGCTCCTGCAAAGTGCTTTGAGAAAGAAATGCACAGAAAAGTTAAACCATGTCATTAACTTTCATAATTTCTCTTCCAAGAAAGGTTTATATTTCAGAATGCAGAAGATATGTGCAAAATCTACCAAGGCTGTCAGTCTCAAAGCAAATATAAGTATATGCATATGGCATGGGGGAGGAATTTTAAGTATTATTTTATTTGTACTGTGTAAACAAAATGCCTAAATAGGCCCGTGGTTAAAATTCAAATATTAAAAAGAGAGGAACAGGGGAAAAAACAGGAAAAGGGTCCTATATATGTCCCTGTCCATATAATTTAAACACATTTTCATCCCTTGCTGGAATTGATGGATGTTCCCCACATAAATTTTTAATCTGGCACCAATTATGCAGTCTTTATTCTTACCTGGAAAATGTGATTATGTAAAACACTACCTACCTTCATCTATATATAAAGTTATAAAAATGAAAATATGCTGCCCAACATGTATAGACATGTCTAGAGCAGATGACCATCAATTTGCATTTATGCATTCCACTGTTAACTTCATGGTGTTCCTCTATTTTTCGGCATACTAGTAGTTTTCTCTGCACAACTGAGATAAGACACTTAAATATCAGTACAGCCCTGCTAATGAATTTCCAGTGAAACTCTGCATGAAATTGTTCTCTCCATAAAAAGTTGTGTACATTATTTACAAGCATTCATACTTATTTTGTTTGGATTGTAAAACACATAGGTGTATACACTGAGTTGACTTCACACTGTAAAGACATGCTGGAGCAGAGCTAGCTTCAGAGGTTACACATTTATTTAGAGCAGTTCTGCCACTCACTGCTATTCTCACTGCTTGACACACACCCATTCACACATAAGATGAGCTAAGTTGTTTTTAATGCAAAAATGTCATCTCAAAACAAGGTAAATGTTCTCATTTATTTTTAAATCCACTCCTATATTTCATGCCTTTTCTAAATTCTACCACTTCGTCAGATATTGAAGACATCTAAGATGTCAAATCATTAAAGGTACAGAAAAAAAATCTCAGAAAGAAATCCACGTGATTAGTATTAAAGAACCATACCATTTTTGATTTTGTGATATAATACACAATGGAATTAATGGAAAAATGTAACCTTAATGTCATCAAATATTGAATGTCAGCTATGATCTGATATCACAGATAGTTGGTTTTCTTTGAATTTCTATTATTTTCATTAAAATTGCTGTTTCTAAAGTAGACAAACAAGTTAAAGAGTGTTATGTATATATATGCAAATACATAACACTCTTTTTTCATTTCTACTTTGGATGTACTTTGGTTTTTACTCTGACTTTAGCATGCTTGAAACAGCAGGACAAACAAAGAAACAGAACAACAAACTTATTTTGTCTACTGTAAATAATGATAGTGTATTTGAAGTCTTTTTATCTCTAATTTCTTAGTTACTAATGCTCCCTTTTTATTATTGAGATTTTAAGTGCATCAAGTGTGTGTTAGAGATGTGTAACATTTGTGTGTGTTGTCTCTTACAGTCTTTATCAATATGAAATTACATGATCTGATTTGATCTATTTGTCAGGACAAAAAGTTCTTTGTTCATTTGGTAAAGAAATTGTATATTTTCCCCTTTAAATGAAGAATAGAATTTTCATTTAAATAAAGATGTTGCTTTTTCTCATTCATACTCCACTCCTACAGCCACACATGCAAGTTGTAGCATGTATCTGGTGTTTTCTTGGCTTATTAGTTATTATGTCTTTGTCTACATAGCCAATGTAAAAGAAGTAAAATGCCCTGGAAGGTATTAAAAGGGATAGTCTGACATTATGCCAAATAACACAAAAGCCAGAATTACTTCAGCAACAACAAAAATATCTGTAAAGTGAATTGAAGCATTTCTAGCCTGTGACAGAAACTGGTCATTTTCTATCACATTAACTTTAAAGCTTCATCTTTATTCCCAAACACAGTAGATGTGTATTATTTTACAAAATACCAGTTAGCTTGTCCTATAATGACCTCAATCTCTACTTATTGCAGGAAATATCAAATTAATCGTTGCTCTCACTTGTTTTAATTATAGTTAGAACCATAAGGTAAGTCAGGGGATATTTTGTATTTCTATGAGAAAAGATCAGAAAGTTGCAAATCTGGGCAAAAAAAATCTAAATTTTAATTGAAGGTATATATTTAAAATAAAAATTATATTTAAAGATTTTAACCCAACATCTTGTCATTCTCAGGACATATCCTATCAGTGGGTCCAAAGAAAAACTCTGAATGATGAAAAGTAGTGAACAGGTATGATCTTACAAACTTCACAAGAAATATGAAACATTTAAAATAAAATATAAGATGTTTAGGTGTTTCATAAAGAACTTTTTAAAATATTTTCACAGTATATTATTACACAGACATACTGGAAAATTTTTTAAAAAAAATATTTTGTCATAATTTTGAATGAAAATATAAAAAAAAAACCAAACTTCCTGGGACAGAAAAAAATATCAGATTTTTAGCAACACTTTTTAATTTTACGCTGAAATTCTTCCTAGCATTACCTTATCTCACACAGAGCATTTTTGAGGGCCTTCTGTGTTGTTTTATAGGTCACTCATGAACTTTTCAGCTCTGCATACTCAGCTTCCATTCTGAAAGATGCTCATGGCTACTGCAATATGGTCTATAAATAACTGGTTGCTGTGCCACTGTGTTGGTAAAGAGTCAGCTGCTTACAGCAGTGTGGTGCTGCAGAGTCCCTCATCACACATGACTTACAATTTATAGGCATGCTACCTTGCTTTTGGGGATACTTACAAACATGTTGCTTAGAAGTTCAGTTTGCTCCTTAGTTGATGTATGCCATAATCAGTGGATTATGAAAGTTGTTATGATCATGAACAAAGAGTAAACTGCTGACTCTCTGCAGATGCTTGATTCAAAAAGAAGTATTGAAATCTATATATAACAATTTATAGATGTACTTTGAAGATGTAAATCGATTTTGCTTATAGATAAGAACACTGAGAAATGAAAACTCTGGGATGTTTACTAAAATGTGTACATTTATAATAATTAGTTGCTCTTATCCAATTCCTCCACAATCAGATGTAAAATTAAAACCATTTTGGACACGTTTGGTACAGATGTCAATTGACAAGCTTTGTCACAGTACTATGTCATCACTACCTGACTACATTTAATTTTGCATTTCTGCATCAAATCTGTAGAAATGACAAATAAATTCCTATCAAGTGTCCTTCACAGGCATTTCCTACTTCATGAAAAGACTGGTATAAATTTGACTGCAGGCTACTGCTTAAATTATTTGTTCACCTTATGTCTTAACTCTTACTGTAACATTTGCCACCATTCAGTGAAATATTAGTAATGCCTGGTAGCACTGAAAATGTATTTCAAAAGATGTCTATATCAGGAGGTGGATTTGACTATGGATATTCTCTGTGACATGAATATGGTAGACTAAAGGCTTGGTAAAAGCTTCTTTATCCAACTGCTGGTACTAATAATATTTTTTATTTAAGTTGAAACAACGATAGGCACGGGAATTAATGTTCAGGGGGAAGCAAATGTTTTCCCAATTGGTTAGACTATATGAAATTTGTATGCTTTATGATTTTACTTAGAAATAAAATAATTTATTTAACTTGTATGAAATTAATGAGGACAGAACTTTTTATGGATGATCCTGGTATATTTGGTATTTCAGTAGAAATATTATTTTTCCACTAATGTTCAATAAGTTATACTCCATATTTACTGGAAAGAAGTCTTGATTCAGACAAGTTTCATAAGGAACATAACTGCCTTTAATGCAGAACTTTAGACTAGCAAAACTACCAAGAAAGAAACGTGCTTGGAAGATTTTCTTGGCAAAAGCTCTCAGAGAAGACAGATATCTCAATGAAGAATGGGTTCTGAAAATGAGTTTGAGTTATCAGAAAATACATGTGAAATAATAAAGTAGGATATTTTTAGATCACTCAAACTCATTTTCAGAACTTATTCTTCACTGAATTGTCTTATATATATGTATATTTCTTGTTAATGTTACTAAATTACTTTTATTTTGTAAGCCTCTAAACCTTCCAGGACTTTAATGTGGCATACACCACAACATGAGAAAAGTATATCTCAGAAAAGAGGAGGGAATTTAAAAAAAATATATATATTTTTTTAAAAAAGCTTTTCCAGCTTTAAAATTAGCAAGGTCACACTATCAAGTGTAAATATTGAAGTTCTACATATCTATACAATAAACTTCTGTGATAGCACCTAATAAAGCACAGTTTTTTGGCATAAATTCTGGAATTTGAAGGGGACTTGTCTCCTCTTGCTATTTTTTTAGTTTATTTTCAATAGTGTTTACACATATAGAAAGATATTGAGGTTAACAATTGGCAATAACAATATAATAAATATATTTTTTTAAATATTACATTTTGCTTTTTAATTTTTGAAAATGAAGTAGAAAAATACCCCTGATCTTTTGACCAAAAGACCTATCACTATTTCCCTCTTTGGTATATTTTCTTGAAAACCCCTCCTTTCTCATCTCTATTAGATGGATAATCTAATGTTTAAATGTTTAGAATAAGTTCTTTTCCTATTTTTGTCCTTCCTCACATTTACAGCTAATTATGAAACTCCTTAGGATATTCCTCCTTTATGCCACTGTATCCTGGGCACCCTCTTCTGCATTACCTGAAGTCTGAGCACTGGATTAACTCCTGGCCTAAGTGGAATAATGGAATAATTTAAGTTTGACAACTTGTCCTGGGTGTTCCAGAGACAGACCATCTACCTTGCCAGGTGTGCCACACATCATTAGTTTTTTCTTATTAGGATTGGTGGTACTTTGGGACAACATCTTTAAACCTAAGTGGAATATTAAATTCCAATAATTATTTCAAATATGGAAGCACACTAGAAAGACATAGAGCTGTTGAAATGAGGAGGAGCCACCTCTCCTATTAAAAAGAGCTGGAGCACCTCTCCTGTTGAGACAGGCTGAGAGTTGGGTTTGCTCATCCTGGAGAAGGGAAGGCTTCAGAGAGACTTTCCAGTACCTGGAGGGCCTGCTAGAGGGCTGGAGAGAGACTTTTGACAAGGATGAAATGGCTTTAGGTGACAACTGAAGTTGAAATTCTTTACTGTGAGGATGTGAGACATTGGAACAGGCTTCCCAGAGAAGTTGTGGATATCCTACCCCTGGAAGGGGTAAAGGCCATGATAGAGTAACCTGGTCTAGTAAAAGGTTTTCCTGCTAATGGCAGGGGAGTTGGAAGAAGATGATCTCTAGGGTCCCTTCCATCCCAAAGCATTGTTTCTATATTTACCAGTTTATTGCAAGAGTTATATGAAGATTCAGTTTTTAATTTCAGGTCTTGGAATTGGTTCAATCTTGGTTTTATGTGTATAGGTGGGTTTTCATTTAAATTAAATTCATAGAAGAGACATAACATTGTTCACTTTCCTGTTCACTCTACTCAGTTCTAAGACCATAAATTTATATTTATTATTTGGCATTCTTTCCATTTTAACGTCAGATTCAGGAATGAACACCTATTCATTAAGAAGATAACTATGATAAAATTTCCTGTTCATGTTTTCTCTAAAGGTTAAATTTGCAAAATCAGTCAAATCAAATTTAAACCCATGGGAAAATAATATATTCCTAGCTAATATAAGAGATACATGATAAGTAACTAAAAACCTTTAGGGATAGAACAACATCATTTGGTATAAGATTTTCCTTATGTAGTCTATTACTGTTCTATGAACTTTTCTTGAATTGTTGATATTCAGCTGCCTAGGCCAAGAATATTCTTTTTCACAAAGAGCATTGAATTTATCTCAGCAGACTGTCCAAGCAATTCAATTTTGTTAAGAACTGATGAAAATCTATCATTTGGCAATGATGGATGGATATGGCACTTCCTTCAGTCCAATTTAAGTGCTGAGTATAGGCAGCAATGGTAATTCTTTTAAAAGTGAAGCACAGCAGTGTGTTGCCTCTTTCCATTAAAGTTAATGTTGAATCACCAACTTGCAGAATGGCACATCCATCAAATTAGAAATCTCAATGCATGAGAAACGTGTCCATCACTGTTTAGAAATGAACAAAGATGTTATCACCACCATGTTTTATATCTATCTAGTACTTTTTATTTCATACCTTAGTCTCTATTCATAACATAGATTTGCTATGGACATATAAGGAAGAGATTGCCTGGAGGAGTTGTGGAAGATCCCTGAAAGTTTCTAAGCTAGGTTGGATGAGGCTTTAAGAAACCTGATCTAGTGAAAGGTGTCCCTGCTCATAGCAGGATAATTGGAAGCAAAGCATCTTTAAGATCCCTTCCAGTCCACACCATTTTATGTTTCTATGATTTTGTGTGCACTGGTACACTCAGTTTTCAGACTACCTTTGGCAGGACAACATGACACCCTTTTATTTATTTTTTTCTAAATGTATGTCTAAACACAAGATAAGAAGAAATGTTAAGGATTGTCCTAATGGCAAACTATCTTGATAATATTCAGATAAAGAAAACTAACATGAGAAGCCCATACCTTTTCCTTATGATGTTGACTCACTATCATGAGATACAAATATGCCTTTCCAAAGTGCTCAGTCATACTTTTAGGGAGGAATGCATACCTAATGCAAAGATGTAGCTAGCAACCCATCTCACAGCAGTTATATTTGAAAAACCTGTATACAAGAGAATCTGGAGACTATTTGAACTATTTGGTCCTGTTTTCTTGATATGTTATGTGTTGATGATGTGCCAGTTGCCTACATTGCAGATTTTATCACTACCATTCATACTTCCTGCATTGTTAATATCCTCAGTATCAAGGATGTAACAACTTTTGGAAAATAAACTTCTTTTCATGCTCTCTCTCCTCTACAGTAGTCTCAAAGTAGATCTGTAATGTTGGGACAACTGAGGAATGGTACAGAGGAGAATAAAATTCAATAAAGAATGTAATCACCCTTATGCCTCAATTCCTACCAGATCCAGAAGGGACAATTTATCATTTTGAACTTCAAAATATATCATTTTGAAGTAAGTTTTACATTCTTTACTAATGCTGGTTTTTTTCTTCTATTTTAATTATATATAAGACAAAGACAACTTATAATGATGCAATACCTATCAACATTAGCTATTTCAATCTAGGAAGATTTTTTTTTAAATCTGTCTACCACTATCTCATGAAAACACAAGATGTGTTTTGATTGTACAGAATAATACTTGGATAGTGTCAGAGTAATTATACCACACTCATTTGACATTTCTTGGCATATGGAGAAGGTATATTTACATTCAAGTGCTAAATTAACTAATTTCCTTAAAATAGATAAAAAAGGACCCTACTGTTGTTTTATAATTTCTTTCATCGCTTTTAAAAAAAAATCTAATTTAGCTGTAATTTTTCTTATTTCCTTAATGCTCTACAATAGCTCTCTGGCTGATGTGTCATGACTACTAACAAGTTTTCTTTCAGTAAAGTTTTTTAAGTGTGTCTATATGCTGAAAAACTAACCATGTCCTCACTTGCAAGTAGTTAAGTCCTATCACATTTGTGTTTTGAAGGACAGGGTGGGTTTAAAAACTTTGAATGATAGAGTTGGACAGCTGAAAAGAGTTGTGAAGAAAGACAATCATTCATTTTCTTACTTAAATACAACAACACTTGATTGTTTGTCACAGTTGAGTTAGCTTACTGATGTACTGCTAAAAGTGATGATAAGCATTGGGAAAGCCTATCTCAATCTGTTAATCACATTGGTTTGTTGAAATTCCATCAGGAAATTATTAAAACAGACTCAGATTTTCTATGTATTCTGTTGTCTTTCCCTGTGCATAATACACCAGGCACACTGCATTACTTTCATAGCCTGTAGCTATGTCTGGAGTTAAAATATCTCTGTATCATCTGTAAAACCTTTTCCGTTTTCGTATGATTTTTCATCAGCCTATGAAATAAAAATGTGCAGATGAAACTTAGGGGATAACAGAAACTCTTCATTTGACATTTGAAGATTACATCTTCACTGGACTCTCTATTTCAAAGCCAAGAAAAGATATTGCTATTATCTCAGAAATTTGTAAGATACAATATTTTCTTTTTGAATGATGTGACACTACAGTCTTGTCCCCATTCCAATTCTAAAGTATTTTAAAATTCTCTTAGAAAGCGTGTCGTAGATGACTCTGAGATTTAGGGCACAATTCATAAAGCTTTAAAGAGCAAAAAATAGGTCACCAGCCATTCATTATATGTTCCTCAGATGCTGGAGTTAAAGCCAAACCTTCTTAGAAGATCTTCAGATGAGATTTTTTTTCACAGAGATTAGTATTGTGCCTTCTGAATTCTGAGCAGTAGAACACTGTATTTTTTTTTTTTTTTCGGAAGATGAAGAAGAGTAGGTTGAAAGTAGAAATACAATTCTTGGGTGAAGAAGAAAATCCTCCTGCTACATTCCCCCACTGAACCACAGATTTTTCTGACCAGTAATATAGTGCACTATGTCATGGTTTAACCCCAGGCAAGCTCCACACAGACACTTGCTCACTCCCTGCCAGCAGGATCAGGGACAGAATCAGAAAGTGAAAACAAGAAAATTAATTGGTTGAAATAAAAACAGTTTAATAGGGAAAGAAAAAGCCATGCTAACAGGCAAAGCAAAACCAGGAATTACTTCCCTGCTTCCCATGGCAGGCAGGTGTTCACCCATCTCCAGGAGAGCAGGGTCCCATCCCATGTATCGGTGACTCAAGAAGGCAAACTCCATCACTCCAATACATCCCCCTTTCCTCCTACTTCCCTCCACTCTATATGCTGAGCATGATCTCACACATTTTGGATTATCCCTTTGGTCACTTTGGGTCACCTGTCCCAGCTGTGTCTCTTCCCAGCCTCCCATGAATCCCCAGCTTCCTGACCAGCATGGCAGTGCAGAAAGGAGCAAATGCCGTGGCTGTGGGCTAGCCCTGCTCAGCAATAACAAAAACATTGCTCTGTAATCAATCCTGTGTTCAGCACAAATCCTAAACACAGCTCCATACCAGCCACTGTGAAGAAAATTAACTCTACCCCAGCCAAAACCTGCACAGAAGAAGCCAATAATTCTACGAAATTCTCTGTAAATATAAATAACTGGAACTAACAGGATATGC
This sequence comes from Serinus canaria, assembly GCF_022539315.1. Lineage (NCBI taxonomy): Eukaryota > Metazoa > Chordata > Aves > Passeriformes > Fringillidae > Serinus > Serinus canaria. The sequence goes on from NC_066319.1 coordinate 43,467,746, forward strand.
ATCATGCAGCTCATCTTGGCATTATTTGAAGTATGATAATTGTTTATGATAATATTCCTACTATTTTCTGTCTCCTAATCCTTTTTTTTAAAATAAAATTTAATATAATTAAGAGCATAAAAAACTATTGGCCACTCTTGATTTCTCAGAGCTTTTTTACTGCGTGCTAAAACTAGGCCTGAAAAGTATAAATACCATGATCAGACATATTTCTAAACCGCTATAAAATAAGTCATTTCAAAGAAAATTTAATAGTCAGTCAATCCAACCTAAGCCACCACCTCTCACACCACAGAGTCTCACACTAAAAATAAAAATTTATTCAAAGTACAAGTCAACTTCATAGTCCAGAATAAAAAGTGGGCAGAATATTACTGTTAAGGAGAATCTTGTTTTAGCCCCACTGTCTGATGGATAAAATCCAGACAAATTATCATGCACTAAAAACCTAGCTCTAGTTTAATAGGCAGCAATGTTAAATAAATTACAGAGCATTTCACACTTGCCTCTATTTTTTGAATTAGTGTTAAATTTTTTCTTGTCTTTAAACTGGAAACATAGCTGACAGTTTAGAATTTCATGAGCAATGCATGAACAGTGCACTGCCTATTGGCAAAGAGGAGAGGATAACTGCTATGGCATAATTAAAATTATATATTAGAGGTGGAAAAAAAACAGAAAAAATTGATTCAATTTGAAAAAGAAAAAAAAATAACATACATTTAATAGACACAGTATAGAGTATATTTTATAGTTGATTTCATAAGATTTCAGTTGTGTTTTATTTTTATAAAGCTAGCAAAAGAAAAGTTCAGAAATATATAAATTCTGAAAGTTCAATTCTATAGAAAAAATCAACAAAATAAAAAAATTATAGTTTCTTTTACAGGCTTTGAAAATAGGAATAGATTTTTTTTAAGAAGCTAATGTAAATTTGTATCATAAGCATTGGAATATTTTTTTTCACACTTTGACTTTCATTATTTACCATTTTCTTTCAGAGTGTCTTCTGAAAAGTTATAGTAAATGCGTAAGAAAGAAGAAAATAATAAGTTCCCAAACCAATATAAGGAAAAGGGGGGGGGGGGAAGGGGAGATAACTTTCTAGTGTCAGCAGTTATAAATCTTATTTAATTTTTTTTTTCAGTAAAAGATCTTGAGGAAAAACAATCTGTGTATTAGAAGTTATGAAAGTTCTTTCTACAACCATATTTGTTCTGCAAGAATAGCAATGCACACCCATGGCTTTGAAATAGCAAAGCTGTCTTACAGTTGAACTAATAGGACAAAAGAGGGCAATTCCCTCAACTTAAGTAAGAACTTAACTTTGAACACAGTTCATGTGGAATACTTAAAATTCTACCAGGGGGATATTGTTTTGACTGAGCCAGCAGGAGCCATGTTCAACTCATCCCAGCTGCCAAGTGTGCATTTCATGTCCAGAGAGAATTTTTCCTTACTGTAATCTATGGTAAGTTCTTGAAGTTTAGTATCTTCTAGAGAATGCAACAAATTACTGTAATGGATCCAATCAGTTCTGCTCTACTGCACTTGGGAAGGAAGTTTACTTCATAAAGATCAGGTAATACCCTAAAATGTGTTTAACCTAAATCTCACACAGTGCTTTCATCCATAAATGATACAACTCCTCTTTTTGCAAAAAAATAAAAATCAGGTCTATCTTAAATCTTAGCTCTGTATGTATCTGTGTCATATTTTCTAGTAATACTTCAAAAATTTGCAAGTGATTTAAAAACTGCTCTATTCTTCACTTGGCTGTAAATCTGTAAAGAATCATTGTGATTCACAAAAGGATTTGAACTTAAAAAGTTTCAAATCAAAATTTCAGGTATTTGAAAACTAAGCTTTTATTCTGGACCCTGAAGATCAGTAATTTTTTAAAAAGTTGTTATTTACTTCATTTAAAAACTCTGCTAAAAATATATCTGTATATATTGTAACCCAAGTAGCTTTGTAAATCTGTCATCATTTCCTCAGCCCTCCTTTTTAAGAGTTTTAGCTGCTATTTTTATTTTTAGTTGAAGTTCACACCGGCAAACAATGTAAAAGAATCAGGCAGCAGCACAGAGAGTACTTTATTCTCTGTGTCATATCAAGATGCAAAATACCTTGCTGGCGTGGCATGAGCAATTTACCAAATGTTCATATTCAAATCATGTGTTAATTCTATTTAGATTTAGCTTTAATTTATTTAGGAATCAAATCTATCCCTGCCTAGAGATTTTCCATGAGTTGCATTAATCTCTTAAGAAGGGATTAACAGCTGTAGACAGAAGTACTCATCAAAGTTAATTTGAAAATACTGTCTATTATATTAGTTAACCTTAGCAAATAGAATTACTGCCATTCATATCCTCCAGAAATCTTTCTCAAAGGATTCCTCATTGTTAAAAACGTAATTTAAAAAAAAAAAACAGTACAGAAGAAAAATGTAGGGAGGAAATAAGAGATTGCAATCACCATTTTAATTACTCTGTATAATTATATATTGCTGTAATTGTTTATAAAGTCTGGGTTTTATAGGAAGCAGGATCTTGTTTTAAATCTAACTCTAGTCTTGTGATAACCATCGTTACTTAAAATCTGAAACACGTGCAACTTGCAATCAGCTTGATCATTTTAGATATATACAAACTCCAGTCTCAGACAAAGAAAGAATTAAATTTCAGCTTTGTAGTGAAGCGTGGTGATAGTTCTTGCTCCAGTGAGTTGGTGACATGGGTACTAAAAGAAGATTCTCTTTACAGTTACAGTCTCATCAATTCCTACATCTTCATCTCTTCTCTCCTGATTTACCCTCTGAATGTCTAACCTCAGACAAGCCATTAGAAAGGGTAATAGCAGTCTAACTGGGTTAGATGTAGACTAAGAGACAGACACTGTGCATATTCTGCAGGAGAGAAATTATCTCTGACACACCACCAATGCAAATTCCTATGGTGTGTGTTGAAACTTAGACAGTTTAAATTCACTTTCACCTGCCCTTTCAGAAAGAACAGTAACCTCAGATAGACACGAGGAGCCATGGGATGCTCTGGAAGGTCCCAGTTATGGAAACCATGTGGTCTTCACCAAGTGTATGACTATAACAGAAACACAACTGGAAAAGTCCTTTTCCAGTCCTTGTGTACTTTTGAAGAGGATTTTGAGAATTTCAGGAGTGCTATGTCAAACGGACCTTACTATGTGATCCTAGAGTTTGCTCCCACCTGACCTGACCATGAAGAGCATTTTAAAAAGATTTGTCATAGTAATATTTTTTCTGCCAAGAGAATAAAGTCCATGCATCTATTTTATGCATCAAGACAGTCTACTATCTGATACTCTACTCAGCTCTCATGAGAACCCATAATGCATTCACTCTGGGGTCCCCAAAATAAGAGCTGTTGAAATAAGTCCAAAGGAGTCAAAAAATGTGATCAGATGGCTGGAGCACATCTACTATGACAGGCTGAGAGAGCTGAGGTTGTTCAGCCTGGTTGTTCAGAAGAGAAGGTTACGAGGGGACCTTGTAGCACTCTTCCAGTGCCTCAAGGGGCATACAAGAAAGATAGAGAGGGAGTTTTAATAAGGGTGTATACTGACAGGGCATGGGTTATGGCTTCAAACTGATGGAGGGCAGTGTTTCTTTAGATATTAACATGAAATTATTTCTTGTCAAGGTGGTAAGGCAATGGAGGAGGTTGCCCAGAAAAGTTGAGAGACATGCCCCTAGCCATGGAAGGGGGTTTGGAATGAAATTATTTTAATGTCCCTTCTTTCCCAAACTATTCTATGATTCTATGATTTCCAATTCCTGTTACACATTTACAGATTTGTATAGACAAACTCATCAAATTAGAGGGTCTCATACATCCCTCCCTTGTTTTTTGATACCATGGTGGAAACCATGAGATCTTCAACAGCAACTGTATCTGAATGTAACAGAAACACAATCAGAAAAGTCCTTTTCCATTCAAGCAACAAGTCAAACACGATACTGTTTGACTTTCTTGTTCTTTGGGATGGCTAGTGTATTGTGCTCAGCATCCAAATATAAAATTCAGGCTCCTAACCTCAAGACAGAAGTAATTTTAAAAACATTTTGACAGCCTTGGAAACTTAGCCACTTACAGTGGAACCTATATGAAAAAAAAATAATTTTAACAGGTAGACAAGCATGAGTAGAATTTAGTTACACACAGAGTTTATAGAGTCTTCCTTATGCTAGCAAAAACGTTTATGTGCAGACCTGGAACATACACACGGGAAAGATGTTCTTCAGAACTTAGGAAAAGCTATAGCACATCCTTAATCTTCTGTCTCTCCTGTTCATGCTTCTGAAATAGTTCTTTATAATCATTTGTGCTACTATTATTTTTTCAAATTCTGCCTTTAGGAACTGCCACTTATTCTAGTTGTCTAATGACTTCAATTTCAGTAATTACCCAGTGTATTCAATATATTCCTTAGTCTATTACCTCTTGAATGAGATTTAGACCTTGTAAAAAACTGGCAGAGGGATTTAAAAGTAATCACTCAATTTCACTTCTACAGGATAAAAAGAAGAAAGCATCAGACATGGGTGTTACATTAAAAAGTGCCATTTCAGAACAATCGCCTAGAAAATATATGCAGAAAGAACCACAATTAAAATAGTATTTATTTTCTTTTCATGTGACTGTTCTTAATAGGGGGTGTATGTCATTTTTTCTGAGAACTGCTAGCTAATATCTGAACTGTTCCACTTTACGATGAAACTTTTTTTTGTGGTATCAACTCAAAGTCACAGCCACAAATTTTCCATTGCTTCTTTTTGCTCTTGATTATTTACAGTTATTCTCTCCAGCGAAAGCCCATATGCAGTTTTTTATGGGAAGTGTACACTGCTACTCTACATGTTTCACCTAATCCCAGCCAGTGATCAAATGTATGGAATGAAGAGGGTTGTACATCTGAAATGAATTTGGCCTGATGATTCATGTGCTATTGGTTAACACTGAATAGAATCATTTGAAGGAAATTGCTTTGGTGGCACCAGGCCATTCAGACCATGGCTGTTGTATTTCATGGGTCTCACCCTCTGAGGATTACTTATACCTTACAGAGAAAACAACAGCTGTGTAACACATTTAGCCTCCACTTCATAGACATATCATTGAGGTTTTCCTCTTTACTACCTACCCACAAACCATTTGTGCCAGCAGTTCCCAAACCCAGTAACACCAGGAAGGTCAGAATGCATCTCAGGCTGCAGAGGGAAAGTGAGAATGATAAATTTAGACTGACCTGGTTGCATTCAGGTAGGACAGAATGAGAAATAATTTTAAATCCTTTTTTCTCAGGTCTTCTGCTCTTCCATCTGGGTTTGGTTTACATTTCAGGATGTACTATCACTATATTTTATATACTATACTATATAAGCAAAGAAATAAAAAAAATATTTTAGAGTTGGACTATCATTCACACAATCTGGAGACTGACTTTTCTACAGCTTATTCCCAGTTACTGAAGTGCAAGCAAGCTCAGAATGAAAAGTCAGATCAATAGCTATTAAGTATTACAAAACAAATTGACTTCAATGAAAGTGAGTTCTAGTCAGAGAGTTCCAAAAACTGAAACACTCACTTGAGAAAAATCTTGTATCACCTTAGAAATCTGCTTTTCTGAAATGCTCTGTTTATTCCTACCAAATAGTTGGGGGAAAAAGAGGATAGTCTTCCCAATCACAAGTAGATAAAACTAACCAGAAGCATAATAAATTTCTGAAGAGGTAGAAGAGGTGTGGCAGAAAACAGTTACAGAAAAGCACTGAAGAAAGACAAATTTTACACAGTTTTTTTATAGGAAAAATTTGTTAAACTAGAAGAACACTGAATGCATCCCACATGTTCTGTAAGTGAATACTTTCAGAGCCATCCAGGAGATACTCAGCTTGATTCACCATTTCTTGCCATTGGTTACTGTGCAAGCTGTTGGATGCTGCTAAAAAGCTGTCAGGTTCCATGCAGGCATGGCTGTACTTCATGGATAAAAGAATGCTGAGGATTCTACCATCCTACACATAACATGAACCAATATCAAGAGTAGTAGATTTATTTTAGGGATGAGAACAGTTAAGGGAAAAAGACAAAGGAAAAGATTTTGTAAAACTGAAACAAAATAATCACACTAAAAATATGAAGTATGTTGATTTGCGTTTTATTTTACTGATTTAAGAATTTTTTTCCAATTCTCAGTTTTAATAAAAAAGTTCACTTACTTCACAACTTTTTTTCCTATCCCCTCCACATGCAAATATTGCATCTTATTAATTCAGCTGACCTTACTTCTTCACTAGGGACAATTTTGTAGTTGACAATTAGTCCTTCTAGTCAGCAGAAAACCACTCTAATATACTTATACACTAGTTATTTTAAATAAAGTCATCTTTTTCTTCCCTTGAGATCATGTTAAACTTGCTCAGCAATCAGCCTTCCAGGCATTCACACATAGAGCCCTAAGACACAGGAAAAAGACTGGGATGGGTGTGTACTGAGTCTGGCACACAAACAGAAGCTCATAAAAATTATCTGAATTGTAATGCCACATGAAAAGGAGCCACCCGTCTGACTAGCCAACATGTTTCTGCACCTCTGCAGACAGTCAAGATTAGTAAATGTTTAACCACCACATTTTCAACAATGAGCCTATTCATTAGAATTAGGAGGGGAGGCATAACTTCACCACAAAAGACTGTTGCACCAAGGCTATTAAAACACATATCAATTTACAAGGTACCAGCAGAGATTGGTTGAAAAGACAGGTACATTTTTATGCACACCTCAGGGCTGGAAGGCCTTCTCAAAGAAGAAAATTTGACAATGACTGACATAGAGTACAAGTATAATTAATAAGAACAAGGAACTAAGCATTGTCAAAAAAAAAACTAGCTTTGATGCTACCAATGAAATCTGTAACAAAAAATTGTGGTGTCCTTTCTTTAGAAGCAGTGACAAGTCTATTTCAATTTATACTTGAGAAGATAATAGTTTCATGGTTGTGTGAGTATGGCAACTTTTTTTTCCCATTGTAGAAGATTATTCTAAAATAATGAAATTTTTAAAAAACCCAAAAATACCCACCACAACAAAATCTCAAAAGACTAGATTTCATAGATGGAGGTACAAGTTAAAATATGAGGTCAGATTCTTTATTAAAATAGCCAAAATATAAGGAAAAAAATACAAAAAGAAAAAATCCTCTTTCCTGTAATATATGTTTATCTCTGAACTTGTAGCTGTGCAAGTATAGTTCTGAGCTGGTGATTCCATCTGGTTGGGCAAGACCTTTTTAGCTTATACATAGTCTTTCTATTGTGCTTCTGATGGGAGACTGTGGGGAAATAGTAACCTGTTTTATGATAGAAATATCATATAATTGAAGCAATTTCACAAATGCAAACTGCAGATGCTGATGCAAAGTGCACTAGCAAATCCTAGAATAAAAACCACCTGGCACAACTTCTGGTCTCTTGAAACAGTCACTGCATTACTCTGCCCTTGCAGCTACTTCTGTGGGCAATATACATCTTCACATGAGTCTGAATTAAAGAGACAAGGGAAGAACACATTGTCTTAGATGCTTCAACAAGTTAAAGGTGTTGAATTCAGTGTTGAGATTCAGCATTTTTTTAAAATATGTGCAGATTTGAAAGTAAATTTTCATTAAGAGGTACAATAAATTCTTTGCACTAGTGTGTTACTCTATTTTGTGTGTTTCCTCCCTGTCATTTTCCTCTTTTTCATAGAAACATGACATGACTTGTAACCATACCAATAGTATTGCAAATAAAAGCACAACATAGTTATAGATTTATATGTGCATATGTGTACCTGCCTCTGTAAGATGGTGAAATATTTACACAACCACCCTGCCGCCTTCAGGGAATCAAAAATATAACAAAAAGTAAAAAAAAAATTAAAAAAAGAAGTCTGTACTTTTTAAACAATGGTTTTAAAGAGAAACCAGCTGATTTTGAACTTTGTGAGATATATCAGTTTCCTCTTGATCATGCTGTGCAAATCATCCTGCTGGCAATCTTAATTAGATTACTGTCTGGGCTGGAGATGCATCATCCTTATTAAAGTTTCTTCTGTAATGGCATCTTATGGAAAAAGAATGTCCATCCACATTCTTGAAGCTTTGTGTCGTTCCCTCTTTTGGAGAGTCCACTTGTGCCCACTCCATAATATCATAGAGATATTTGCTGACAAATGTTTAATGCCTGACACCCTTCCCCCTCCAAAAGGCAAAACCACATTCTCACATATTTTTTATAATTCATCCTTCTGGTCACCTCTACCTGTCAGTTCCTGGGATAAGAGCAACACCAGAAATATTGTATCCAATCTGAAGTCCCTCATTATGAGAAAGATGTCAATAAACAGATCATCAAATCCTCCCAAGATGACTGAAACAGCTTATTAGGAGCACTTATTCTGTGAAGAGAGGCCAAGTGTAAAGGGCATATTCAGTCTGTAGAAGAGGCAGCTTTGAGGGAATTTAATACTTGAAGGATAAGGATGGAACCAGACTTTCCATCAGGATATGTGATAGCAGGATGAAAGATAGGCCTAAATTGAAACAAGAATGGTTAAAACTATCTCTGAGAATAATTTTTTATTTGTGAGGGCAAACAAGTGTTGGAAGTAGTTACCATTTATTGAAGTTAAGCAGTATTCATGCTTGGAAGCCCTCAAGATCAAACTAGCTGCAGGTGCTAATTTCATATCCACTGCTTTGAGGCTTGGCCTAGGGATCAGCTGAGCTCCCCCCCAGCATTTATTATCACAAGATCTTGTGATCACTACTGAATGTGACTTAGATGTTGATATTTCAAGCATACATTATTAAAGAAGACAAAAGAGTTTTGGTCTCTTAATTTTAGGTAAACCTCTCTTATTTTCAGAGCTTGAACAACATGATAATATGTAAACCAAAGAAAACCTGAGTAACTGAATAGCTAAGATTTTTTGTTAAAATCAATGTTAACTGTCACAAAAACAAATACACCTATAATAAAATCCTAGCAAGCTCCCTTTTGCCTTTTAGCTTTCTGTGGCAGAGGTACAGACATGCTATTTGTTCTGTGAGAGCTTTCTTGGATGTAATCTGGAGAATGGTTGATTGATGTAATGTTTATTTCAATTTGAATGTTGTTTTCATATTTAATTAAAAGGAAGTATTAAAATAAGTATTAAGCTTTTTATTCAATGACTGCTGAAGTCCATGATGTTCTGCTAAACTTTTCACTTGTGTAGCTCTTATTTCTTTTTTCTCCCAGTAGTGATAAATTTTAGATTTCAAGAGTACTATACGTATAGCTAACATCTGATCTCCAGCTTGAAAAGAAATGCTGACATTTTAATAATGCATTTAGTGCTTTGAAACAGAAGAGAAGGAAGATAAAAATAAATTATAAATTCCAATTAAATTGTACTGTGAAGAAAAAAAACAAAATTAAGATTTCTCTTTTTGAATTGGCATTTTTGACTCATATTTTACATAGAAAGATCACATGAAAAAAATAGATATATTATTTTGAGTTTGAAGATCTTTTAAGAAAAAAGGTCTGAATATTTCTAGCATAATCATCCTGGCACAAATTAATTGATAATAATTATGCATCTTTTGTAAGTGAGATGCTGACATTTTGAACCCTAAACAACAAATAAACAATTTATTTTACTTTGTACCACTCAAATGAAACATATCTGGATAAGAGGTTCTGAAATTCAGTTTTTGAGCAAGTGAGAGCCAGAAAATCCACAACTGTTGTTTATTGTCAAGATAAGACATGATGTTTACCATAGTAAATGAATTTTTGTCCTATGTCATTTAAGGTTTTCTGCTTGTTCACAGTCCTTAGTTAACTGAAATGCTCCCAAAAAGTGATGACACAGAGCTACACAAATTCAGAATGAGATCATGTGGCACATGTTTAATGAAGAACGTATTAAACCTTTGGGACATCTCAGACAGAGCTGCAGTAAATCCTTTGTGCCATGGAATGAGGTAGTTTCAGCACTTGAAATGAAGTTTGGGTAGGTTTGGTTACCTCTTTGTATGTTACAAAATTGTGGTTGCCACTCTGGATCACTTAGTGAAATTGATTGTCCTGTAGTCTGTTAGTCATTAGGTTAAGATGTAAATGCCCTTTTTTGGCCTCAAAATATACTGATCTGAAAAGCAATACAAGCAATTTGGAGAGTAATGGTGCAGATCTCTTCAGAACAACAGTCTGAACTATTTCCTGCAATAGGCCACTATTCAGCTCTTTTATTCAAACTACACTTGCCAATGTATACCAATTATTTCCTGTCTTACAAATAATTTGATGTTCATATTACTTCTCAAACCATTTCCAGTTCTCTATGCTGTTCTCCTCTTCTGAATAAGGAAAGCACTATTCATATAATATAGCCTAACAAACAGTTAATAATACCAATCTGAAAAGTGACTCTTTAATAGCTCCTATTAAGGAAGGAAAAACAAAGTGATATAATCCTGCTATTCATGACCTGTTCATGAATAGCCAATGAGGGTGATTGTAAGAGAAACTGTAAGCTGATGACTCGTGGCTGGGGCTCATCATAAGTAAATAAATATACAGTGTATGTGGCTCCAACACTTTCCCCTTCATGACTTTGGACTGTGGTACATTTTTCTCTCTTTCTTAATCCTCAGTGACTTAAAAACAACAACCACATATGCAATGAACAGCAACTCATTGTAAATGCAGGTGATGGGTGTGAGCCAGGTTTGTGTAATGTCATTGATTCTGCTCTTAGGATAGCAGTTATATAAAACTTTGGAGCTTGCACTCCACCATTCATCTGCAAGCAGACTTGCCAGCTAATGTTTCTATCGAGTCACCAGGAATGGAAGGTCTTCTTAGAAATGACCAGTGTAAAATATCTTCATGGAAGAATAAACTGTTTTGAAAGAGGTTTTGCATACCTTTTCCTATTTCTGCTTTTAGGTATTTTTATTTTCCTCATTTATACAAAGACTTTTCCATGATAGTTTACTGGGTTTAAAGCATAAAGAATGTTTAAATCTTTGAAATGACATAACAAGCTCATTCTCCTTTGATTATTTCCCAACTCACTGGGCCTTTATTAAATGGAAGATATTAAAAAAATACAGATTCTTAACTTACAAGGAGTGGGTTCAGACAAATGTTTAATGCTCCAACAGCCACCAGGCATTGGAACGCATACCATCTGTTTTCTTCCATTCCCTGTGTTTGTATAGTCAGCTTTCCCAAAGTAATCAACTTATTCACTAGGAAAATAAACTGTGATCCCTATCTGCCAATTCTATTTGTCCATCTGTCTACCTATCTGTCAGACTATATCTGCAAGGAGGACTTAAAAGGGTAAAAGTTTTCTGAATAATTTTGAATACACACAAATAGAAAAATCTCTCCGTGATTACCATGGTTTTTTTCTTTTCCCAATTAAAAGCCACCAATAAATCCTTGCAAGTATTTTACAATATAGAAAAAGAAAATATGTGTAAATAACCATACTGTAATCTAAAAATATTGAAGTCCTGAGCAAGTATTTATATTCATATTTTGTCAACACTTGTTGCCAATTAACAGGAATAGAGAAAGCTGAATTGGTCTATTACTTTCTAAAATGAGTATGACCAAACTAAGAATTAGGGTCTGAACTACATGAATAGTTATCTTGATTTCTTTGGAATGCTGTTTCTTCAAAATTAGTCATTTGATTTACTGCAAAGACAAAAAAAATCAAATGTTTATTTTAAAGTAAATTAATTTAATCCAGAATAATTTATGGACTTTATCTCTTGTGATAGAATTTAATTATGAAAGCATTTTAGTGAAAAATTTTAAGTTACACAAAACAATGCAAGACACTAGAGTAGATGATTCACAAGTAACTACTTATTAGAGCTGCCCAGAAACATTTATGCATGCCAAATATATGTTTTTCATTTTTCTATAATTTTAATGATATAGGAAGATTCAAAATTTCATAATAAAAAATTGTTTACTATGCAATTAATAGAAAAGAGCAGCTTAAAGTAGACTCAGAAATGCTATTTTATTCTTTTTTAAAAATAACAATGGCTCATTTCTGCAGAATATTAAATCTTAAAGCACAAAACCAAAAAGAGAAAGTTATTTTAAAATTATGTACTTGATTTTAAAGACTGTAGATCCATCTATATGTCATACTAATTTAAACTATAGCTTATTTAAAGGACACCATAACCCCTAGTACCAGATTTTGATTTTCTCTGCAATCAGCATTATAAAACACTTCTGACTGTTGCTGTGGTAATTTCTGTGTTCATTTTGCATTATTTCAGCACACTTTCTTATTTTCAATAAACTGCAGCTGAGATCTCTTAGACTAAAATCTAAGGACAAACTAAATTTCTAGTAGTATTTTACTTAAGTTGTATATTTTTAACAGTATTTATTATAGGGTAGTAGCTAGACTTCAGTTCTTCATTTTAGCTTCATGTTAAGAGTGATTTGTAAGTACCTGTTAAATAAGAGGACATTCCATCTCTGGGGATGTTTCAATCCTCAAACCAGGATACTCATGCAGAACCTAATGTATTATTACAGTTATTACAGTCCTGGGAGATACAGGACTGTAATTGCCACTGGTTTTGAGGGTGTGTGGACTTGCTTGGCAAATGCTGAAATATCTTCCACTGTCTTCTATTACCTCCTTCTGTACTTCAGCAAGACAGTAAATGCTGGAATCCTTGAATCATATGGATCTTGAGTGAACCTGTAAAGCCTGGGTTTAAATACATATGCTTAAAATAATGTGTATTACTATTTCTCTTGATATCAGATTTTCACGTTTTTTAATGTTAATGTTTCTGATGCAGCTAGGGATGGGCTAAAGCAAAAAAAAAAAATTAAATAAAAGTTGAAATATGTAACCATAGCTTGCTCTGTTAGGACTAGATTCTTCTTTAAAAGGTGAACAGGTACTAACTGCCTTAAAGACCAGTTAGAGCTTACTATAACTAAGTATAATAACTATGGAAGGATTTTTTTAGTTTCCTTTTATTGTGTAATTAAGACTTTCAAAAGCCTGCTCTCAGATGTTGTTAAGGTAAGCATGAAAATAAATATTACACTACAAGACCTCAAAAACCAGCTTCTTTCTGTAGAACTGGTAAATCCACATCTGTAAAGGCAAATGTAAGTTTCTGTTTAAATATGTAACATTTATTGTAAACTATATTCCTTGTTAATAATAGCTTCAAGAGAAGTCTCTTTACTTATTAACATATTGCTGCTCTTGGATGAGACCAAAAGGAGCATGGATGTAACCCTCAGAAGAAAGCAAGCAAGAAATTAAATCCAGATTGTGTGACATACTGCATGGCAGTCACTGTAGATATCAATATAACCTCAGTAGCACAGATATCAGCATTGACTAAGCATCTTAATATTTATTCATTTTCCCAGACAGATTTCACAGCCTGACTCTGCTCAGTGCTGCCACAACCACCATCCAGCCTGCTAGTTCACACGCATCTGAAGCAGTGCTGGTGCCTTGGGGAAGGATGGTTTCTACTTTCACAATAGAGAACTAGGTTTTCCCTTTGGAGATTTAGAGTTTTTGATTGGATTGAATTGTCAGAATCTATGAAATTTGAACATTATTTGGAGGAGTCCAGTGCAGGCAGGGAAACCTAACACTGTTGGACACACAGAAAAATAAAAGAAAAACAAGGGCAGGGAAGAGCTTCAGAAATTTATGTCACTCATGATTTCATCTCTGATATTTATAAAAATGAGATGATTCAAAGGTGTGATCATATATTTAGAGCCCATGATGAACTACAGAAAGTCACTTTCTGAAATCAATGCCGGCTATACAAATGATCCCTCAGATATTAAAAATTCCTTTAAGTCCCGTATACTTTTTTCCTTCTGATCATTTCAATGACATAGTAAACATTATAAAAACATATATTAGATTATTAGATTAAAAATCTCTCTCAACAACCATGACTCAGGTGCTTAAAGCAGTGATAACAACGAAACTATTGAGTAATCCTAAATAAGAAATTGTTTAACTAACAATCAGATTGTTATTGATAACAATTTCTTGGTTATGTCATAGCTATGGAAAATTTGGGGCAAAGCAACTATTTGGAATATGTCATGCATAGGCCAAATAAAAAACTCTTTTGCCATCAAAACTGATTATTTGAACAGTAACAGTAGAATAATGAAGGCTCTGCAAAGGTTTTGGGAGTCAGCTCCTGTGATGTGAAAAATAGGTCTGAAAATAGAAATCTCTGTGCACCCCTCAAATTATTATGTTTCTGTTCACCACATAAAGACTCTACAGAGTAAAAAGCATATCTGGTTGATATCTCAGCAGCTTTTTAATGGAAGATTATTAAAATATGTGGTCTAGTGTCACTGATAAGCTAAGGCTATGAAATTTAACATTTACCCTTCCTCTCCAGGAATAATTATTAATTCTATTTTGCACAGTTTTTTTTACTTATTGCAATTATGTGATTATCTAATTAAGTAATTAGGTATCAAGGCAGTTATCACAACAGAATTACATGTTGTCTAAAACTTTAAAATTCATCTACAAAGATGCCTTTGTTATGTGGCAGAAAGAAGGAGATAAATGCCCTTCTATTGAAAAAAAAAAAAAAAGAAAAATGTCTATGAAGTTCTAATTGAGACAAGAATAACTCTATTCTTGTCCAAGTGTCAGAGTGAGAAAATATTTTAATAAAATCACAAATGTCTCCTATTATTTTTGAAAGTGGGCAACAGTGTTTTGTGCAAATTCAGATTCCTTGTCTGTATATGGGAACATTTATCTTGCAAAACTCACTGCCTAAGTTGTAGGCCTCATTTGAACTCTGCTTACTGAGTAGGAGGAACTCCAGACAGAGGACTGACATCTACAGGCACCAGGGTTCTGTCAGCTGAACGTACCTGCAAGATCCAAAACTCCCAAGCACTGAGGAAGGTAGCACAGGGCACGTTGTACTGGATGTGAAACTGAAGCTATTCAGTTTCACATCCAGTGAAACATGCACACATACATTCTCAAGTAATTTTTAAGTGATATCTATCAGTACCAATTAAATAAAGCACATAAACAAAAGACTGTACCTGACCTGTATTATGCAACCAAAGTGATTGAAATAAATGGAATTATTGTGTGAGAAAATGGTATTTGCATGAGCAAGTGTAGAAACCCATTCCAGGGGTCTTTTTCTCCTTTTTTCTCCTTTGAAAGATTCAATACTGAGTTGAGGAAATTTGAACTGTAAGCAATGAATACTTTTAATGAAACTGACATTCTTTTTTCCACACTTCTTTGCAACCTTTAAAGAAAAATATAATGAATGGGATTTTTAAGAAAAGAATGATGCAGCAGTATGTTTACCACTATAGGGACCCCAAGAAATTTGAGAGCTATAGTCTGTCCTAAAGTTCTGTATAAATTTTTTTAACATGGAAAAAAAGGATGGGAGAGAGAAACAAACTGAAATAAAGAATATCAATATTTTCCAGTGATAAAACAGTGCAAAAGGTTTCCTAATGACCCCCAGAAAGGATCAAAACTCCATAGCTTATGCAATTTAGGACTGGACTGATAAAAACATCACAGAATATGTTGAGGAAAAAGATTCTATACAAATTCATGTATATGTTGAAGAAGAGCCATTCTAAGGTGAATATAAGTGTATATATATACATACACACCTATATATCCCTCGATATAGAGAGAGATATCAAGGCACTACAGCTTTTCAAACCTAATTATCTTTTGGGTTTTTTTCAATTACAGAAATTTATCAGATATTTCGCTCTTTATTAACAGACATATATCAAATAAATAGCAAACAAAACCAAACAGAAATCAGTGTCTGAATCTTAAATAAGTAATTGTTATATCATATATCTGCTCTTACCCACTTTGTGAGACAGTGCAGCCAAAATCTTATTCAACAGCACAGGGGAGGTATTTGAATATAATTACTGATTTATTAAATATTCTAGACTACAGAGGTCAGATGAAATCATATTTTCTTTACAGAAAACTAATCCATTCAGTTGTTGTGATAGCACCTGCCCAACCTTTTCCATTTATCTTAAAGACAATATTAATCTCATTCCTGAATAATGTGAAAATCTGTTACAAACCAAAGTTTCTCTATTGTATTTAGGAAAGTGGTTGATGTGTCTAAAAAAAAAAAAAGCAAAAAATGAAAGGCACATGCAACTCTTTTTGTCAGAGTAAATGTCATTCAGCAATCTAGTGTGTCAAACAAGGATATGTAGGGCCAGGATCAGCATGCTGCAGCAATCATCTCTAATACCCACCATATGCCTTTTAAGGATGGAAAATGTGACATGTGACAGCTCACTGGAGATGAACAGGGAAGGATAATGGCTGTTGGAAGATGTTCTCCACAGCTCCCTCCTGCTCCTCTTTGCAGAACAAGACTGTGGGAGAATTCAGAAAAAGAGAATGGCATAAGAAGCTTCTTTCATAGGCTGCATTTTTCTATTGCTAGTGTGACATTTTCATTAATATTAGTTCAACTACTCCTGATCTGCAGCAGAAAAATATAAATTTTAGGACTCACATACGACATTTTATCCTAAGCAGTTTTTAAAATGAGAAAGATACCTATCTTTAAGAAAAATATATCCTCTCTTTTATATCTTTAGTGTTTATATATTCATAAAAGAAAAAAACTACTGTAGGGGAACAGGACATAGGAAACAGAAAAAGAATGCATGCATGATACTTGTTCACAGTTTTTTAATTTCTAAAAATTGTTTGACTGTTGTGTTTTATGAAGACAATAGAATTCCTGTACTTCACAGCAAAAAATCAGCTCTCCACTCCTTGCATAAATCTAAAGCCACATATCTATGTAATTTTTTTTTAAAGTTACATTCCTCAAAGAAAGATTAGAATATTGCCTTCTAAAATGCTTCAAAATGTCAAAATTTCAGAGCAGTCAAGTTCTGGCATGAGATTTAGTTAATTTTGAGCCCCACTGCAGAAGAATTAATTCATAAGGGCTTATACATTGATAGAATCTCCCTGTACTGGCAAGATTTGCTTGTGCTTCTCCTAGGACTGAGGATTTTTCTTGACCCAGATTTCCTCTGGGAAATTACCTTTATCAATATTGCGTGCTGTCTAAATATCATGCTTTTATGGTTTCTCTAGAGGTGCTTGAGAGAAGCTGTGAGCTTACACTTATAACAGCACTCATGTTCTGCCCTGAAAGCACATTCTCCCCAGGAGTCATAGCAGCCCTTGCCTCTAGGACCTCCAGTACCACTTCTCAACCTTTTCATGACAATTAACCCATGAGAGCTGTATCCTGAGATCTATGACTTAATTCTGCATGCAGAATTTGTCTTAAAGACCAGAACAAAAGACAAGCCCCAAAATGCAAAGAGAGTTGATGAATGCAACATTTCTAAGCATTCATTTCCTTCCAATCTGCATATAAATATGCATTGTTTTGGAGGTTAACAATATACAGCACTAAACAGCATAAAGACTGGGAATGCGTCAAACAGGAAAAATATGTGTTTACAGTGAATGTATTGCCTTTTAAAGAAGCACATGCTTATGAGCACATGCAGTGGCAGTCTCTTTTGCCAAAGTAGTGAACATATTGCTTCTCATTTGAAATTGGGGTAAAAAAGGTGACTGAAGGTAAGGTCTTTAGCAATGCGACTTGTAAAAAGTGGTCAAAAAAAAAGTGGTCAAAAACAAAATCTCAGCCAAGGCAGGAAATGGAGGCAAAACGAAAACTGGATGAATTATTACACATTGATGCAGGGGTTTTTGGGTTGGAAAGGATCTATAAAGATCTTCTAGTTAGTTCCACTCTCCCTGCAGTTGACAGGGAAAATACATCAAGCAACACCGAGCAATGAGAGAAAGTGTTGCTCTTAACAAGAGAATAGATCCTAACAGGACTACCACAAAAATATAGGCCATGTGAGCGATGGTTCAGCAGAACTTTCTTTCTGCATTTTCAGTATTTGAATTAGTAATGCAACATTTTTCCAGTAATTTTCACAAATGTATTAACACACTAATGTATTTTTCACAAATGTATTGACACACTACCAGTGTGTCAAACAGTAATATTTTATAATATTATATAGTAAAAAAATATTAATAATTCGTCTAGAAAGGAAAAAAAAAAACCAAAAAATACTATCAACCAACCCAAAAAAAACCCCAATCACCAAAACACAACAACTCAAAACTTTAAGGATTTATATTGAAGGAATTAGAAGTTTGATGTAATTTGCTAAAAATACATAAGAACTGTTATTCTTGTCATAACTCTTATTCTTCTGAATATTTTTCTTCTCTCCAGTGTTCTTAAAGTATCCTTCACCTGCACTGATGGTGAAGAACCACTGAGCTCACTGTCTATTATAGGGTCATCCCAACATTAAAGGCCAATAATCAAGGACTGTATAAAAAAACCAGCATTATACTTAATATTTCATGAAGTTTTGAGTTCTTCTGTGCCCACAGTGGTAGATAAAACCAGAAGAAACCCATTATTCCTATGCTAAACAGGACATCACTATAACCCCCTCTTCCAGCAGGACAGACTGAGATTCAGAAAGTTCAGGTGAACTCAAAGCATGCCAGGTACTGACACACTGCATCATTGACAAGACTGCTTCCTGAAAACTACCTGAAATCTTCCAAGAGAGTCTAATTGGGAAACCTTTATCAGAGCCCAACTGGAAAACCTGGGTGGGTCCAGTTCTTTAATCTTGATGCTTGTGAAGTCTACCCTCCTACACACACAGAAGAGATTTATGTGCCTAGGCACAAATTAAAGCCCAAGGTTCAGGGAAGTATAACATCTTCTGAATTGTTTTAAATTTGTACATCACTGGTTGGTAACAGGCCCATCTACGTTCTTCAACATGCCCAGCAGAAGTTCTTTGCATGGGTACCTTGTGTGAAAAGACTGTAATGGAATAAAGTACTCAGCTATCAATCAGGAAGGTCATAATTACTCAATTAATATGAGTAAGAAAATCTAAAAGGTCCAATCATGAACAAAAGTCTTTGCTCGGTTGGGCTGTAACAGATCATCCACTGAGCAAAGAGACATTCTTTTCTCCAAAACATGAAGCATTTCAGTGAAAGAAAAAGAAATTATCCTTCTCCTCCCAAGAGTTTGAAATATTTCAACAGTGATTCTCCTAAAAGGAATCTGTGACTTACAGGCATCCATAAACAGAAATAAGTTGAAAGAGAGGTTACCCAGAGAACATACTTTGTGTGTCATTGATATTTAGAAATAGAAATATGTTCTATTTACCTAGCAATATTAATAGTCACATTATTATGCAGACAAGGACCTGATGAGCATAAATGACATCTTAGTTGATTTTCTTCACTGGTTGCATTAGCAACACTGAATCAAGGAAATCCAGTCATTCCTTTTTGGTAAGAAATTTTGAAACATAAGACTCCCTCATATTTGATCCAGTTTCAGGAGAAAACATTTTGGACTAGTGCTAAGCAGTTTAAATAATATGCCAAATATATGGAAAAATATATGGCATTACCACCTATTTTCAAAATGCATGACAAGAAGGTAGAACAATGGAAGCAAATCAGTGCATGAAAACTTTTATGAAGTGAGAGAGATGCAGAGCTTTCTGTAGAGAAAGATTACCAACAGAAAAGATCAAGTCCAGTTGTAAGTTTCTGAAAACTCTCCTTTGATCTAACATTATTATACCCTCCCACCAGCAGGACTCAAAAGGGAAAACATTAGAGAACCCTTCATTAGCATTTCCTGCATGTGAATTACCACATGAGACACAGTTTGCAACAGAGTTCCAGACAAATGGAATTTTTCTCTAGTGACATATTTGACTGAAATTTAATTATATCAAATTATAGAATACTTTTCTAATCAGTATATAAAAGCTCATACCTTCACTCCACCCCCATTCTCACACCACTTCTTATAAAGGAAGATTTAACTGTTAATACCTTCTGAACATAGCCAAGGACCTCTCAGTGAATCCCAATTTGTTGGGAGTTCTCTCAGTGTAGGAATTTTCTTAAATATTTGGAAGTTATAGAAACATAAAATCATAGAAGACTTAGGATTGGTAGGGACCCAAAAGATCATCTGTTTCCAGCCTCCCTGCCACAAGCAGGGAGACCTGTCCCTAGACCAGGTTGCTCAGAGCCTCCTCCAACTTCACCTTGAACACCTCTGGGAATAGGAAGTCCACAATCTCTGTGAGCAAAAAAGGAAAAAAAAAAACAAAAACCCAACCACTCAAGTTCTTTCCCCCTGTGTAATAGGAGAGGTGTTTTAGTCCTGTGATCAAGTCAGTGGCTCTCCTCTGGACTCAATCCAACAGGTCTCCATCTTTCTTGTCTTGGAGGCCCCAGAGCTGCTTGCAGCACTTCAGGCAGGGTCTCACCAGAGCAGAGCAGAAGGGCAGAATTAATCTCCCAACCTGTTGGCCCTGCTGCTTTGGACACAGCCCAGGATGTGGCTGGCTTTCCGAGCTGCAAATCCCCATTTACTGAGCAATTTGAGTTTTTCATCCTCAAATACCATGACTTTCACCCCAGGGCTAATTTTGATCCATTCTCCTCCCTCCCTGTACTTGTGTGTGGGATTGCCCTGACCCAGGCACAGGACCAAACCACTGAGACAGCTGGTCAACAAACTGCATTAATAACAATAGGCTTCCAATAAGTACTATTACTCAAAACATGAAATTTTTGCTTTTGCCTTGTATCTGCCACAGGAGTATGACTGTAACACAGAGAATATGTGATCTTCATCTTACCCATTTCCCATTAAAAGTCTGAGGAATTACTTGTATTTGCTTGAGAACAAGTTATGCTTGTCTTGACTAATCCCATAAAATCAATACCCATGAACATAAAC
Organism: Serinus canaria; assembly: GCF_022539315.1. Lineage (NCBI taxonomy): Eukaryota > Metazoa > Chordata > Aves > Passeriformes > Fringillidae > Serinus > Serinus canaria. Next base: position 43,488,767 of record NC_066319.1, read on the forward strand.
AGTAAGATGTGTGAAAGGCCAACTCTTTGAGAAAGTGATAAATGCCAGAAAATGACAGAACATTACTTACTCTCTTTTTCAATGACAATCTTGCTGCTAGACATTTGTTTCTAAAGCAGAAGTTCTCTCTGCATGAGGGACCAGATCAGTTTAATGTTCCTTGTGAAACAACCTGCTTGAGATCAATGAAAAGGAATTCTACAACATCTGCCCTATATTGCAGGGGACTGGGGGTGTATCAAGACACAATATAAATTCAGAAAGAAAATTCTACATCCAGAAATGCTGTAGGAAAATAAAAAAAAGCTTTCAGTCCTCAATTTTAGTGTCTTTTTTTTCTTCAGATTTTTTAATGTTAATTTTTCATATTTGATCATATATCCAGATCTCACTTCCAGAATATCAAATGCAGAACTCAAAAATGAGAAATGATCTTTTGTATCATGTCTGAGAACTACATTTGCTTTGGGTTTGTGATCTCCTTTGGCTCTGGGAAGTGAATTTTTATATATGGGGAAGACTTTTAACAGTGCTGGAAGCCCACAAATATTTCTAGACATAATTCTGCCTCTAGACACATTCATACAGCATTAAATCTAGACCTGTTCCAGATTTACAATAAAAAATTGAATTTTATTTTTTTCTCATCATAGATTCTGTTGCTTTGGCAGTAGAATGGGCCAGAGTGTGCTAACAAATCCACAGACAAAGGAAAGGAAAAGTTCACTCTTTCCATGCATATTGGGTAGAAAATACATTCAATAGTTATATTCACAGGGGAAAAGAGAACAGATGTAGAAGAGACATTTTATATCTTTGTTGCTCTGAAAGTTATGGTGATAACAGTGCCACTTATACATATATTTATCCCCAGTGCTTACAACTGTGATTCACTCTAACTTTCCAACTGTTCAGGCATGTGGGTATTTGTTACAGTAGTGCAAGCCCATTGCCTCTTGGATTTAAACCACACATTTCTTTTTTATTTCTTTTCTGGCTAGCAGCCCAAATCCACGCAGCAGGTGCTGTCTTAGGAATGTCACCGTCTAATAAAAGTACTGTAACATAACACAGAACCAATAAAAAGTTCTTAGCATAGACTTTGCTTTTCCTGACAGACTGGATTCCTAATAAGACAATGTCTACAGAATCTAAGGAACATGGAAATATAAGCTTTATTGTTAAGTAGATAATTTTTCTCCCTTGTTTAGACAATGAACTCAGATATCAGGTGACAGAAGCTGTATGAGATTTGTACAAACCTTTCTCTGTCAAGAAAAAAGGCAGGGAAATGGGGAACCCTGGCATTGCATGTTGTTTTCATTATTTCTTGGTGAGAACTGTGACTCCATTCATGGTTGGATAAAGGATTTAATCGTGGAAAATACAATTAAAACAAGAGGACTGGGGTAATCAGCAATTGTTTGGTAAAGATTTGCAGATTCATTTTATCTGTAGGATGTGCAAGCATGTAATTCCCAAAGTTTGAGTTTGTTAGGATGCTGCTTTTATTTATCCATTTTGTAATGCAGAACATTTCCAGGCAGATTTAATCTGAGATATGGTTTAAACACCCTGTACTTCATAAATCCCATATACACAAAACTAATTAGCAGTTCAAACAAAGGAAAGACTTCAGCTTTCAGCAATATTTTAGAAGCCCTGAAACTGGGAACAAAAGTCATTAGACATCAGACTGAAATGCTGAAGTTCAGACACAACAGTATTTTCAAGCTGGATGAACAGAGAGTGGCATTACATCCCTGATGACTGTTTACTTCAGCTGTAGCTGCTATTCTAATTGACTTTTTTATTTTTTTCAAAGACAAACCTTTAAAACAAGGTTCAGAGGTGGAATATGTTTAAGAAGTTATATTGAACAGAATAAGATGGATAAGATATATTTGTTCTTCTTTTAAAACTCTTTCTACCTGTCTTGCTCAGAAAGTCTTTCAGCTCTCAATCTATTTTGGCTCTGCAAGACACCTAAAAAATATCACAAGGTAAAAAAAGCTGATTTTTGGTGCACAGAGGTAGATTATGTTAAACTAATCACTTAGCATGTAGTATAGGTTTCAGGGTAGTAGAACAGGTCATGTTCAAGTGCATGGTCGTTAATTTTGAGAATTTCTAACAGAATGTGTTCCTTCCCAGTGCAATTCAACTGCTTGTGTAAACCAGAAAATTCACCTTTGCAACATTAACATACAGGCCACTTTCTCTGTAAAATTATAATTTATCTTTTAAATTCTATATTAAAATTGTGTTTCAAAATTTGCACCAATATTTCCAACCACTTTAGAAATAAAATAATCCTAACCACAATAAAGATGGAAATGCTGTAATAGAGTGATTTGCTGTCTGGGAGTATCCTCGTTCAAGACAACAATCTAAAAATAAATATGTAACTACCAGAAATCAGCAGGGGTTAGGCACAATTAAAAACTAAAAACATACTTAAAATTTTCCTGACTCAGGGCCAGATCAATTAAGTAGTATCACCAGATTTTCACAATGACCCACACACTCAGGCTTTTCTTCAAATTGACAAAAATCTGATAATATATTGGGCATACACTGGGCAAACTTGCATACATGGGACCTACAGGGGAAGAAACACAACTGTTGCAATGCAAGACAGCACAGTCTGGTGATCTTAAAATATTAGCTGCCTTTGAAAGCTGCTATTATTTACCCACCTAAGCTAGTATAAGTCTTAAATATGTCAGAAAACATTACATTGGAAATCACTTCAAATATAAACCTGCATCAGCACTTAGCAGTTGTGGTTTTTTGGTTGGAAATGAAGAATCATAATTGTCAGAGCAAAAGTGCTGATTGATTCTGCTTTTCTTTGAGGTGTTTGCTTTCACGGGCATTAACTCTGAAATTTACAGTATATTCTTACACACAGGGTGCCTGATGGGGCACCCCTTTACTCATTTCCTTTCTTCTTGGCAGAAGCAAGAAGTGTAAAAAGGAGACAAAAGAAACTTTCTAAAGACTAAGTGGAAATTGCCAAGACACTTCCATTTTTCCATTTCTTTCACAGTCACTCTTTTTGTTTGTTGCTTTTTTATCTTTACTCAGACAACATAGAGCTTTTTCTGTGCTACCTTTAATTAATGGAAAACATTTCAGAGGGAGAAAATGCCTGTAGGGAAGAGTTTACTTTCTAGAAAGGACTTTGCATTGCAAGGAGCTGCCAAAGAATTTTGTTTTCAGGTGGTACCAGAAAATGAAAACATTCAGTTCTAGAACACATATATCTACTGAAAAGTTTTCTGCACATATGATAAACAGAATTAATTGCTGCACTAACTTCGCACAGAAGCTAAATTTCTCTCTCCATAATGTTATCATTCCCACTATGAAGAGACTTAAATGATGTATCAGGATGTCATTGTGCTAATTCTATATATACCTGTAACAAAATCTAGTGTCCTGTCAATTGATTTGACAAAATAGATAAAACCTTCCCAATTTAAAATAATTGTTGGAAAGAAGTGGATAGAAGAATCAATTAACAATAGCAGAAATCTTCTGCTATGTGATGGAGCTTAAGGATACACCATATAATCTCTGTCCTTTATAACAAAACACATCATGCATAATTGGTTTATGCATTATTGCAAATAAATAAGTCTGCCTTATTATTTAATTCTGACCTATGCTTTTACAAGTAGTCTGACCAGCTTGCAAAACATGTGACTTTGCTGAGTGAAGCAGATGGGCAGAATTACTACATAGACACATAAACTTAGAGGTTAATGTAACACTCAGTCAAATATTAATGCACAAATACCTTTACATGCTGCTCAATATCAAATCCTCTGAGCACCTCACACTGTGTATTTGCATCTCTGCTCTGATACAAGGAATTTTCATTTACCCCTTTCAAAAGTAAAATTAAAATCAACAGAATCTGGGAAATGGCTAGCTGAGTTAAATTCCTGTAGGACTGATCATCTTTCCCATCTACAGTTATCATACATTTAAGAGATATATTCTCCTGAATTTTATCTGATGAAGACTACTGTTATATATATTATACTACTGATAAATAGACATTTTTCTGAGAGATCAGTTTTCTGAGACCTTTCATTGTGATTTTATAAGCAAATAAGAATTGAAAAGAACCTGGGAAAAAAAAAGCTTGGAAGAAACATTCATTGCCAAATGCATATATGTGTCTGTATGGCTTTGTAGGCTTTGGTAGCCAGAGGTCTATAAGGGTGGCTTCTACAAGAAGTGGTCAGAAGCTTCCTGCATCTGTGACAGGGCCAATGCCAGTTGGCTGCAAGACAGATCCACCCCTGGGTCAGGGCTGAGCCCATCAGCAGCAGTGGCAGCACCTCTGGGGTGACATGTTTGGATCAGGGAGAAAAAATGCACAGCAGCAATTGCAGTGGGAGAAAGGAGCGAGAATAGGAGAGAAACAGCTCTGCTGACATCAAAATCAGTGAAGGCAGATGGGGAGAAGGACCTCCAGGTGCCAGAGCAGGGATTCTCCTGTGGCCCAGGGTGAAGATCAAGGTCAGGAAGCTGTCCCTGTGTCACCCTTTGTGATATCTGCACTGGAACAGATTTTCTGGCAGGACCTGTAACCCCATGGAGGACCCATGCAGGGCAGCCTGTTTCTGAAGGACTGCAAACCCTAGAAGTGACCCATACTGGAGCAGGAAGAAGAGTGAAGAGAGTGGGAGAGATAATATTTGATGAGCTAGCCAAAAACCTATTCAGCATCTGTCTCTGATGTTGGCAAGAGAGGAAATAGAAGAAATTAGGAGTAAAGTTGAGCCTGAGAAAAGGGGAGGTGTGGAGGGAAGGTGTTTTAAGATTCAGTTTTTAATGCTCATTACCATACCCAGATTTGATTTTCAATTAATTAAACTAATTTCTTCAAGTCAAGTGTTTTGCCTGTGATGGTAATTGGTGAGCAATCTTTCTCCACCCTTTGCTCTATATTTTCTCTCCCCTGTGCAGCTGAGGAGAAGAGTGATAGAGCAGCTTTGGTGGGCACCTGGCATTCAGTCAGGGTCAGTCCAAAACAGTGTCTACCATCTTTAAGAAATAACTCAGTTCCCTGTTTATCACCCACAGAACAGGCAGGTATTTAGTGGAAATTCGGTATGCAGTGTGCTAGGAATGTTACTAGTTTAAATAATCCACTGGTTTAGTATGGGAAAAGAAAATATTTTCTTTGAAAATCTGAACCATCAGCATCAAGAGTGTTTGTCCTAAAGTAGTTCACTTCATTAGAACTTTTCTCCTTAAATTAATTTTTCTTCATATTTTAGTGAGTTATATTTAAGTATTTGTTATAAGGTTGTAATTTTTGTCATCTTTTAAAACACAAAGGAGATCTTTGAAACCTTGTTAAAGAAGATTTTTTGCAAATGTTATCAACCTGCTCATTGAAGTAAAAAGAAACTTTTAGGCAAAAATCTTAACAATATTTGTTTTACTAAACAATTTTCCTATAAAATTAATTAGACAAGTGTATAAAATTTTAATTATACGGGAAAAGAGGGAAAAAAGGAAAATGAAGGAAAAAAAGGAAAAAAGAGGAAGAAAATAAGAAAGGAGAAAATAATGAATTAATTTGAATTAGCACAGGATATTAGGGGAAAAAAATTAATTTCCTAATGTTTTTCTGCAGAAATCTAGAATGTAACTGTAAAATATATGTACAGAACAGCTGTTGTAATTCAGGTTGTTTGCTTTTCTTAGTGCCCAGGTTTATGTTTGTGTATAAACAAAGTTAGTATCCTCCAGCAGTTCAGAAACACACCCATAGAGCTTTTTTCTCTCTTTTGGGGAGTCAGGAGGGTTTGTGGAATTTTACAGGCTGCTACCAAGAGGTGGGACTGTGGTGGTATGTGAGCATTTTTCCATCTGCTCCATTGTGATTTACCCAAATTCCACGCAGATAAAGAAGAGCTGTTACATCTGACAGACCTCCCTAGGCTGCACTATAAACAGCAGGAAAGACCACCTGCTACACAGAAACTCATGTTACATCAAAGCAGCAAGGATGGCCCAATCCCAATCAGATGGCAGCAGAACTTTTAACCGCAGCATTTGTTTGGTAAGTTAGAAAAATTTAAAAAGAGACCCGCAGACTAGATGTAAAAAACCCTTTCAAGGATTCTCCAGAGAGGTGTAAATACTTCTCTTGAAACAAAATGAGTTTATAATTGGTCTTGCCTGCTGTTCATCATTTGTTTCTGTGTGTATTGCCCCCAGATTTCTTTCACTTACATATCATGGCTTTATCAACCTCCACTTATGTGAACTAAAGACCAGATTCTCTCAGGCCATTGGAAAATGAGGTAATTCACTACCATGACTTACCCTACTCCTTCAACAAAAAAAAAATCCTTACAAAGAAAAGAAAATATAAAAGTCTCAATAACAAGCAGAAACTGGGCCTTTTTTGATGTAAGGTTTTGTGCCTTAAAATAATTTTTTACTGCCTTAAAGTGGAGTGACAGCAAGAATAATGGTGATGTATAACACAGTTTAGTACTGAAAGCAGCGCTGAAGATGGTAGAATAAAAGCATTAGAAAATAATCCCTTTCACTATCTGCTACTGAAAGAATAAGTTTACAGCATCATCTCTGGATGCTTCCCAATATATCTCAAAAATGGATCACTGAAAAGAAATCAGTCTTTATTTCTGTTTTTACTGCTCATCCCATTATCTGTAAATACCAGGGTAGTGTTCAGAGATGTTGTGAGCTATAAACTTGGGAATGAGAGTGCAAGTACCTCGGCGTATCTCCAGAGCTACAGAAGAGTCATCAGAGAGTAACTCAAATGCTTCTAACTATTGGCCTACACTGGATTCACACCAACAACATAGTGCAGAAAAACTCCATATGCCCTTACCATTCCCTTGAGCAATCAAATCCCTCATATTCTACACCTGCACTTTTTAATGAATTGTTGCAATAACAGCAGGTTTGGGCAAATTGTGTTCTAATTAATATAATGTTGCATGATTTCAAACAGCTGTGTACAAAACAAACAGAACCAAAATTGTGTTTTAATTTGTTCTTACAAAGGAATCAAACAAATAAGATTTGCTATTTTGTTTTTCACTCCTCCCTCTCCAGCTGAATGTCTTATAACTGAAGTGTTATTAGTAAAAAGCAAACCTCTGAGTTTTACGTTTTTTGAAACAGAAACTTTTAAAGGAAGATGAAGTTAAACTACCTAGACCTAATAGAGTGGGAATGTACATTTCAATACCACATTCATATTTTGGCAATGCATTCAAATAAGCTTAAACTAGAAGAGGAATAATGAAACTCTCATTGCTATTGAAGAGCATGTGTTAGTCCACCCTCTATTCTGAGCTAAAAGTATTGCATAACAGAATAGAAATGAGAAACCTTAACAAAGTTTGTTTGACACCACAAATAAAGTTTCTGAAACATTGCTGCTAAAAATGAGAATTCTGAGAGAAGACTGAACAAGTCTCTTTAGCAGTCCCTGAGAATTCTCATGGTTTTGTCATTTTGTCACATCCACTTCTTTATACTCATATGTAGGACACACAGAAATGAGTAAATCCTATTCACTCATGCAAAGAGCTGCTTTTCTGAAACTGTGTCATTCCAGCACCTAAGATCATGTTCTCATTCAAATGAAATTCATTTTTATCTTCTAAAACCTGCATGAAATATATATATTTATTATGCTTTCCAGATAAAAATACCTAACCACTGAAGAAATGGGAATAAATGAAAAGAACTATTGTGGTCTTATTTAAGTGATTCTAATCTAGTTTCTTACAGCTAGTGGAGAACAGAACAAGGGATCTGTGTCTTACTGGCCAAGTGCAGAGTAAACAGATGCACTCTTTTTCTACACATTTAACTTTCAATTTCATTAAAAATAGCAAAACCAAAACAATCCCCAGTAAAACAAAGCAAAGCAAAACAAAACCAAAATCCTGTAAGTACTTAAGGCAGTATCAATGAGGTTCAGAATATGGGGAATAGAGAATCAGGTCTGCCTCTGTGGAATCAAGATTCAAGTTACATATAAACTTGATATCCTTGTAAATGGAATAATCTTAAGGTCTCTGAGTTCAGACCACATGTGAATTGCAACATTTGATACAATTTTTACTTTGCCTTGGAAATACCTGACAGACAATTTAGGAATTAATGAGGTTATTGTCCCTCACAAGGACGAAAGCAAGGAAACCCAGGACCTAATTTTGTCTCTCACATATGCTTAAATTATGGGTAATGCTATTTAAGTCATGTTCCAGCTAGGTACCTGTGGTAGCTTCTATGATAATAGTTTATATATTTTCCCTTATGGTTTCAGGAAGCTTTGTGATGTTAGGAGCACACTATTTTTGGATGAGATATGAAACAAATCCCAGCTGCTTACATTTTTTCAAGATTACATAACATTTTTTCAGAGGAGTAATTTGTATTAATTACAGTGTTCTGACCAAATTAAACTGCACATATAGTTGAAATCTCTCAATCTGATATTTCCTCCAACCAGCTCTGGCTGGCTGTGCACTTCTTGCCCTATGTATTTGGGCACTGTTGAGAGCTGAAGGCAACAGCAGAGCAGACTGTTTGTGGTAGATTCAATATTTTGCTCTCTGTTTACTTTGGAAAGCAGCTTCTGATAAAGCCACATAAATATTTGCTTAATATATGCAGAGATTTCAACCACTCTCTGCAAAGACCAGAGAGTGCCAGTGGTCAAGGTAGGCACTTTTTTCTTGAAGATGTTTCTTAACAAGCTAGCCCAGATGCTTTGGCTTGGTTGTGAAGATTATCTAACCTTGCAAGCAGAAGGGTTCCTGGATCTATATTAAGCTTTTTTACTCAGAGGCCATTGGCCAAAAACATTAATTGGAATATTCTCCCTTATGCATGTGAAGGACCCCTACGTTCTCTCATGCAGATCTTATTGCTCGTTATACAAAATCTGTTCATGTTGATCTAACATTTAACTAAGAGCAACCTATAAAATGTTCATGTATGCACAACAAGTAGGATCCACTACAGCCTAGGATTATTCACTGATGCAACGTGTGTATCTCCATGGCAGATAACCAGGCACCTTTGTGATCACCCTGAGACATCTAGCTTGAGGCACTCTGATATGTATCAAAATCCTTCTTGTGCCTTTTGAATAATAAGATTCTCTATTGACATCTAAAGTGCTCCGCATCAGTTGAACTTTTCTCCTTTCTGTGTGATCTTCATGCTACCATATATATATTTCAGACATAAATATCAATTAGATAAAAAAAAAACAATGCTACCTGGCCTACTTGTTGGGTTCTTTAAAATTTTTGTTGATTAGAAAAATTTTCAAGAACAGCTTTGTTCTGAAAGATTCTAATTTTTCATGAGATTTTCAAGTGCTTAAAATTATAGTGATTGATGTTAACAGATGTTATTCCATATGATCACTAATATTATCTGATGATTAACTTCTAAACAATGCAATAATATGTTACATTAAATATTCTTTTGCAGATGCTACAGAAGGCCATTAAAGTTCCTGAGTATTCAAAAGACTATATGAGTACTGATATTAAATAGAAACACCTGCTGCATAAATATTCTAAAGCAGTCACTCCCAATTTTTCCTGCACATAAGGGAGAATTCTTAAACAATGAAATTCAAGATGGTTGAACATAAATACCAGGAATTGGAGAGCTGTAGTCTAATCTTAAAATGAAGCTGATGTCTGATTTGCAAATTGTCCTATAAAAAATTCACTGACACAAATTTACAAATTTACTTTTAAACAGAGCAATGTGTAAACTGCTTTCATCTTACTAAGCAAAAAATTCTATTTGGGAAATATTACTGAAAAACTAATTAAAAAACCTCAATATTTAAATGTGATTGCTTTCCTGATAATATAATTTTGGAACTTGAAAATTTTGTCTAAACTGCACTCTTTTCCTTGCTTGTGCTCAAATATTTTGGGTGTCCAGAAATTTGAAAGCCAGTTATCCCTAAAATAAATAGGTTAGTAAGGCTTTTCTTAAGATTAGATCTTTACATGTCAACAAGAAAATAGTATAAATATATTTTATAATTTAGAAATTACCCCATAACTCCATCTACTTAGTGTTTACATTGTGAATCAAATGACAGAGTTGATTGGAAATAAATCCTGATCAAAACAGTGGGATCCAGCCTGAACATTACTAAAACTAAGACGTAGACACATATTTATTTTTTAAATTTGCCTTCAGATGTATTTGACTTCTGTATTGTGTTTCCTTACCCCTTTATCTTCCAGAGAATATAAAAAAAATCTGTCCTGAACTATTTTCTTACTGTTTCAATTGGGTTACAAAAGTAAATCAAACATGCTCTTTTCCTTGGGAAAACCAGTTTTTGCTTCCTTTTCCTCATTTCCATAGTACCTTGATGCTCTTATTAGATCAAATGCAAATCAACATTTGTTACAAACAAGTGTTTGAGGTTGCTTAAGAAGTCATGGGCAAGGGTTCCAGCAAAAGGCAGATTTAGTATTTAGTGACTGCACAACAAAGTTCATTGATAAGATTCACTCTGCTACTTACAGGACAGTTGGGGCACACCACGGAAAAACAACCAAGAGCAAAACCAAAGAAAATCAAACCAGAAATTAACCAAGGGCTATCTAGGGGTGTATGTGTGTGAGGGTGGGCATGGGTGTGTGTTTAAGTACCTGAGACAAAAGATAGTGAGCACCCAACAGTACTTTAACTTATGTCTTAAACCTAAAAATTTAACAAATGAACAACACTTAATTTATATCTAACTTAATTTATAACTTATTTAACAGTGGAGTAACACTTAGCAGCTTTTAACCTAACATAACTTCAAAGTTATACTTAGCAACTTAGCAAAAGAGCATTTAGCAACACTTGGCTTATAACTTAGGTTGAACATAACCTCTTAGCAAAAAAACAATACTTAGCAGCATTTAGGTCATAAGTCACAAGCTTACTTACAGGTCCAACATACTTCAATATCCAAGATATTGAAATGTTTAAGAAAGCAGCATTTCTCCCAGATTTGCTATAGCATATACACACATTTATGCATCCAGACAGAAAGAGTCAGTGGGAGCAAAGTACCAGTGAGAAATTCCCCCTCAGATGTCAGTGGACTTCAGATGCTTTTGCATTTCCAGATGGCTGAAGGGTCAGGCCTCAAGGAGTGAGGGTACCAGCCCGGGATTCATACCTCCAGGTAGAGCAGAGCTGAAGGTTTGCTAGCTCTGAGAGGTGTCCCCCTCAGAAGGAGGGTGCTGGATGCAGCCCTCTGCAGTCCGGGAGAGCTCAAAGGGTCTCACTTTGGACCACTGTTCATAGGGCGGAAAGAGAGGGGGTTTTAGTCATAACAAGGTCACAGCCTGACCACAGTTTGGGTCAGCACATTGTGAGAAAGTGTGAGAGCAGGAATGGTATTCCATTCAGGCAAGAATGATTTTCCAAGGCTGTTAAAAAGGAAAACAGGATCTTTTTAGCAGTTCCTGGGAGCAGACCATGCTCCTGATAAGCTCAGGAAGGCTGAGCTCAGGGGCCAAGGCCAATTGAGCATTTCTCAGACCTCAGTGCAGCCTGAAAGGGGGAGTGGGATGCACCACCACAGAATTGACTTGTGGGTTTTCATTCTTTTCAAGTAATATTGTAATAATTATATAATTTTAAAATATGGCTACCGTAACAAATTGCTTATTATTGACTATTTTACAAAGTCAACTTCATAAATTATTTTCAGTTATCATCCCTTAAACTGAATGGTTGGAGATAGACTTCCTACAAAAGTGAGAACATCAAACAAGACTTTTGGAGTTGCATAATTTTAACAGCATTTAAAGACTGAAATGCTGCTGCTGAACAAATTAAGCCTCTGAAAAATTTTACATCTTTGAGTAATTTGTATTCAATCCATCAGACATCAAAAAAATCCCGAACTGGAAATTGTCAGGAATGTGGCATTATGGAAGGATATAAGAATGTTCAGTGATTTTACTTTTCTGAAATCTCTTTTCATTGGAATTAATATGCTCTTTTAGACTAATGCATAGCACATCACTAAAGTGTTTCACTGATACATGGCTCTCACAGACATAAATATATTTTGGCTATTCCAGATTTTAATAACCATGTTTCATCACAAATTAAAAAGGAAAAAAAAAGAACAAAAAGAGGTGAAAATGAAAGTTAACATTTGGCAAAATATTATTCAAAACAGCTTTCTTAACATTCTGCTGCTTGCCCTACCATTAAGTACAATATGTTCTTATATAGTTTATAACATCAAAGCACAACATGTTGCATAAACATTTAAGCAAATTGTGTTATCAAAACTTTAAATGCCTCAATAAATCTCAGCATACATTGGATAAATGAACTGCATCTACAGGGCTAAGCAATAACTCACTGACAGATCCAGGAATGGAAGGGAAACCAGCATTAAATGTTGGTTTGTCTAGTAGTATTTTTCTGTTGATCCCTTTCGAAAAAAATATTAAATATATTTATTGCATGACTGGTAGAAGACAGTGTGGTTAAGTGTCAGCGAACAAGAGCTTTTCTATTCAACTACTTCTGCCATGTCTGAAAGAAAAAAATATATTTTTTTGCATCAGTGAACTGTTCAATACTCTAAACAACACCAGTGACCCATTAACTCCAAACCCTGGGAGCTGTTATGAGGGGAAGATTGTAAGAATGTTGTAGTCCTTTCCTTATGTAAAAAAAAAAAAAAAAAAAAGAAAAAAAAAAATACATTAAATTCAGTACCATAATCAGAAAGTACACAATCTAGTGACCAAGCAACAAAAAAAATTTGAAGTTTCCCTTCAAGAAATTTAGAGAAGGAGAGGCCAATAGATTTTCCTAATTAACTGAAACCCTTATTATATATTGACCAGAAGCTCAACATGACCTAGAAATCTGTTCATCTCAGAAATCCTGGGCTACTGCAAAAGAAGCATGGCCAGCAGGTCAAGGGCAGTGATTTTCCCTCTCTGGTATCTTATTGTGAGATCCCAACTGGAGTGCTGCATCCAGCTCTGAGACATTAAATGTCAGAGGGATGCTGACCCGATGGACCAAATCCAGAGGAGAGCCATGAAGGTGATCAGAAGGCTTGAGCATGTCTCCTATGTGAAGACAGGCTGAGAAGGTTGGGATTGCTCAGCCTAGAGAAGAGAAGGATCCAGGGAATTGATGTAGCCTTCCAGTACTTATGGGGGATTTCTAAGAAGGCTGGAGAGGGACTTTTGACAAGGATGTGTAGGAATAGACAAGATCTAATGTGTTTAGATTAGATCTTTGAAAGAAATTCTTTATTGTGAGGGTGGTGAGACACTGAAACAGGTTGTCCAGAGAAGTTGTGGATGCCTCATCCCTGCAGGTATTCAAGGCCAGGTTGGATGGGACTCTGGACAACCTGGTCTAGTGGGGACTGTCCCTGCCATTGACAGGGGTGTTGGAGCCAGATAATCTTTCTGGCCCTTTCCAGATCAAATGATTACAGGATTCATGTTCATTGACACCAAAGAGAATTTGACAACCGAGATATAAATGCATGGAAGTTTTAATGCAAAATATCCCGCATGTAAATGACCTAGAAAGTTATTTATCTATCTAAACTGATAAGTGCACAGATAACTGAGATATCTGCTACTTCATGGGACTGTACCACTTTGAAAATCAAGCTATAAATTCTGATAATGAGTCAGTTTAGAAGCATGTCCTGAAGATGTTCTCAAATAGTCAATGATTCTGACCATAAAATCCAGCTTCATTTATGCAACACCTTTCAAACCACAGGTTGCTAATTTGCCATAATTTATATGAGAGAATGCTTCTCTGCATGATAAAGAAATGGAAACAATTTTATGGGCTGATAGCTGTAAAGATGCATTCAATACACTTTTTATACACTATTTTTCACTCTTTTCTTCAAAAAAACACTATTTTAGGTTTAGAGGCACTAAGCTTATGAAAAGGTGGTGGTAGTATAAGCACTCCTAGACAGGGAAATAAGCTGTTAGTAAGTCAATAGAAAATCTCAAACTAACTGGCCTGAAAAAAGAGATTTTCAGGTGATATTATGACTTAATGAGGCAAAGAAATTCAGGAATGCTGTTCTAAAAGACAGAAGCAGTAGATTAGGAAGATTTTGCCTTAAGTGTAGCAGCATCATTTGGAGATAAAATGGAGATGGGGTGAATATGTGATCAGGGGGATAGAAAGAGGAAAGATCATACTTTTATCATCCATTATTAATTAATTAAGCCAAACAACACTGTGGCATGCTGTCTGTTTTTGCCCTGTTCAAGCAAGAGGCCAGAACCAGCCCCTGAAGCTGCTCACCACATGTTTCCACTTTTATCTTTGTCTTACTCCTTGCCAGAAACATGCTGATACATCTTTGTTTTGATTTGCCATGCCCCTAGCTATTGACTTTTATAGAATTTTTGGGTTAAGAAAGGCAAAAATGCAGCATTTACAGCCTAGAAGAAGGAGTGATCTAGATCACCTCCTCAATGCCCTTGCATGTCCTCTCTTTATCGTATTCTCATGCCTCTCTTCCCATAATGCTAATTGATTTAGATCCTAACACTGGATATAGGAATATTCTTTATGTATTAACAAACTTTCAGTAATAATGGTCTTGTAGGTTACCTCAATACTAAAACTTTAGTTTTCCTTTTGTGCTTCTGGGATATACTGACAGAGTTACCTACTTATATTGGTAGGGCCCACTGTATTCCTTTGCTTTTACATTTTAACATAGTTATTTGTATTTTACCTTTATTTTATTTGCAAATATTGAAAGGGGGTTTTCATTGTGACTAAGAGAAAGACAAGAGTCTCCAAATGAGTCACATCTGTACTCTGCCTGTTTCTGAATCTAAATCTAAGTGCTGAAGTAGTGCACAAACCAATTCCATCTCTGAACTTCTCAGTTAAGAAAGAAAGGAAGGAAGGAAGTCTCCACGTGTTGGTATGGAATAATCTGCATTTCTTTTTGATTTGCTTTGTAGTGTGAATGACTTCTAAAAGGGCTTCTGAAAGGGATTTGAGAGCTGCACACTGTTTCTAAGTCTGATCATGCTTCTTTGAGGAAGCTGAAAATTCAGCTTAAACACAAAGGAAAAATGTCATCAGAAATCCGAAACTAACTAAACCAGGCTTAATTCAGGTTGTATACTAGTTCCAGATGTAGAAATACACTATATGCTTTTCAAGACATTGAACTTTCACTATTGGCATGTGGTTGTTTCCCCACTGATACTTCTGAAGTCTGGCTGTTAAAACAGTCCCACCACCTATAGACTCATATTTATAGAGATCATGCATTTGCACTTGCTGATTTATATATACATGCAAAGTTCTTTGCCTTAAAATACTTACCTGTCAGAAGCTAAAGATTTAAAATACTCTCCAAACAGTCCTGTTTTCAATAGGGTCTGCTGTAACTATCTAGACATGTCTAGAGCAAATTACGCTTTTCTTTTTATTATCAATGTCTGTGACTTAATCATGTGTTCATTTTATGCTGGCTATTCATAACAACATCAGCAGTGGTGTGAATTACCTAATGTGGGATCATAAAACCTAGCAGAGTCCTTTGCAGAAGTTAGAGTCTTAGCCATAAGTTACCATGCACCTGAAGTCTAGAATCAGAAACAGAGCAAAGTGTAGAAAAGCTGCAAAATGAATAGCATATGAACACCAGTTAGAAATAAGAAAAGTACTGTTGTATTTTACTAATGACAAACCAAATGTCTGTACACAATTCCCAGTTGTTCAAAATCCTTATGGCCAACAGGAGTATTGCTGTAAAAGCAGTTTCATGTTTAACATGCCAGTTCTGTTCTGTGTGCCAGATCATGTTCAAAGAACTTACAGGTATTTCAGATAGGCTGTTATGGGGTTAGGGTGTTCTACACACTGTTTGGGTTACTACGGTGTCCTGCATAAAATATATACATTATACAACAAATTCAAAGATGAAAGATTTGCATAACTGATCAACAAGGATTCCTAGATTTTTTTTTTTTTTTTGGTTCATATTCTTGATTCTAAACACTTTAAAAGTATGCCTTTGAAATTAGGTATTCCATTCAAGCTACTTGGGTTTTTCAGTGAGATTATTTAAATTTTTGAAAGTATAATTACTAGATAAGAACCTGTCCACTTTTCAAACCTCCAGAATTACTAGGGGTGACTCTAGTCGTGGTCTAGGAAAGTTGTTCTGCCAAATAGGCAAAACAGAACTGCTATACCAAGAGCAAGAGGACCGTGAGAGTCCTTTCATCTCTCCTTTTTCTATTTTCTGCCTTGGGCATAAATATGGAAGCCTTACTCTCTGTATTTTTTTAAGGTCTTAAATACTTTATATTTTCAAGACCTGGCTTTCTTTTATCAGCATAAAACCTTTCTCATATATACATAGCACTTTTTAGCTGTAATCTCTGGATGAAAACCTTTCAGAAACATATAGAGAACCCATGTCAGATACAGACAGAATAATTAGAGACACAGATACTCCAAAAAAGCTTGAAAATGTTGATTATGCTTTTAAGTAAAACACAAATTTCTCAAAATAAAAAGAAAAAAAATATTAGATGAAGTTTTATCGTTTTTGAAATGAAAATCTAAATTTTGGGTTGACCACATGGTTGTGACTGTTCCTTTTCTCTGCAGGTAGAACTGGAACAGTTTTATAAATATAAACATTCTGCTGTATTCCTCTTCAAATATTCACAAAGATAAATTTTTATTTATTTATTTCATTGGATCTTTCATGTTAAAATTAGCCTCTTTAGAGAGGCTGTCTGGAAACAGAAACAGTACAGAACCAGATATTCTTCTGTAGGGCACAACTAAGGCTAGGGGATTTTCTGTGCAGGTACCTACCTTTGTAGAAGCAATGCAAGTGGCCCACAGAGGAGCTAGAATTCGGGGCAGAACTCAGACTATGTCAGGTACTTTACAACTTGCATAAGAAGGAAAGGCAGCCACACTTCATGTCTGCATGGAAAAAGAAAAAAGAAGCAGTATCAATTAAAATGTGCATGGCAGAAATCAAAGAAATCCAATGTAATGTACTTGGTGGAGGTTCATCCCTCTGAGAAAGGATGATATCTCTGGTGTACTAGAGATAGATATGAATGAAAAGAAAGCAAGAAATTATTTTCCAAGACATAAAATGCACTAAAACTCTACCAGACTTAAAGAGCTTGAGGAAAAAGAAATAAAACTATCACACAGATGGAAGATTTGAGTTGTTTATGCCGCAGTTGTGAACAGGAAGGAAAGACCTGTTGATCCTGCCTAAACTGAATGTAGTTTCCTATATTACATACACGTGAAATAGTTCTTTAAACAATTATCTAGGTCCAGATACCAGACTAAACCACTGAAGAAGAAAAATACGTTCTTCAGGAGCTGTAAAATGCACACAATCAAAGAAAAAGAAACAAAAAGGTCTGGTTACAGCCTGGTCTGAAATAAAGCATGGAAATTTTTGAATAATGACTAATTTTGTGCTCAGTTATTTTCATATAAGCCAAATTCTTTCTTTCATTTTTCTTCTTTGAGAGTCAAAGACTTTGCCTCCAAATTTCAAAAATTCATTAGCTGTTGAACTGAGACAGGCTCTTGACAGAGACCCTGAAATATTGTATGACACTGTGAGGTTCTGAGCACATTCAATGGCTAAAATAGTAGTTCCCCATCTTTTTCAGTTTCTGTATAATTTTTTTCCAGTGACAGTCCAATGTGGAGTCATTCACAAAGTTATAATTTTGCAGCCTTTCACACAGATGGAATAACTTTGGTTTTTCAGGCATAGTTAATGAAGACCTAAAAAGAAGCCAAGGAGATCTGATATCCATGCTACCCCATGTCAGCTGTCAGATAAGAACTAGATAAAGGCTGAAAACCACAGAAAGGACCAAAAGACATGAGTCAGTTGGAAGGGAAAGAGCTTAGATTCTGTGGTTCACCCTTGATATATGTGAGCAGTTTGAGTTTGAATTTATTGTCCTCTCCAAAAAACCCTCATTTCTCATGTCAAAAATGCAAGTGTGATGATGCTTGCTTCCTATTTTTTTTGGGGGGGAGGGGGAAGGCGGGGGAGTGGGGGAGAAAGGAGGGGGGCGTTGGGTGTTAAGAACCAGCTTCCTTTGTTTCCTTAATCAACATCTCCAAGGAATTCCAAAACATAACCTCTTCACCTTTTCCAATAGGTAGCACAACAACAGCAGCAGAGGGTAATCATTTGCTGACATGATGTAAACAGCCTTCTGTTTGAGGAATGAGAAATGAAGGGCCTGATGAATGCTTCCTTTTCTTTAACTGCACTGGAGATGCAAGCACTGGTGACTGGTGCTATATCTCCCATCTGTCAGCAAGATGCAGCAGAAGTGCTCAGATTCCTTGCTACCCTTCTTTGCAATTTGTCTGTTTCCATTTCAAGGCTGCCAGACACATTTTCTTGTGCAACTGAATTCAGTGTCAGAAGGATGACTTGAGAGGTGAATAATTTGTGCTGCCAGGAAGAATTGAATTTGCAGTCACCTTGAATGGGAAATGGTGCATTGTTATGGATTGTAAACTAAACTCTTGCTCTGCTCATCAGAAGGAGGGATGAAAACCAGCCACAGATCAGAGCACTGCTTGTTGCTTATTTTGCTTTTTTAAAAAAATTCCATTTCTTGTTATCAGTAATTTGCTTTGACAAGAGAAGACTTGTTGATCCTGTACACTGTAAAAGTGTAAGGATGTACTTACTGCCACTCTCGGGATTGGTGTCTCTGGCATTAGTACCCCTTGAAAGTAAAAATGCAGTATTGAATATGGCAATGATGATATTAACTGGAATATGGATATTTAATAAGTAGTTAAAAAAAAAGGGTTTAGGATGGCATCATACATTAGTAATGCACCAAATACTAAAAAATAAGTGGGGATGGAATGAGTGACAGAATACATGTATGTAGGTAATGATTTTTTGGTTAAAAGAGTTCCTAAATATACCTGGTTCTCTGCTGCAGATCTCCAGGATATTATTTAGCTATGGGAGACTAAGCTGTGCAATATGCCATATGATATGATTATGTGTTTGGTAACAAAGCCCTAAAGACACAAAAGGCAAAAATAAAGTTTTTGTCCACGTGACTGCATTGTGAATCATAATGGTTTGATCAAGTCTCTGCTAGCTATTTTCAAATGACGAGGTTTTTATATATCCAAAATGTTTATAGTCAAATAGATAATCAGAATGATTTTCTTTCTAATACATTTACTTTGTAAGTTTAAATTCTGAAAAAAACCCATCAGAAGTAAAGCTAAAGTAAATGGACAGTAACAAAAAAAAATAATTTTCCCTATTTTGTTATTTACATGGGTACACAGACACAGAAAACCTTTAGAACCCTAATTTCCTAGATACATATGGATTCTGAAATAGACTGACTACATATATGAAGCAAATTCAGTGTAGCTCAAAAAGGATTAATTATCCAAAGATATCTGCTAATTGAAGTTTGCAACTGAGCTGAAGGATATTTCCCTCACAGTGATCTCCAACACATACAAAGAACTTCTGTGAGCCATTTTTGTGGTTTAATATGTCTGGGAGCCCACCTGTGCTGATTTTTACATCCCTCATTAACAACACTCAGAGGCCAGATTTCAGATGTGTGTGTCTTTTCCCTAGAAAAATCTGAAAAGGACACCAAGGGAAAAAAAAATGAAGTCATAAAATGGAAGAGAAAAGGAATTTCTATGAGTACCCTACAGTTCTGAGAAGTGTCAGCACCATGAGGGAAAACAAGATATGATTTACTCCAGATTTAAACAAGGCAGAAAATGAGTGTTGTAGTTTAATTTTGAATTAATTTTGTTAAACTAGCCATGTAGTCACCCACCCTATGTGCCATTACATGACTTATAATTTCTGTGAATAAAGTTCCAACAACATTTTCAGCTGAAAATATTGGGATCTTTCTTCCATAACATGTGTCATGGTGAATGGAGAATAAATAAGAAGTAATGGGAATGAAAACCAGGAATTTTGTTTCAGTTTCAATTTCCACTGTGCTGGATCACATTTTTTAATCAGTTCACACCCCAAAAACAAACCTCAAAAGTATTTATTACTGGTTTTTAGCTCCCTATATCTGCAGCAGAGCTACTTGTCATCTCTTCAAATGGCCTAATACTTTGTCATTTTCCTTAGGAGAGGAAAAGAAGTATGTGTCATTTTGAGGAGTTGATCCCTGGTGTCTAAAAACAACTAGTTCTTTGGCTTAAACACAAATTCCATTATCACACCTCAGCAAAAATGTATAATAACCACATAGAGAAAGGATTTGTCAAAAATATTTAGCAGGTTGACAGGAAAACCAGATATTTAAAATATGATCCTGGAGGTTTTAAGCTAACCTAAAAGATAGCCAAGAATTTAAGACATTTTTGCTGTTAAAATTGTCTGTCACTTAATATTATTTACATGAATAAGCCCCATACTTTACCTATGCCTCCACCTTGAGTACATGGAACTACTAATGAGTAAGTGAGCATTTTATTTGCATGTGCTTACATATCCACACATACACACCCTTGAGTATGCTTAGGGAACAGTCCATGCAATTCTAAATAGGATTGTTGAGGTAAAATTCCCAGTTAGGCTGTATAGATTGTTTGGGGGTATTTAAAAATTGTATTTTAAACCCTTTTATTGCAAACTATGTCTGCATTTATATTATTTTATACATACAAGTGCTCTAAACAATTTATTTGGGGAGATACTGAAAGGACTGTGGGGAAACTGACATGAAATTCATTCCCTAATTGCTTCACCCCGTTTTTAGTTGTTTTTTTTTTTTTTTCATTAGATGCCTAGCCAAAAGTGTAATAGATGTGGAGAGTGATTCTTTTGATTATGTGCAGTCTTTTCCATGTATTTAAAAGTGAAGCTTTGGGCTTATGAATGTTAATGCCAGGATCTATCCCAGGAGGTGGATCTGAAGGGTCAGTCCTGTTCACTCAGAACAATGGTGAAAAGAGCCAGGGTGTTCTGAGCACATGTAGATACTCCCACTGGAATTCTTGACAACAGCATTCCTCTACTCAGAAACAACATTTTGCCCTGGATGTGACATTTACATAACTTACAAATTTTACCTATGGTATCTTGGTTTAATTTTGTTCCATCCTCATGAGGCGATCATAGAAATGAAACCACTCAGACATGAACTGAAAATGTAATGTTCAAGCAGGTGTTTTCAGGACTTCAGAATTGCTTTAGGACCCAGGGGGTGCAATTCCACACAAGGAGAGGAGACCTGGGGTACACCTGCAGTGCACCTTCTCAGACTTTGACCCTCTGCAATAGACTTTCCATCCAAATGCTCTGTTTGAAAGCAGATTATAAGCCTTTAGTGGGTGAAATAAGGTAATATTCCCCAGAAAATTCTGATCACAATAGTTATTAAAACTTCATGTTATTGTAAGATTTCTTTTCATTATGCTTTTTTCTTAACATATTTTTGGTTGCCTTTAACATGATTTAAAGTAAATTGATATATGAATTTTGAAATCCTTAAAAAATAATGTTTTTCTCTTGAGTTCATAGGAATGTAGATTAAGGGGTAATTTTGCTAAAGTGCATGTCAGCCCAAGTCTTCCATTTAAAGGAAAAGTTTTAAATTGTCAGTTCTTAATATACCTATATATTTCATCTGAATTTCATAAAATATTATTAAAAAATAACCTCTAACAAAAACAGTTCAGACAAAGCAATTTTTTTGAGACAAGAATTGCTTTCCTAAGTGGAAAAAGTATGCTTTCAGATCAAAAATCGTGCCATTCCAGAAATATATGTCCCACAGAGTCCCCACAGGAACACATAAAATATCATCTTCTTTCTGAACTTCTGATATGCTGTAATTTCTGTGTCTTCCTTGAGTTTTCTATTGGCAAAATTTCTTTCAGCTTCCTGAAGTAGTTCAGTGCTGCCTCCAAGTACCACCTTAAAATATGCTCTTCAGACAGCCACCCCTTAAAACACACACAATGATGTGAATATGATAAAATTAATATTATACTGAATTATTTTATTGAATTTATTGAATTTGGTCATCTTGAAGTTTTTTCCTACCTCATGGGCAACTATTAGAAACAAAATTTGCAGTTTGACCAAAGACAATCATCTTCTCAAGCCTGAATGCGGAAAAGTTATTGCTAGTATAGGGCAGCCACTTTTCCTTTGATAATCAATCCATTTAGATATGTAGGGAATGAATTGAAACCTATTACTACAGTTACCTATTCTCTTTTCTTGGATTGTGTAAGTTCCAAATTTATTTAGTTGGAAACCAAGCTAATTTCTTAATTGAATGCTTTTTACAGCAGAATTATTTCTACTGTACTGTCTGCTGCTTTGGGACTGAGACCTGTCTAAAGCTGTGGATATAAGCAAGTTACTTTTCAGGATGCTATTCCTCTGCTAAATACCTGTATTTATTTACATATATAGGTGAAACACTGGGACATGTCTGCACAAGGGCAAAACAGCAGGATGTTCTGCTACAGTGAAGGTTTTCAGTTCATTCCTTAAAAAAGATGCAGGAATAGAAAGACTAAATTCATTATTCATTGTGCATAGGTAAGCAGTGGAACACACCCACAGATGAGAAGAACAAGGTGTCAGCCTGTCCAGATCATCAGCACAATTCCTGTCTATAGCAGCCCTAGAGGAGCCTAAACAGCCCAGGCATTCCAGGAATAGCCTTTGGGTACTTGACTGTGCTTTATCTCAAAAAGTGAGACACAGCATGGCAGCAGCATAGAGGGAGGTAAAGAATTACACCTTAGCAGTTTATTACTTGGTGCTGTTTTTTACCAAAACCACAGAATTTGCTGCACAACACAATTACTATTTTCCCAGGTACAGAATTACCTTCAATGAAGATTCCAATTGGCTTCTGTGCCTCTCTGTATATTGACAGCTCACATCTGAATAATTTTCATAGATATGCTGTTACATATGTAAGCATCATTAAAATGTGTTTATTATGTTGTATTTATTTCCATGCACTGCAATAATCTACTCCATGCTATTAAATCTTCTGGGGTTTATTCCTTAAAGAAAAAGGCACTCATTTTGTATCAGGGGGTACAGAAATGAATGTTTAGTTGGCTTAAGATGTGCAGATAATTCAATAAAGGGTTCATCTCCCTCCAGTTTAAAAATTGATAACAGAATTACTGGTAAAGTGTGTGTTATTCAGAATAGCTTGATGGAATCAAAATAAATTCCTTTAAAATAAAAAAAAAACAAACAAACAAACAAAAAATCTTATCCTTATAGTAGAAAAAAAAGAAGCAACTTCTCATATATTTATATTTCTGATCTTGATTTTTATTACTTAATGTGAAATATAGCAAGAATCATAATTAATTTTTCTTTTCTGAAAAAGTGTCTATTAGGTTTATCTTGACTTATCAAACACTGAGTTAATGTATTTTTGTTTTTAATAAAAAACATACATGCTTTAAAATTTTAGGATTTATGAAAGTCATTAGAAGATAAAAGAATGGGCCTACATTTTTTGCAGATCTATAAGCATCTAAGGTATTGCTTTTGAAAGTTATATTTAACACTGCATGGTCATATGTCTGTGTTTTCAAAAAACTTAAATATATGTTGACTATAGACAGGAAACGAGAGTTTAATCTCCATAAATACAAGCTGAATTGTAAAGAAAAAAAAAAAAAAACAAGTCAAAAAAACTACAAAGGAAAAACAAGTCACAAAAATGTGTCAGGAAATTTAAAACCATAATTTTAATATAATATTTTCAGGTCATTGTATGCTAGCATTGTCCTTGCTATCATTTGTCTCTAATACCTCAACTCTTTGAAAGACAAAAATCTCTTTCAATTCTCAATTTAAAAACCTCAAATGCTGAAAAAAAAAAAAAAAAAAAAGTAAAGTAGCATAAAAGTAAATGTTTAGCATTTATTTTACTTTATAGAGTATTTAATCTTTTCAGATGATTTTTGGCTTAATTTTTAAATAGGAATATTGTATTTGTCAGAAGTAGATTGAGTTCTATTTGAAGGTTAAGAAAAATAGGAGGTGTCTTAAAAGCATTTTAATACCATCTTATAAAATATCTAAAGACTAATCCAATGAGGATTTCATTACATGAAGTCATTTACAGAGACATTCAGTAAGTTTAAATAGGTATAAGATTCTGCTCTTTTCAACAAAAGTGCCCCTAAACACATCATTTTAAGGGAAATCAGAAGTACATAACAATCTGATCTTAGATATTTTGGTATGTCAGCAGTCTGCAAAATATCATCTTTAAAGAACAAGATAATTACATAATTTTTCCTAGTGTAGCTTGATAACTTGTTCTGTTACATTTTTATCTCTATCATCGAGACAATATTGTACAAGGAATTGTTGTGCACAAGCACAGATCCATCAACATGAGGAAAGTCTGGGAGTTCTGAGTTCTTTTCAGTAGTGAAGATTTCACCCAGATTCTAATCTACATTACATCTGAGTAAAATACTGAAACATAGGAAAGATGTGCTGGGCTAATGAAGGGCTGAGTGAGGCTTGTCTTTAACAAATTGAGTTATAGATGACAGGGTAGCAGAGGATTAATGTGATTTAAAAGGTTAGGAAAGACTTGGCTGCAGTGGCACAAATCCTTGTCTATGGCTGAGTACTGCCCTGAAGGCAGAATGGGAAGGCAGGTTTTTATTTCCTGGTCCCAAAGCATGCTGTCAGACAAAGAAGTTACAAAATGAAATTTAGAGGATTCATCAATAGATTTTAATGAAAATTATCCATATTCAGAATTCAAACTAAAGATTAATGAAAGCTTTTTCTGATTTCTTAGCACAGGGTTAGTAAATATGACAATCCTTCTTTGTTTGATTTAATTTTTGAAAACAGAAAATCAAAAATTTTTAAACCCTTCTCTTTTATCTGTTCAGGTCAACTTTAAAACCCATAAACTGTAATGAGCAGCTATCATCCTTAAGCACCAGTGTTGAAAATTTATTTATACTTAGGTTTTTCTTAGCTAGATCTTACTACTCTCCATCTGCAATGCAGTGCTTTAAGAAGGTGTTGCTCCATTAAAAACAGTTGATTGCTTGCTATACTCTTTTCTTATTCTTAACCAGAAAGCTGATTTCAGGAGCATCAATGTACCTATAGTAATATATTAATCTGACAGAAGCTGTCACAACATCAGTGAATAAATTATTTTATGCTGACATTTGTTACAACCCCACTGCTCAAGCACTGGAAGATGAGGGAATAAAGCACGAGGAGACAAAATTGATTTTTTACCCTTTCTGCTAGGTAATAATACTGAACATCCATCTTAACTTTTAAGATCAAGGCTAGAAGTTAATATACAGCTGAAGGCAGGGAGGGATAAAGCATCCTCCAGATCAATATTATGCATTATAAACCACCTGCATGCAGACAGTGTCAAAACTAATACTGTAGCTACAGTATGAAACTGGAACATCAATTCAACACTACCTTTCTCTGAGTTAACATGAGAATGTTACATTGCAAACTGCCAAACTGCTCTTTTACTGAATTAGTGATATTTTAGTCAAATAAAGTCCAGTGGAACATTAACTAGGATGTTGATTCACGTGTTTGCACTAAACAGCATTTCCTCACAAATCTTTGCACCTGTTTCCAGTCAATGTTTATAAAAAAACATTTCTCTCTAAAATAAACCCTCTGCTTTAGCAGCCTTTGCCCAAAACAAGGTTCCAAACTAAATGCTGCACCTATTACTTTTAAGAGCTTCTAATTTCCAAAACACATTTATTTTATCCTAAACTTTCATGAAGGCACATGAAGCATCTTGGCACAGCACAGTAGATTGATAATGTCATCCCAAAGTGATGGCATGATGAAAGGCTTTCTCAGCACAGCCTTTCCCTGTTGTCCATTGGGTTGGTCACCCTGGAAAAATGCATGAACTGTCAGCTGTCTCTCTTCTCTACCCTGCCCATGTGTCAGATGAGGTTACATGTCTTGTTAAAGAAGGTGACAATGATCAGCAGTCTGAAGCAACAAACTTTGAGCATCTGTGACCACATTTAGTTAATGCATTTCTCCCACCCTGGTGCTTTCCTTGTTTGTGTAAGGTTTACTGACAGGTAAATGTTGCTGAAATACAAGTTATGGCAAAGCTCTTGCCTATTCCCAGGCAAGAATCTGAGATGCTTACCCAAAGCCCTTGATCTCTGCTTAGCAAGTTTATTTGTTATTCACCATCTGTCACATATCACTCAGGGCAAAACTGTGGCCTCAGGCCTCTTCTGGGTCAAACAGGAACCACACGTGTGCACCCAAATCCAGATGCAGGCAAACCCTGAGACTTCAGTGTGCAGTCTGCCTTCACACTTCCTTCATTAAAAAAAAACTGAATATTAAAAACTGAATTAAATATCTTTTGTGATAGGAAAGATATCTAGCATTTTTACAATGGTTTAAGATTTTACTTTCCTTGTTTTAGCTAGCCCTGTAATTCAGAACTTGGCCCTGTCTGAAGCACTCTGAAGCAGAGGCTTTGTTTATTTACTTAGTCTTTTGACTTCAGCTGAATTTCCTGCTGTGCCTGGCGGTAGCAAGACTTGGAAAATGAAGACACGAAAACAAACCCAATGAGCACACAATCTGATAAAAAGACTGATTTTCAGATATGATATTTTTGTCAGTTCTCTAAACAACTGTAAAAATGTAAACTGATGCTGGCGGCTAACATAAATTGCTTTTCTTTATTTGGCTGATAGCTGTAAGCACACCAAGTTGAAAAATAATTCATATATTATTTATGTGTCTGCAAGAAAAGTATACTATCTCTGAGGGTAATATGCTAATTAGAAATGATCAGGAAGTTTGTGAATAAATTTACTTTCAATTAATTCTGATGGTTTATAAACAGAAAAATTTGGAGGAATCTGCTTTTTAGCAAGTAGTGATCTGAGGACTTAATAGAGGTTATTACCTTTAAACAAACTGTTTTAAATTTGAAAAAAAACAGAAAATTTGAGAAAGACAGAAGAATTTCAAATGACTTCACCAAACAATTCAAACCAAGCCTTAATAGAGAGTAGAAGTTTCTTGCTCATTTGACTGAAACATTTTTGACAATGCAGGGCAACATTGGACTAACAATTATGGAAGTTACAAACTCTGTAGCTATGAAAAAGTAAAATCTAGCGTTATCTTCCAGGGAAAATAATAAATTAGGGAAATATTAGTATTTTTTAATATCAAAAGATTTTATTTTAATATAGAGTTTTTATTTCAAAAAAAATAAGTTTTCTAAATTCTAATATCTTCATTTAAGTTTGAAATTTATTCATTTCTCCCAGGAAATTCCAGATGGGGATAGAGAAAAAAAAAAAAAAAAAAGAAGGAATTATCAGGATGATTCCATGTCTATTGCATTTTAAAATTATTAAAATCAAAGGAGAGAATGTTTTAATCTTTATTTACAGCTGAAGAGCCTTAGGTGCAGAATTTGAAGTGGCCTGCCTATAACATGACTCAGTTGATCAGTGGCAAAGCTTAGGATATCTCATTCTCAAACCATTGTCATATGACTGGACCATTTTACCACATAATGAAAAATGCCATCACCTGTCATTTAGCATGAGGTGGCAAGACATTTAGTCTTTGTCTCTTTCCTTATACACTCATAGCTCTCAACTTTCTTATTATTCTGTGTAACCCCTCATTTTCCAGTATCTGACATTTGGCCCTTTTGTTACCTTCTTGATTTCACAAAGTTTGACTGTAATGAATTTCCTGGTACTTGGTTTAGGAGTTTCTCCATGCACCTCTCTAGTTAGGGGCATCCTTGCCATAGTGAAGAGAAGTTTTGTGCAGGAGAGCTGGAGAGTTGCATTTGGAGGGGATCTTCTCAGTATAAACTTGCTATTTTTCTTGAACTGACTTCTCTTTTGAGATGTTACCATTTCTTCAACTTCCTGATCTTTTAACTGTAGCTAAGCAAAGGGGGAAAGAGAAAAAATTATAACAATACCAACTTTCATTTGGAAAGTCAAGCAATGGTTTAATCTCAAAGTAGAAGTCCATTATTGTCCTTTTGAAACAGTCCTGAGGGTGACTCACACATCACTGCAAAGGCATCAGAAAGATTAGATCATAGGGGAGCAACTACATACTGCTAAAACACTGCAGAACCATTTTCCTATTAAAAGTAAGGCATTACCAGCCTGGAAAAAAAAAAAAAAAAACCACAACAAAACAAAAGCAAAAACACATTTAGAACAGTTCATTAATCCATTAATCTTTCTCAGTATCCTATGCATGATACTTGCAGATTGTTGCAAGTGGATTAAGTATTATAATCAGTTTCAATTACTCTATTATTTCCACCAGAGCAGCTACAAATCCTCTCTTCTCTAGTGATGTCTAACGTGGCTGAGAGGATGTCTAAATTAATGTGTGTCCTCACAAATTATATCCTATTAAAAAAAAAAAGCTGAATAAATGGCAAGCAGAAA
The DNA here is from genome assembly GCF_022539315.1 of Serinus canaria. Taxonomy (NCBI): domain Eukaryota; kingdom Metazoa; phylum Chordata; class Aves; order Passeriformes; family Fringillidae; genus Serinus; species Serinus canaria. The sequence goes on from NC_066319.1 coordinate 43,517,387, forward strand.
AGTGACTGGGCATATTTTTTCAGAAATAGATAGCAGAAAAGACAACATAAATCTGTGGCAAGATTACAAGCAGACACAATATTCCTGTGACCACTTTAGTCCAATAAGTCAGTTGCAGGACATTTTCTACTAATTGGAAACAAATTAGCCCTGTCTGGAGAAAACAGTGAGAACATTGAACTCTAATCTCCTACTAGAACATGTCATGCATATTATCTAGAAGGTTTTGAACATTTTTGTGTACAGCTATTATTTTTTTCTTAGCCTCTCATTATTTCATTTTGCCTCTGGGGTTCCACTTTTAGTCAGACATTAGTCCTATTTGCAAATCTTGAACAGTTGTGAATAAATTAAGAATGTTAATTACTCTACAAGTAATGTCATATTTGATAACTGCAGGACTATGATTTGGAAGCATATTAGAATCTTTTTCATTTTTTGTTGTCTCTGTTGATTGTGTAATGTAAGAGAAGTGTTTGATCCCTGCACATCTCATGAGCTCAATATTTTGTAAATAACCTGACTGGATCTCTACCCACCTAAATTTAAATTTTTATATGGGTGGGTAGAAGACATTTGTATAAACTCTGAAATTCTATTTTGTAAATGTAGATGGAGAAATATTAAAAACAAAAACAAAAAATAACCTGTTACTTTCTTATGCAAGGTGATAACGTGGGTGTAACCGTGGGTGTTGCAGCATAGGCAGCATTGTGAAGGTGTTTGATGGGTAAAATCAGATATTTACAAAACACTTAAATGTGGCCAGCACCTAAGTCTTTCATCCTTAGAGGTACTACACTTTAAGCAGAAGTGGTACAGAGATGCTGGATAGGTGACCTGGAAGGCAAAAATATTTTAATTTATCTATAGTGATGGAACCACTGCTCTGTAAATATATTCATTATAGTTTTGCACATTCTAGAAACCTTTTATCTAGGTCTGTCTGGCCATTCACTAGAGAGATTCACGTGTTCATCAGGGCTGAGCTCTCTTGCAGAGTAGGAGATATCAAAACAAAGACAGCATTATTGGAATATCCATAGCAAAATCAGGACTTTTGACAATTTAACAATGTGTAAAAGGATTTATTAGGGGTCTTTTAGGGCTTTTCACATGTGGACATACACTGATGTTAACATGTCTTTGTGATCTTATATGCTAAATGTTCATAATCTCAGAAAATATATTTGATGATGAATTGGAAAAAGTCCTCTCTTGGATTAGGACTTCATTATAAATCGTTTTTCACTATTTTAAGATGAGAATCTTGCTGGTGTTGTCTTTTTCTTAAACTTTGCAGAGAAATGTCCCAAGTTCTTCACTATGGCAAAAAATATCTAAAAATATCTAAAAAAAAATCTAAAACCAACAATTCCTTTATCTTTTGATAATTAACATCAGACAACAGAGATAAAAATTTATCTGAAATGTGAAGCATGGAAAGTCAGAAACCCTCTTTGTAAAGTTGTTCTCAATGCATATACAACTGAACTTCAGCATCTTATTTTATTTTATGCCATCACATAATTTAAAAATAAATTCTCAAAGGTAAATTATACAACTGTACATTTAACAGTGAATGCCAGAAGACGTCTTACTGTTTTACACCTGTGTGATCATTACTGACATATCTTCAGACAAAATGTCTGGTGTTGAAAAACTCATTCAAATGCTGAAAACTATTTGTCATTTACTATGCAACCAAGTAAAATGGCAAATTAGACAGCGACATTGATGGTAATGTATCAGTACTGTACAGAGAGAATCAATGCAATAAAACTTCTTTCTCTACTTGGGGCCACATTCACAACTGAACACAATTCCTGTCAAGAACAAAAGCTTTCACTAGGTAAAGCTAGGAAATTCCAGCTTTAAGACATTTGTTTGAGATCTTAACTATGCTAAAGCTCTCACTTCAGAGCTTCTACATAAGATTTTATACATGAAGGATTATTGCTGTCAGAGATTTAGCTTTACAGCAGAAGGTGCACCATCACCAGCAAAATTGTGAAATCCTATAATAAAATCTTGTTAGAATGTCAAGATTAGAAAGATTAGTTAGAAAAGTTTTTTGGAGGATATCAAAAAACTCCTTTGTAAAGAAAATACATTTATTTATTCTGTCTAAATATTCTGCTCAAAAAAGACTGAAAAAAATAATCACGGTTGTATGCCATAAATCCTCATTGTCTTCACCTTTTATTAGATATGGGGTTTTTCCAAAGAACTAAGTCTTAGTCTGGAAAAGAGTGGATTCCTTACTAATAATGTACGTAAAATTTCAAATTAATGCCTGTTTTGAAATCAGATTATTGAAGAGACTCAGTTCTGTGGCTTAATGCTGAATAAGGACTATTTCTCCAAAATAAAAATACTTTAGAAAAATAATTGCCTGGTAAGTTTTTAAATTCTAGCACTATAATACAATTGCATGGTAGATGCAAAATATTTTCTGCAGCTTTTCTTGTTTTATTTCCTGCACTTTTTTAATTAGAAGTAGGATAAGTTCTTAAGTAATGAAGAACCACAAAACCAGCTTTGAATTTGTGGTTCTTCTGTAGTCATGATTTTTCTTAGCACCGTGTACAGCTCTGTGCTTCTCACTTCCTAACCGCTGTATCCCACACCTCTGCTGGAATCAATGGATCTCACACTGACAAGTGCTGCGGTTTCAAACATTTTATTTTCTTTCCCACGAGTTTTGTGACTGCTGTTGTGTTTACTCATATCTTCCCAAACAGCAAGGGAGCATTTTTGATAGACACTGTCTCCTTTCTCCCCAGCAGTGCTGGCATGGATTCCCTCTGTCTCCATCTTTTATATCCTTTTTCATGTCTTCCTCTCAGCTAATCAGGTCTGTAAAAGAAGAAGTTCATGTCAACTTAAAAACTCAGTGAAAAAAGGATGTTATCAGTATTACTACTTCCACATCAGATGCATAATTATAATAACTTTCAAAGTCTTAATACTAATCATAATATTTATGGGGAAGATTTATGGTATTAATCTCTGAAAAATAATAAATGCTGTTTGAGGGTTTCATTTCATTTGAAAAAGATAAACTGTACACATAAGTTAAGAGTAAGTCTTAAGCTCCAGAATACTGAAAATATCATGACCACCATCAGGAACCAAAAAGATGCAAAGGCTGGTGAACATTACACTAGATAAATGTTTCTTCTTTTCCAAAAAGAGTATTTAACCACACCAACAAATTGTCCATTTCCCAAGTGCAACAAAAAATTTTGACCAAGACCCAAAGTGAAACAATTAATTACAAATTAAGGAGAGAAAGGAAAGATAGCATAAACTCTTCCAAGAATCACAAAGGAAATAAGAAGACTTTTATTTCCATTCCTATGCCTAAAAATCTAAACCTATTCTTTGATAATAATAGTTCCTTTCCCATACCCCATAGGACTGAAAAATATAAAGAAAAAAAAAATAGAATTCAATGGCGGGGACTGTGAAAATGAATAATTGTACAACATAGAAGAAAATACAGTTCAAGATCATCTAGAGAACCTGAATGTGAAAAAGTCCTTGGGATCTGATGAAATGCAACTGAAGATCCTGAGGAAACCAATACCTTAAGTTGCTAATGCACTGTCAATCATGTTATAAAAATAATGGTAAACTGGTGAAGTTCCCACGGACAGGAAAACAGAAAGCATAAACCTCATTTATAAAAAAGTAGAAAAAGGAAGACCATGCAAACTACAGGCTGATCAGTCTCACCCAGTTTGTCAGCAAGATCACAGAGCAGATCCTCATGGGAAATTTGCAAATGCATGTGGAAAATAAGGAGATAATTTATGAAAACACATATGGCTTCACTAAGGGATATCATGCCTGACCCATTTGATAGTTTTCTAAAACAGATATAACGTTGGTGGATAAGGGAATGGTGTCATCTACCTGAACCTGTATATAACATTTGCCATTGTACTACACATTCTTTTCCCCAAAATGGATTTTGGAATGGATTTGACAGGTAGACTTATCCATCTCAGTGGATAAGAAATTGGCTGTGTGGTTGTAGCCAGAGCTGCCATCAATATTTTGATGTCCAGGTGGAAAGCAGTGACAAGGACCATTCCTCAGGGGTTGGTATTGGCCCTGGCACATTCCAACACCTTTTGTCAGTGACATGGACAGTGGTGACATGTACATGCTCAGCACTGATGACACTGAGCTCTGTGCTGGAGTGAAGGGACGCCATCCAGAGGCTTGAGACAGTGACCTGTGGGAACCTCATGAAGTTGACTATGGCCAAGTGCAAGGTTCTGCACCTGGGTCAGAGCAATCTCAAGCATGAACACAGACTGGTTGATGAGTGGAATGATTAGCAGCCCTGAGAAGAAGGACTTGGGGGTGTTGGGGGATAAAAAGATGCACATGATCCAGCAAAGTGCATTTACAGCCTAGAAAGCCAGCTGTATCCTGGGCTGCATCAAAAGAAGCCTGTCCTGCAGGTTGAAGGTAGGGATTGTCCCCCTCTGCTCTGCCCTGGTGTGGCCCCAGTAATTCAGTTATATTGGTATAAATTAAAGAAAAAAGTTGGTCATTATAGTACATTATTCATCCTTGGCAGTGACAGGCAGTATGGGATCATGAAATCCAAAAACTGGTCAGAATGTAGATGCCTAAGCAGGTGGAATTAAAATTGCATTCTCTTATTTTAGATTCCTTGAGTTTGCAAAAGCTTTTACAGTCAGCATTTAACAGAATCTAAACATAGAAATATGTTTGTATATACTCCTGCATTCATATATATACCCCTGGCAATATTAGGAATGAAAGCTGCTAAAGATTATAGCTAAATGTCATTGTTGGAAATGGGTTATTAGAGGTATTAATTTAAGTGCTATCTTTTCTTCTTTTGTGGGAATGGCAAATATCACACAATCTCTGCAAAGACTTCTCAGTTTGTAACTACATACTTACATCATATTTACATAAAGGTGGTTTCTCTTTATCATCTCTTTATCCTCTTTGTCTGTCATTCTTTGCCTCTTTCATAAATTAGAAAACATGCATCTTAACTTGTTCCAGGTCTTAAAAGCACTCCAGCTGTGGGGTTTGGCTTTAGCTCTGATTCACAGTTTTAAAGCAAAAGTGCTAGCCCTGTAGGAAGAAAATAAAATAAAAATAGAATAAATAGAAAAAAAAAGAAAGTTGATTGTTTGATTTCTGTGAACTTTTGAGTGGAGAGGTAAGAGATGAAAATCCCTAGTGTCTAAATGCTATATAGAATTGCACATGAATAAACTTGGTATTTAATGCATAGATGATAAATGAGATCCCTAGCATGATGAGTATTTAAAATACTTTCAACAAGTCTGAAAGTAGAAAGTCTGTTTGTTATGTCTTCAACACAAATCCAGATTTTCAGATGGGATGAGGCAACATTCCAGAGCAGATTAGCACATTTGGTCTGCAGTGCTTCATGATCTTGACTTCTGAACTCAGTGAACTCAAATTCTGCTAACACTGCCACAGAATCACAATGAAGGCAACATAACTCCATTACCAGAAGTTTAAATACTGTGGTTTGAAATAACCATTTTAACCAAAAAATTCCCTACTGGAGTATTCCATGTATTTTATTCGTGATGAACCAAATGAGCTGGAAGTATTTTCATTGTGGTTAGGCAGTAAGAAATTATTTTATTTTAAAAACACTGTGATTAGCCTTGTGGGTGGGTGGAAGTGTGGGTGTGAGCAGCTCTAGATGAGTGCATGCCTATGTAGACACAACAATGTGGTAGCCAAAGCCAAGAAAATTAAATGTCACTTTTTTCTATCCTTAGGATTTTTATTAAATGTGGAGGCAAAAAATGTTGCTCAAATCAAAAGAAAACAAAACAAAAACAAAACAAACAAACAAAAAATCAAAAGCAAAACAAAGGAAAAAAAAACCAAAAAGCAACTACATTAGACAAAATTGCAATTAGGTATATCAGTTTCCCCAGGGTAAGTATTGTATGCACTTTATTGTATAGTGCCTGAAGGAAAATGTTGCAATGCAGTGATAAAAATATATGAAAGGTTTAAATGCTCTGATACTATTTAGCTGATGCATTAGTGGTATGATTTTAGAACCAAAGAAGAGCCTCTATTCTGCCACAGAAATGGCCCTGATGGATCTCACTGACAAAGCACTGTGTAGGAGGCTGAGGGCTACCCTATGCCTGTCTTCCTCAACACTTTCAATCCACCAACTTGTATTAGTGTATAATTCAGAAAACATGCAAAGGTCACACCTTTATAATCTGCTATAGGATCAGCCTAGACATTTTCAAGATATACTGAAGTTCCTACTGTTAAATAATAATAATAATAATAATAGTAATTACAACAGCCAACATGAGGCAAAATTATCAGAATTTTAAAAATTATAAAAAATATATATTTACTTTATTGCTACATTGAAAAGTGATATGTTTTAATGTGCACTTATCTTAGAAATACTTCAAACAGTTCTCACAAAGAAGGAATTCAAAAGTGATTTCATTTTAAGATGTTTTGAATTTTTAGCTAGTAAGATTAAAAAACCAAAAGAATACCCTTTGACATAACGTTTATGGTCATGGGACTTCTAAAGGGAAAAATAAGTTCTTCTGAAGCTAAGCCAAATATAGCTGGGACAAACTAAAGAAAACAGGCAACAGTTCCCTGTACCCTGAGGCTCTTTAGAAAACCCTAGTTTAAGACACCTCTGAGGGGATTTAACATAATATCATCTTAAAGATATCAAGACAGTGTGTATGAAATGCCCTGGCTGAACTCTGACATATTTGGAAATTTATTTTTTCGTTGGATATATATTCATGACTCAGCTATCTGTATTGGGAACTGAACTGGAAGCATAATGTGATAAAAACTCTCTTGTGAGAGATCTTGCATCTATTTGTTCTTATAAAATGTAATATCTGTAAACACACTGAATCCAAAACCAGTGACACCCAGCCAACTAAAAACCTCTGAAACCCAGAGATACATTTCAGTTTGAATGATTAATTTATTATAAGGGAAAAATACAAATGGAAATAAGAACAGAGATAATGTCTCTATTAGGGAAGACAGTGCATGGTTCTTTGGAACATGCTGAATGAAGTTTGGCTCACAAATCCCCTAGAGTCAGTAAAATAAATATGTGTACATAGAAGGAAAATGTAGACCTGCCACCTCATTGACATTTTCATAGCTCTATGAATCTCAAGAAAGTTATATTAGAGTCCAGACATGTTTAATTTAGTTGGTGGATTTTTCCTCATTGACTTCACTGGTGCCAGGGTCTGATGAGAATTGTATTCACAATATTTTCTAATGCTTACAATACTAGTTAAAAGCATATGTCTTTTTCAGTTCAAAATAGAAAACTGATTTGACTTCTTGGAAAGGTTTGAGTGATCCAGCCTCATTATATTGCCTTGATTTGGTCAGCTGTTTATAGTACAAGTGTCAAGCCAGTCTAATGATCATCTACAGACAACAGCTGCAATGAACAGAAATCCAGAAATATTGCTTGTTACATTGAACTTGTGGAATAAAAGGAAACCAGTAAACATTAAGAGGTTTTAAAGACAGTTTGTTGTTTAAGAAGGACTGTCTCAACATAAGCTCTAAAGTTCTTGATGAATAGAAAGCTACTTTGGGCAACATATTGCATCTTGCCTTAAAAAATTATTCTTTAATATGTTCTCATCCCACAAGGTGAAGAACTCAAACATTTTGCTTACTGCTGACACTGTGTAAATAATAAGCAGCACATGACTGAAGTAAAGTCGATTAAATAGCTGTAACTAATTCAGTAAAAGACATTGACCAAAAAAAAAAATCTGATTAAAATAATTGTAGGCTAAATTTATTTCTTGAGAAAAAATTCCAACATGCAAAGCAAAAGTTTTTATTTCTACTATTTTGAAAAGTATTGGGTGGATAATCTTTCAGTTCATGCTAGGCATTTTTAATCTATTATTCATCAGAATCACAATATCTGTTACAGCTATTTCACCATAAATTTTTTTCTCTAATCTCACTAGAATAAACACTGCTATTATCATAAGTCACTTGAGCTTAAAAATGCCTCTGTGGACAAAGCCCTTTTGGTCCTTAGACCTTTGCAACTTTGAAATTTACTGCAAATGAGATTTGGATAACAATGTTTTTTAGACAACAGTTGGTAATGAAAATGTGAATTTTTGAATGCACATGTGAATTTCACTTCATCTGGTGTGGGAGATCTGATAGAAATTTGGACCATAATGTATCCTTATGTCCATGATTAATGAACTGTTAATCCTGAAGATACAAGACTGATAATAAAAAATACCATTGGGGAAAAAAAAATTTAAAATATTTTATCTACTCCTTTTTCCCATCTATCAGATGTCAACAGATGCAAAATGGGTTTTTCCCAGCTACCTCAGTCTCTGTAATTTAGTGCATAGCTGCTTGGCCACCACTTCACAGATAACAAATTCTTTACCTAGGATTCTCACCTATGCTAACACATGCAATGCAGAGTAAAGAAGCTCATTGTTTGACTGATGAGTTACAATTCCAGACCCAGCAGTAATTAACTTTATTGTGATTTTAGGTGTCTGTGCTCTTGACAAAAACTACAATACAGTTTGCTGGGGTTTTTTCAGTGAGTTACCTTACATGGGTTGTCCCTGTTAGACATACAAAGAGGAAGTGTTGGATCCCTACAGAAAATGTTGCTTCTTAACAAATCAGAGTACTGATTTCTGCTTTTCCTGTTTTTTGGGTTTTTTTACAGTGGACTTCAGCCTGCAAGTTCAGCACCTTTTTTTCAGCTGACAAGTTAATTTAAAAAAACACCCGAAAAACAACAGGGCATGAATAATTAATTTTAATGAAAATAGCCCATAGTAAATCTTTCCACTGTGTAATGGCATAACAAGTCAATATTTTAATTGGATTGCTGAATTACCTTTTATGCTAAAGACACTAACCTTTCCTAAATAAATGGAAAACTAAACTGTTACACATGAAGTTTTTTCTTCAAATCTCTCACTTTATTTCTTTGAAATAAAGTATGTGAGTTTAAAATACAAATAACAGGGGCAAGAACTATAAATGTGTTTACAACATTATAGCAAAAAAAATTGTTAGGCTCCATTTCACTAGGTTGCATGTGTTATTGCTTCATGCTTGCAGAAAAGCTGGTGAGAGGTTCATATTCTTAGTAGAAAAACAAAGGATCATTCCAAATGTTATGGGAGACCTGGACAAGAATGTAAGAGGGAACCAAGGAAAGTCACATGAAGCAGGAGTTGTTTTGTGCTATTGTTTGAAGTGTTGACAGAGCTTGCTGAAGTGCAGATGATGTCCCTGGCTTAGACACACGGATCTCCTGAGCTGCTGCTGGAGCTCAGTGGCCTCGTGTGGCTGGCCCAGGTCCTGCTGAGCCCAGCAGCAGCTCCACCTGGAGCTGCATCCCCCTGCCCTGGCAACAGCTTACTGCAGAGAAATGGAATGAAGGCACTAGGGGGGCAGAAAACCTGGGGTCTATTCTCGAATTTAGCACCCATGAGGAGGGAGAGAGGAAGGAAGGAAGGAAGGAAGGAAGGAAGGAAGGAAGGAAGGAAGGAAGGAAGGAAGGAGGAAGGAAGGAAGGAAGGAAGGAAGGAAGGAATTGTTTATCAAATGCATAAGCTGTTAAAACAAGAACTTTTGGTTGAAGAAGCACAGACTGTCATTAGCTGAATTCTTTCAGAACTTTTTTGCAACAACTAACAAAAATCTTTTGCTAATCTACCATATCTTGCTAATACCATGCAATATGTATGTAAAATACATCCAATTGGAAAATCTGAATTTCTGAATTTTTTGCTTATGTCTCCATGTTTGTACAGCTATCTTAAGGTAGCACAAAATAATGATGTTCATAAATGTTTTTAACCTTTTTTTTCCCCATTTTTACTTCTTTTTTTTACCAGCTGTAGGTATATATTTTTTTTATCAATGCCACATTTGTCATCACAGAGAAGGATAGTCAGTAAGAAAAATATGTTTTAGCTTAGTAGTGTATGCCTATATATATGTGTATATATATATATATATATATATATATATATATATATATATATATATATAAAATTGATATTAAAATAAGTTTAATGGAAATTCAAATAATTATAAAAACATGACAATCACATACAGGAAGTCTGAAGGATCAATACATCAGCAGACTGTGCCTCAAGATCCATGTAGACATGAGCAAGTTGCCTCCATCTTCTATTCCATAATGTCTCTCAAGAAAGGCCAGAAAGAACGAGAGCATGCACTATTGCAGGCTGAATGAAATGATTTATTCAGGTTAACAATGTAGAAATAAAATCAAATCAGAGGTCAGACCAATAAAAGGAGCAGCTTTCATAAGAAGTCAGATCTACCTATGCTTTTCTATGAGCAAAATTGATAGCTTTTCAATATTGTATCCTGAAAAATGTGTCACTGAGTGACATGGCTTTCCACCTTTAAATCTGAGGTGAAAATAGGGAGGAATGTCTTTCATTAATTTTGCAAATATATTTTGGATCTTTTTCTATGTTTTGGCTGGCTGAACTTTCCTAAATTCCAGAAGGAAAGCTCCCTTTCCTGTCTTCTGCCATAAATAACATCTTTTTCTTGATGTATTTCACTATTCAGAACAGTTTCTAAGCCTGTTCACAAAGCTGTCAGGGCAAACGAATCGCTCTCCCCTGATGTTTGTTATTAACAGATTGTATACTGATAGGATAATAACCTCTTTCTTCATACATGAAAGGCATTCTTGTGAGCTGGATTACAACTTGAGATATAAAAGACGTGCTCTGTGGATAACTTCCAGGCTACTTTGCACCACATTGCTCTCCCATAATTTTCTGTTTGTTATCTTGAACGAGTGACAGTAACCACCGATCAGAAACTGAAATTTATGTGAAATGAGTACCACATGTATGATGTTTACTTCAGTCTGGCCAAAGCAGGGACAGATCATTACAGCCCACAGAACTGTGTGCTTTAGACAGCGTGTGCAATTTGATATCAAGTGCCATAACTTGAATGTGCAATAAAAAAAGAGACTGGTTTGAAAAATAAACCTCTTGTCATATCATGTGTTAGTTTCCAGCAAGGTTTTGGGGTGGTTTGGTCAAACAAGTACTTATTTGTTTGTTTTAATATGCTAAAATGACCATTTGTCTTCTTTTGTGGATAACTGTACGTTTTTAGTGTACGTAAGCTATTGGTACTTGATTGAAGATTTGGAGGAGAGTGGCAAAGGTTTTGCTAATAAAAAAATAAACCCCTTCAGATCATTAGAAAGGGCAAGTGAAGATGTGAATGACAAATAACTTCAGCTAGGAGTGAGGTATTTTAGTACCACAAGACCTTTCATTACAAGCTGGAAAGGACCAGAATTCAGAGTTCATTTGCCCTTCTGCCATGCCACTGAAATATTAAGTACAAGATAGAGTGTGTCCCTCCATTCCTGTAAATTGTTAGCCTTGTGTTGAGATTTATAAGACCTTGATTTGAGCACCTAAAGGAAATATTTAAATCAAGAAATTAAATTCCTTTTGCAGTCAGTCTAATATTCACCCCAAACTTGAATTACAGATTTGGAGTGTCCATTCCTCTATAATAACTGTACTTTTATGGCATTTGCACTCAGTTAAAGTGACCAAAATTAGGAGCTACAAGTGACCAAATTCTGAGCTAAATAGCTGTTGCTGTTGCCTTAGTCAGTTGAAGAACCAGAAATCAAAATTTGAGACAGCATCCAGAAAAAAAAAAATGGTATGAAGGCTGGTCATACCTTTTCTAACATTTCTTAAGGGGAATACTGATAACTAACTGAAAAAAGTTTCAAATAGATGAGACTTAATGATTTGTTTTATTCTTTTGATTAAAGCTCTAATTAATTTTTGAATTAGTTCTTTGAATGTTGTAACACTAGAATACTTCAGTAAAAATAGAAATATTTATAAATATGCTGTCCCAGGGCATATTGAGAATTGTAATACAATTATTTGAGTTTCCATTTCCATTCTGTGTTAGCTTGAATAAAATATTTCCTGGGATATATTTTGGTTTTTGTAATACAATTCCAGATATAATATAGTTCACATTAAAGCAAAGATATTTTTCAATCACATATATTTTTAAGGAAACTCCAATGAATTCTCGGAGGAGGTTTTTTAATATGTTTCCAGGATAAATTCTGAACTTGTTGGAAGTTCAGCTGGAAAATATCACAAATTTGATATCTTATTAGTCTCCTGATGTCATGTCTATGTCAATTATGGGATGTGAATGTAAACCTGAGGGATTTTTGCTGTGTGCTCCATTACTCATTAAAAACACCTTCCTATGACACATCCTCCTATTGATTCTTGCTGTTCTCTGAAATTCAGCTTTGGCTGACAAAATGTTTGAATTCCAAGTTCAGCAATTGAAGAAAACAATAAGTATTAGCTTTTGTTATCTTGTTATATGTTGTTTTGCAGCTGTAAATTTGGAACATTGAATGTCCAAATGGAAATTGAATATCTGATGGGTTCCAGTTCAGTAGCTTTTTTATATTAACCTTGATATAAATTGAATATATGATTAACTGTCTTCTTGAATGCAGCAATACAGAAAGTTTGCCTTAATCATTTATGCAGGCTATATTCTTCACTGATACATCAAAATAGAAGTCCACTAACATCAATGAAAATTTTCACAGGTTTTTCCTTATAGGTTTATTTTTAAATTCAGTATTCTCATTTCAGGTATGCATATGCACACAGATACACCATATAGATAGATAGATAGATAGATAGATAGATAGATAGATGATAGATAGATAGATAGATGATAGATAGATGATAGATAGATAGATAGATAGATAGATAGATAGATAGATAGATAGATAGATAGATAGATAGATAGATATAAAACACATCTATTTTTATGCATCTGCATATATATATATTCATATAAATATAGGATACAACAATTTCACTGTAAACTTGAAAAAAACCAAATAATTTCAGGTATATTTCTCTTTTATTTACCTCTCAGAGTATGATGTGATTTTATATGAGCCACAAACCCAGAAGGCTTCATCTGTTTGCTTTGACCTATCAAATTATAATATTGTGATAATATTTACTTGCTTATAGTTTTCTCTCAGTGACCTTAATATTTTTGTGAGCAGTTTCAAGACTGCATGTGTATGAAAAAGATCCTACATTCAAATAAACAAACAACAAATTTCTTTATATTTCACTGTTTTTTTAAGATGTTCTTCCTTGAGGAGTAAAAAAACTTCAAAAGCACATACCCAAGAATATGCTTCAAAATTCTAATCTAGCTCTTTTCACATTTGCTCCCAGCAGGGTAGAGTTTGATATATAAATTATTCTGAGTTTTCAAGAATTATGACCAAATAATTAATCCAAACCTGTCTGCATATAGTTCTTTTTTTTTTTTTTTAATAGGGGACATTCAGTTTGGAAGACCATTCTACAGTCTAATTGCAGCTATAGCTGAAAGACAGCTACAGTCTAATCTACAGCTCCCATTTCCATAATTAATTTTTCCACAAACTTTTTAAAGTTTTATTTTGAGCAATATTTTAATGGGTAGCCAGATTCATTTTCTCTGCTGTATAAAGCATCAATAACTTCCTTACTGAAGATTTCATAAATAAGATCAATATATAAGATATTCATTTTGTTGTTTAATAATTGATGTAGTAAAATTTGGGTTTTGCTTTTAAAATCATCAACATAAACAAAATTATAAAAAAGCTGACAACTTGTGTCAGAGGAAGAAGCATAAACAGCTAGAAGGAAGAGTCCTCATTTCCTTTAGTAAAGATTGACTCTCTCTCACTCTCTGCATGCTCAGAGGTATGGCAGAGAGATGATGAAATTAATACCCATCAACACAGGTTTCCTGCTTTAGCTCAGTTGTGAAACTCATGCACAGAAACTGATGAGGAGCTGAGTGGAAGTCTGAGCTTTAGAGAGAGGAATCTTTATAGGGATGTGAAGAGTGTTAGTTCTATGTGAGTCATCCTCTGCATCTGTGACTTAACCAAGGTCATCTTATATTAAGAAAATTATCACTATGCCAACAAAATTCTCATAGATTTATAGTCTTCAAGAGACTGAATCAATACTGGCAGTGCACAGGACATGAGGAAACTTTATGCAGACTGATAAACTATGTCCTGTTAAGCTCATTTCCAAACCTCCAGAGCCCCCTGAACTTCCCTAAATAGTGACTGTCTGTTACAGAGGAACAAAATTTGCACTGTAGAGTAGAAGGAGCTGCTTTGTCACACCAAAAATTGCAGCAACTAATAAATCAAACAATTCTGACAAGTCTTCCAGCATAGGGTGTGGACAGAGTTGAACAGTGCAAGGGGATAGGACAGCCCTACATGGAGTTGGCTCTGAATTACTTGCCCTGAAGGTCTTACTGCACAAAACACAGTGCTTCAAGCAACAATTCAAACTGCATTAAGCCTGAACCCTGCACATAGTGAATCATGAGGGCTGGGCAACATCATTTGCATGTGGAAGCCAAGCAGTTGGAGTCACACCCTATTTTCCTGCACTCACCACTCCTCCAGGCAAAGATGATGTGGTAATGTGATGTCTGCATACAATTCTTGGTTACTCCACAAGCAAGGTTTATTTCAGCTAAAATCCTTCTCCTAAGTGTCATGATCATATTTGTGTAGCCAGGGGATAAGTGCATCTATAATTACATAGCTTAAAAGCCCTTCCACCACAGTGATAACTCTAAGTGAATGCAGACATGAACACTTACTCCTAAAAGTCAAGATTACTTTGACAGGATTTGGGACAGTAAATGAGCTATATTAAATTTTTTTAGATTTACCAGCAGAAAGGCATTTTAGACATCCAAGTCTGTCCTCCTGGATAATTTACAGTTCAAAATTTAACAATTTGCCTCTCCTACAATAATCTTTTCTTTTATTATATTATGAATAAAGGCAGAGGAGAAAAGGTTTTGTTATTTACCAACATAAGAGGGCCAAATGCAAGTTAGAAAAGTTGAACTCCTAAGGGTTCAGTCCTGAAGGCTCAAAGGGCTAGTTATTTGAAAGGACAAAAATTATACAACACTTTTGAGTGGTTTTCCTCATTTCTATCTCCTTTCTGATCAATAAAGATAATTGCCTTTGTCATAACTGCCTAAAAACCACAGTTATCACTCTTCATATTGATAAATTATGATTTTAAAATAGATGTGCATATATTGTTTCAAACTTATCTTTTTCAGATGTAGAAAAGCTGCCTCCTACTTACAGAGCATTTGTTTAAAATCAGTCTGGTTTGCATGGATTTTATTTTAACTTTACAAAGCAAAAAATTAATCTCACACATGTCTAAAAATATCTAATCTCAAGATGTCAACCCAAACAATAATTAATTTTCACCCTGAAAGTATGAAGAAAAAAAGAAGAAATAATGAGTCCTAATTAGAATTTAATTTCTATTACTGTAAACATATAAGACTCCATTTACTGTGGAGTTCTGCTATGTGCAGACATTAGGAGTCCAACTCAGTGTATCTCCATTTGAACACTCTTAAGGATTGGAAGAATTGTCCCCTAAAAATTCTTCATTTTTCTCAACTCAGTTTCAGTGAAGTTTTCATATTTTGAGTTTCTGTAACCCTTGACCACAGGCTGCTAACCTCTCCCTCAAGCTAGCCCATTCTTTCCCTTGTCCCACCCCATGTCTTCACATTTTTCTGGCAGAGATCCCAGGTACAGGGAAATACTCTGCCAAACCCAAGTTCAGAGTGAGGACACATCTAGTTTCCAAAGAAGAACATTTCCACGGAGGAGAGTAATACATATGAGGAACTTCATCTTTACAAAAACAAAGATGCTGCATATGATTAGTTACAGTAATAAGTCTTTCCAATTAAAACCACCTGCTTTTGAGGATCCATGTAAATTATTTCTAAATCCTGACACCACTTCAGGGTTTTGAGGGGACAAAAAAAAAAAAAGGGAGAAAATTGTGTTCCTGTTGTCATTCTTGTTTTTATACTAAAGAAATTGTTCAACAATATCTCATGAAATAAAACACTATGGTTTTAGAGATAAATTCTTTAATACTCTAAAATCTGCATAAGCAACACCCACATCAGTATTAAATGCCCACACTTTGATTTAGCCAACTGGATTTGTCAGGCTTATGTCCCTTTGCCATTGTAGTAATAATGTTTGGTGTGACAGATTTTCTTCAGCCATGTTTTCCCTCAGGTTTCTTTACAAAGATCAGTTCCCCTTCTTTAAAAAAATGCTAATTTATACAGACGTGGTGAAATGAAGCTTTCTTGCAATGAATATCACTGTTATTTAGGTAGAAATTCTCTTCCTTCATGCCTTAAACCAATTAATCAGAAACAGTGCAATGCAGCTATTATGTTTTATGTTCTTGCCAGTAATGACAGCTTATGCAGATAACACATTTGTGACTAGTACCAGGCTGCACTTAAACCTGTGTGTGCCTGCTTAATCCTCTTCTGCCTAAAGTGTCCCACTGCTGAGAGGCTAAAGATAGAGCCTTGCTGAGCTGCAGAATGTGATGTGCTGGAGCAGGTGGAAACAAGGATTAGATGACTTTCAGCAGCCCTGTGAAAGGCCCAGATATGAGGCATGTCCAGGCAATAGCTGCAAAACAAGATTTTATTTCCCTTCTCTTCAGAGAATCCATGGAAAACCCCTGCTGCTGGTGGAGTTGAATTTACCAGGACCACCATGGAATTTTTAAAGTATGAATCAGCATGTTGTGGCATCCACTTGCTTGGTTTCCTCTGCTTCTTTTCAGCTTTCCTCTGTTGATGCTTGAAATATCAGTCCTAGCACAAGCAAACCATTTCCTGAGAGGCTCAGAAAGGACTGGTATCAGAGAGTCTAAAGAGATCAGCAGTTATCCCAGGCATTGCACACAGACTGGCCCTACCCTAAACTCCTGAATCCTCTTTCCCTTGTGCTCTAGCTGATGATGTGGCTTGGAATACACATGATCTTTCTGCCTTGTGGACAATAATGTAATGTGAATGAATCAGATCTAATAGGCATTTCTGAAAAAATGCTCTGCCTTGCCCTAGCCTGAGCTGGGTTCTGTGTCTGCCCTTCATTGCAAACATGTTAAAGTCCAGTTATTTCAATATTGAGCAAGCTCTCTGCCTGATATTTAGACCTGGTATTTATCCTATGTTGAAGGACAGGCAGCTACATGATACAGATGCTCATTTGGACTTTTTAAATGCATTACATTATTTGGGACCTTTGCCATGAGCTGCTGTTTTGACTGGATACAGGGTCATTGAGAGAGAGAAAGAACCTGCCACACCTAGTGCTTCTGAATGAATAGTTAGATGTCCTGTACCCTTTTGAAGAGATAAACATTTAATTCTCCCTGTGTCATTTCCTCCCTGAGTCATTCCCCTGTTGCTGAGACTGCTTCTTTTACCTTTGAGCTGCCTAGCCTACATTTTTTCTTGATAGATGTGGGGTGCAAAGTGCAAGAGAAAGAGGAAGCATGCCACCCCAATGTCTTTGTGTGCACAAGGTGATCGATCAGCACGTGCTGATCGATGCACTATTCATCTGCTATAGACTGGTGACAGGCATCTGAGGGTTGGGTGAGGGCATACTTATCTCTCTCCAAATCACTCTTCATGACTGCTCCTAGGGCAGCAGTCATGGAAGGAAATGCAGTCTGGATTTCTGAACCAAGAGTCAAGACTAAATCCTGCTCACTGTGGCAGTCAAACTTCCCAGGGAATAGTGACACCCCAAGAAATGTAGATGGTTTCTACAGAGGAATGCCATGGTGCTGTTTCAGTGTTGAGAGGGATCATTTTCTCTTTTCTCTTTGTTCTTTCAAGAATAGTAAATACTTTTTTCCTAAATAAATAAGTGCTCAAATGTTCAGCTTTTGACATATTTTCAGGTACAAGGATGGACACAGAGGGGATTAAAAGACAGAAAACAGCTGCTTACCTCATACAGCTCCACAGGGTAGGTACTAGAGCTGTCATCAGAAAATGCCATTCCCTCCATTCCCTTCAGCACGCTGGAAATGGAGTCAGTAATTTTCAAAATATATTCTGCATCCAAAATCATAATTTGTAGGCATTATATTGAATGTTTGGATTCCAGTGAAGCATTATAGTTCTGAAAGCCTGTTGTCAAACCATGAAACAAATGCCCATTTGCTTTCAGAGTGGTTAGGGCTCCCAGCTGCTGTGGCTTAGTGCACTCTCATGACGTAAATTGCTGTGCAGAGAAACCTCAAGTTTGATAGGACTAGGAGTTCAAAGGAGAGGATGTTCTTTGGGTTTCAGTCTCCATTTTGTCAAAAAGACTGGAAGTCGTGGGAATACAAATTCAACCTTAACAATAGCCTTTGTGGTTTTACACAGCTCTGATGTTTAAAAATGTCTTAATTACTCCTTACTTTTTTGCCTTCCCCATCCGTATGACTTACTTCTAAACAGATATGCAAGAAGACTCAAAATTCTGATTTTAGGAACACAGATTCTAAGCAGAAACCCCACCTTATTTCTGGTCATTGTAAAAGAGACTTCCAAACCAGAAATACATCATTAGTGGTTGAAAAGCAAACATGCATTCTAGAAACCTGTTACTTTACTTCCATCTAACTGCTTCAAAGCTGACCATGAGTTAGCTCCTCTAGGTGACCATTATCACCCTCTGTCTTGATACTGGAACCATAGATAAACTAAGTAGGGTCTGCTGAGGAAACTAAAGTGCAGGGCAGCATACACATTTTGTCTGAACAGGGAGATGACAGTCATAGAGCAAGATTTGAAGTTCCAGCTTTCAGGCAGTACCCTCTATATTCTCCCTTACCTTTATCCCCCCGTACTAAAAGACAAACACGAGGAAGACCATTGTTAAGGGAGTCATAGGAAAAGGAAAAAAACCTTCTCCCTTCAAAATGTCTAAAAGAAAAGATATTTGGTTTACAGAGCAGAATTTCTGGCAATTCTTGTTTACTTTTGAGTATGTATTATTTAACCACAGTGAGAGGGCAGTGACTCACATACAGTGGGATTCTTCCAAGCAGACTTCAAGAGAAATACTAGAACTTCTGTCAGGCTTGAAACATAAACATACTAAAACTGTCCTGAACACCCATGAGTCTAATAATTGGACTTTGACTAATACTTTATTAGCATCTGATCCTTATTATCAGCATCTGAAACCAACATAATCTTCATTCTTTCCAGGTGAAAAATAATATAAGTAGATATATCCTTTTGTTTCTGGTATAATCAATTTGTAAGTCTAACGTTTAAAAATGCCTGTGATTCTATTTTGGGCTGTGAATTATGGACAATTTGTAATCAGTTGCAAAAGATTAAACCCTAGGCATAGCTAATGGGGATGTTTTAATAGTGCAGATGGCAAAACAGCCTGTGAAAGCAGGTCTGGTGGGCATTCTGCAAAAGCTAATTCAGTCAAAATTTATCCAAGATGACATAATGTACAATTGCTACACTGGGAAAGTCTATTAAAATTTCACACGTTTAAATCTTTCCTTTCTCTTTTAATTAGAATTTTCCAAGATAAAATAGAAGAAGTGTACCTCTCTGAACCCAGCAGGAAAGGTCAAGGATAAACAGCATGATGCACGAAGCTCCTTTGTGCCCAACATGTTCAGGTTAGAAAGAACGTGTTAAAATGATTGTGTGGAAAAGACATGTCTGGGAATGAATTTTCATTGTGAAGCAACAGTGGCAGTGAGATGTTCTGCCTGCACATGCACACCCACCCACTCCGCCTGTTACATTATTCAGTGTGTGTGCTGCTTTCCTAAGCACTGCAAGGGAAGTGAATTCCTCTTTTTCTCAGGACTAAGTATTCATTTTTCAAAAGACTTCGAAGTTTTAACCTCATTTACCACTGAATTTTCCAGGGAATTCAAATTATATTGTTGAAAGAATACATAGATAAGATTACTCTGGATTCTCATTCTGATGCAAAGTCATGTTTATGGATATTATTGTACTGAAATACTGAAAAATCAAGAAGCAGTCCCTTTTTATTCTAATATACAGTCAGGTATTTTTTTTCCTTTTTTCTTTTTTTTTTTTTTTTTTTTTTTTTTTTTTTTTTTTTTTTTACCTTCTGGCCCTGTGAATGCTGCATTCCTTGCCATGAAAAGAGCTATCTTGTCAAGGGAATTGGGAAGTGTGTTCAGAAAACTCTTTTGAAAACCACTCTGGAAGAAAATGCAGTGACTGAAGTGGAAAACATGGGTTTCAGCTTTTTAATTGTGAGAAGGCAACCCAAGTTTAGTACTTCCCATATAACCTCTGCAGTTGTAATTGCATTATCCAAGAGATCTTGGCCTACTTATGGACAGCAATTTTTGAATGAACTTTCTGTATGTGTAAATGCATGCTGGATTAGGCTGTGCAGGGATGGAAACTTTAGGAACAAAATATCTATGCAGCTCAAGACTCCTGAACAATTAAACAAGGTTTGTAAATAACTGTTGGAGATGAGCACATAAATTGCATACGAAGTGTCACTGGCCCCCTTTATTTCTCAGAGAAAGTATTATATGGCATTTATGCATTTGATTCTCTACTGAACATACTGTATTCCAAGGCCCAAAGAGTCTTATGTTGGTGATAAGAAACCACAAGATGTTTTATGTAGGACTCATTCTTGCATTTTTATTTTAAAAGAAGTAACACTATTTAGGAGCTCTGTATAAGCAAAACCATCCCAGTCAATAATCAACCCCAAAGGCTAGAGCAGGGCTCAGAACACACTATACCAGTTTTTTTGATGAATGAGACTAAAGCTTTTTCTTTTTCTTTTTCTTTTTTGATATTTCATTAAAAGCTACCTGGCATACCATAACACAGAAAAAATAAAGGCAAAATATTTTATGATTTCATGTTCAGGATAAAATCGTTCTGGGATGGTTTCAGAATAGTACAAATAAAATCCAAAAGGTCAAACATTTTATGACATTTCTTTGGTTAAAACTTTATTGCACTGTGCAGCTGAAACAGTGCACATGTGTCTACAAATTTAGCTTCTCCTATCCAAATTCAAGCACTACAAAATTTCCATTGAAAGTAATCCACTTAATAGGCATTATTTAATCAAAGGGTACCAGCTGTGGTATTTAAAATAGCAGCTCCATATTTAAGTAAGATAACAGGCTTATTTTCTATTTTTTTTAAGACTGTGTTCCATTTGTTGTAAATGTTTTACAGTTACTAAGCTGTTAAATTGCCAATACAGAAGCTTCCTTTAGCTAAAGTTCTTCATGCTAAAAATTAAAATCAACTATTCATAAATTCATCAGGTTAAACTTGATCGAGTTCAGTATTATGGTAACTTCATCAGGAAAAATCCATTCAAAACTACAGAAATATTATTCTTACTTGAAGAAACAGGAAGATGCTGGTTTAAAAACATATTATTTCAGAAAAATATTATGCCCTTGTCAGTGAAGTTTCACAGCATGTTTCATCACACTAATTTAACCACTGGAAGTTTGCTTTGGATTGCAGTAAAAAAAAAAAAAAAAAAAAAAAAATTACTCTTTTGCTATGACTGCTAGTTTGTTTATTACTAACAAGAGTTTTACTTGACCAGATTCAAAATCAGTCAGCTAACTCCAACCTTTTCAACCTTTTCCACACATCTCTTATAAAATTGAGACCAAAGAGGGTATAATATGCATTTTACTTGATATCTCCACTGTCAGTTGAGAATGTAATTTCCATTTCTTTCTTCAGCCAATTGCTTCTGTTGCATTCTATCCTTTAATTTTGTGCTTGTAGTAAAATCAGAGATCATCCTGCTTGGTAGCTTTCCTTGCTTTGCATGAACTTGTAGAATCACAGTCAAAGCTGTAAAATGTGTAGCACAGAAAGGATAACAAAGAGTGGGGAATATCCTGTCTTTATGGGCATGTTCTACCCATCAATCTGTCAGTCTGAAAAATTTCTACAGCTGTGTGAAGAATTCACAGTGAATCATTCTGCAATGATCTAATTTTTTCTGCTCATGAGAGACTTCTTACCATTACTAATATTTTTAGTAGATATCAACTTTAAATTATCCTATTAATTATTATTCATTAATTTTTATAGCTTGGTCATGAAAATCTCTCATCTTGTAGCAAATGCAGATTAGCAATCAGTCAGTACCCTCCCTCACCCTGAATATTGGCTTTCTGTGGGAGCCTAAGTGTAGTGAACAAAAGAACTATTCACACATGTCAAAATCTGTCCCATGTTGTATTTTGTATTTAACTGTTAGATGTGACTGGTCAATTAATTTGCACAAAATTGCTACCAATCTCTGATTGGCTGTCTGTGATAACACTGCCAGAAGGGAGTGTTTATTTTGCATGAATTTTTAATGCAGTTTTCACAAACAGTCCAGCCAGCTAAACCTATTCACAAAAACTGCTGCACAGAATGAGCATTTAGAGAATTGAGGTGGGTTTATATAAAGAATATAGGTGGAGCATAAGCTTGGTTCATGTAAACTGACTTTAAAATGGAAAAGCATATCTGAAGAGATACAGTTCTACCTCAATTTCCCACGCTGAAATTGTTACAATTGTAAAGTTGCAACACTCATTTACTGCTTTGTTTTAAAAATAAGCTTCCAAAAATAAAATAAACAAATTAAAGCCATAACATCCCTACTAATGTAGTACATAATTCCTACATTTAGGAAAAATGAAGCACACAATATTTTGAAGTGATTTATGTTGTTGAAGGTCTTATAAAGCCAGTGAAAGATTAGGAAAGCAAATCCTTGCAAAAGAACACAAGAGGGTTTTCTCACACATCTGAAGCTTGGACCTATTTTCTCCGTATGCTCCAGAAGTATCAAAACCTCATCCAAGTTTTACATGCCAGAGAAGTATTCAGATGAAATCTGGCAAAATTTTGCTCTTCATTTTTCAAGTTCAGTCAAGCTTGAAGTTCCAAACAGTTTTCATGACAGAACTTTTTTTTTTTTATGATGACAATAAAAGTTAGGACTGTTCCAATAATGTTTATTTTTAATGAAATCAATAACTTCTGTAAAGATATGTCTAATTAATGTTATTCTTAAGCAAACCATTTATTTTAAGAAATTCATAACATTTTGGACTGTTTTCTTTGTTCCATTGTTGGCACTTAAACTATCATGGAAAATGGTTAGCAAAAGCTGATTTAGATAATGAAACAGAAACAGAAATGAATAGAATAGAATAGAATAGAATAGAATAGAATAGAATAGAATAGAATAGAATAGAATAGAATAGAATAGAATAGAATAGAATAGAATAGAATGCTTCAAAAAACACAATCATAAATAAAAATGAAATTTCTTTGGTCAGATCCAGTTTCCTTATATTGGCCAATCTGAACAAGTATTTGGTAGAATTAAATCCTTTTTCCTTATCATTGTATTCATTTCTTTTTAATAAGGGTTCACTGATTTTAGAACAGGTTTTCTAACAAAGTGACTGCATCAAAATCACACATAAAACATTCCAAATATGTCATGGTATTGCTGAAAACAGAAACACATACACACTTGCCAAGTTCCAAAACTAGAATGCTCCAGATACAGGTTAACTGGAATTTTGCTTTTTGAAACAGGATTCAGTTTACCAAGGCCTCCTAGAAAATAGCATCCAGTTATGAAGCATTGGTCATTCAAACACTGTTTTTTCTCACAGGCTGAAATGCATCAAGAGGAAACATGGAAATTGGATGGATGCTCAGTGACTTGGTAGGTCATTCCACCAAACAGAGACTGCTTTATCTGCTATCATTTATTTCAAACATGTTAACTTTTTTTTTTTCATTACATTACATTTATGCAAGACATAAAATATTTTCCTAATATTATAATCTGTAATGCTTGTTTTTCTGGTTGTTTTCTGAGGATTTTACAACAAGAGTCTGGACTATAATTGTAGATTAATAATATATTTCACTTTGGTGCAGATATTAGCATAAAAAAGATGACTGTTAAATTCTTTAAAGATTAGCTGTAACCTGGTCATGCATGAACACAGTGGTCTGCAAGGCCAGGTTCTAGCAAGCCAGATTATACTGTAAAAAAAATGTGTAAAAGGGAACAAGGCACTTTTGCAATTTTAATAGACTCATGTGAAAACATTAAAACTGCATGTCTGTGATTTTAATCTGAGACAAACAGAGAGACCCATTTGCCTTATACAGCTTTAGGTAAAACAGTGTTTATCTACAGGACTCAGCAGTGCTCCTCAGCTCCAGGGTTTGAGTCCTAAATCATTCCTTAATCATGTCCCAGCCTGGTCCTGGGATGAGATCAGCTCTTAGATCACTTCTGTTCCTGCATGTTCTCCATGGAAAGAAATTTTGGCTTTTAAACTGACTGAGGTCACCACAGATGACTTCTATAACTGAAGGGCCAACAAGTGGCTGGTATATGCATACCACTAGATAAACCCACAAGCTGATCTCTTACCTTTCTTCAAAAAGGGGAGCATCCACAGACATCATATTCTATGTTTGTTTAGGTTAGCCACAAAAAAGTCTCACAAGTTTCATCATTGTTTGAAAAGTTCAGTGCACCACCATTTGTTCAATCAGGGGTGTAGTACACAATGACTACTAGTTTATGAAATTCATCCCAATAGCTGTGGTTTCTTTTCTGATCATGGGTAAGTTTGGTTAATTACCAAATCAGTTAATAAATAGCCTTTTTAGCCACCTTCTGAGTTAGAAAAACTTCAGATATCTACCTTATTTTACATTCTTACTAATGTGAATCTAATCTTTATCTGAATCATACTAAGGCACTTTTATACACATTTTCCCATGACATGGAAGTGAAGAGCTATAGTGTGATTTATGCTATTTTGTATTTTCAAAAAATTGTATTACCACAAATCCCTTATGTTCTATAAAAGAAAGGTATTAAGAAAAGACTTAGTGGTTTTTCCTGTGTGTTTTGTATCTTTTGTCTTGTCTCCTCCAAATGTATTTACAATCATATGGTGCTCCCTATTTCATGAATAGTTCTTGCATGGCAGAGTAACACATTATTGATTACAGAGCACCTTGAATAATTATATTCCAGAAAAATTAATCCTAAAGGCACATTTCCTTGGGGCAGGGGGGGAGTTTGATGTTTGATCTTTGTTTTGTTATATTAATTTCAAAAAAATTTGATTAGGATGAACTTCTGTTTTGTCTGTCAGAAGCTACTGGCTATTTCAGGTCCCAGATGCTCACCAGGAAAGGGAATCTCCATAAACAACAGGGAAAAGTCCCACTCCACTGAAGTCATTGGGAACAATTTGTTATTCCTTCAATGTGAAACACAATTCAGTCAGACATTAAAAAAAAATCTAGTTGAATTTTTTTATAAGTCTTACTTTATTACTGCCTATTACCTATTTCATTGTTTATTCTTGGAAGCAGGAGAATCTAAAAATAAAGAATAGATTTTATTTGACTTTATCTCCACAACCCCATGGAGAACAATTCAGATGATAAGGAGAGGTTGTCCACTGAGTCCACTGGTGTGGGATGGAGGGTGCCTGCCCAAGGAGACAAATGAAGGTGTGCTAAGGAGCACAGTCCTGGGAACAGCCTGCAGCAATCTCCCTTTGTGCTGCAGCAATGTGGGCTCTGAGAAAGATTCTGAGGTCTCAGACCTGGTAGTGGCTGAAGGATAATAAATCCCTTTTATTTATAAAGGACTGCTTGGAGAACCTGCAGAGGCAGCTGGCAAAATGTGAAGCAGGGTAGATGTTCTCAGAGGCTTCTGTTTAAGTCATGCCTGAGCAGGGGGGGATGCAGTGCCACAAAGAAGAAAGGACAAATAATAACCCTCATCAGTGTCCTGCAGAAAGCCACGGGTTTGGGTTCCCCACCATGTAATACCTACTGACCCACTGGTTCAAGCCCAGCAGGGATATGGCTTTATGATCCATAAGGAGAGTGTCAATGAGTGAACCTTGCTTGATTAAAGGGGATCTCATTGGAGTTTTCAGCTACATAGAGGGGGATTGTAGGAGAGGTTGAGACAGGCAATTCTTTCTGCAAGCTGTATATTGAAACAAGGGAAATTCTGATCAGACACAACTGGGGAAAAACAATCCCAAGAATCATCCCCAGAAATGCTGTAGTCTTTTCAACCCTGAATATATTCAAAACTCGGTAAGACCCAGAACCTTCAGGTCAAACTTTGAAGTGAGTCTTACTCCCCTCAACAGGCTATGGACTAGAGACCTCTGGAGGGCCCTACCAGCCCCAGTCATTCTGTGGTTCAGCACCCTGTGCTAGTAATTGGGCCAGGAGTTCCATTGGGCCACCTCTCTGAAAGAAGATGGGAAAATCAGCAAATAACCTTCTTCAAACTCAGTGTAAGTATTCTTTGTTATTATATGCAAAAGAAAAAAGCTGACCCTGCACAGTAATGTAGTTCTACTTGCTAAAACAGTAAGATCAGTAGCTGTGTTTAGTGCTTGACAGACTGCTACTTTTAGAAAATCAGATTTATTTTTTCCAACAGGCATATTAAAGAAATTCTGAAATTGCTCCTTGGAAAACTGATACTCCCTCAAGACTTTTTTTCAGAATACTGCCAGGGATTTAACTTATGAACTGTTGGTATCTGGCTCCCCGTTTGCTGGATTTGACACTCTAAAACACACCTTCTTTCCAATAGCCATTTAAAAGCCTTGGGAAATCATAGAGAAACAAAAAGAATGGTATATTATATGTAACAACAGGTTTAAAGCCATGAACCATCATCCACAGTAAAGATTCAACTCATTCAGATACAATCATCTATTAGCATACTCAACAAAAGTTTAAGGTAGAGTGAAAATATGGATTAAATTGTGTATGATGTGTATGACAGGGTAATAGCACATTAAATTTCTACAATATATAATTTATTGAGATATATATACAACAAACTTGATTATTAGAGATCCTTTAAATATTGGGGTGTCTGAAAATTTACAGGTCCTGCAGACAAATTTCTCAGCTGTTTTTGAAAAGTTTGGTAAATCAAAACCATCAGTATTATTTTCCCTTTGAAAAGATGGCCTTTTTCATTT
The DNA here is from genome assembly GCF_022539315.1 of Serinus canaria. Taxonomy (NCBI): domain Eukaryota; kingdom Metazoa; phylum Chordata; class Aves; order Passeriformes; family Fringillidae; genus Serinus; species Serinus canaria. The sequence goes on from NC_066319.1 coordinate 43,544,575, forward strand.
TGAATTAAAAAATAAAGCAATCCACAAACCAAATAAATGCTACCACTTCTTTTCAGACTTGAAGTTTTTTAACACATTTTTCCAAGGAGAAATAAACCCATATAATTCTAGTTTTCTTGATCTTTTCAGATGACAAAATATTAATAGCATGCCAGTGAAAAGTTAGTCTATTTTATGGACTATCAACTCTGTCCATTTCATGGGCACAGAAGTCAAGGAAGAGGACAGCTTTAACTTCAAGGTTGAGCAAATAAAATAAGTTTTCAATCAAGCAATTTAAACTTCACTTGTCCTAATAGAGCAGTTGGCAGAAAGAATGTGAACCACTTAAAAATTTCTTCCTGCCAGTCTCTCTCACTCAGAAACTCTGGTGTATGAAGCCAAACTTTAGCTATTGACTGTGTGTGTTGTATTGGTTAATGGATAAAACATTCTAAAAAATAGGTTTGACCTGAATTTGACAAGTGTGTGAGATCTCTGCTTTCAAACTGTCATTTGTTTGGCAATTGCTGGCATCTAGTCCAACTATCAACATCACAAATAATTATTGTCAATGATTATGAATTAGGGATCTTAAGTTAGTGTAGAAATTTTTTGTGTTGCATTCCATTGAGCAGCAATGTTCATTATGCATTTGTTTTAATCAGGAGCCTTTCAAAGGCAGAAATATCTAATAGTAGCTAATTACCACATAAAGGAGGTGACAGTATGCAGCATAACTGCTACATATGTCTTTGAAATCACTTTAAAATATCACTTTCAAATACCTGTAAAACCTTCCTCTATGATGTTAGTTTTAAATCTTCATTCACTATATTTCTATCATCTATTTCTCTCCAAGGAGTTTCTTTATTTGCACTCCTCAAAAGTATATCAATATTATTATTACATATGTCAAAGTCCTGCCTGGAGCATGAACCAAGATTTGGGCCTCACAGCCTTATATTCTCCACAAGCACCAATAAACAAGGATTACTTTACTAGAAATTTTCACAGATTAGAGAAATAAATGTTGAAGAGAAAGGTAATATTATCATATTTGGGAAAGAAAAAAAAGGATTTATTGCAGATCACACCAGAAGAATGAAATACAAACCTTTGTAGTCTTCAGAAATCATCCAGGCTCTCTCAATCTATTTTATTACCTCAATTTAAAGCAAACCACGTGGTAGGATCTTTAGTTCTTGTTACCCTCAAGCCAAGGGGAGCACTCTTGTGTGGTCATATAGATCTCTATTTGATTACTCAAAGAAGGTGAGGGTAGGGCTTTCATATCAGATATTCTTGGCAGCTTTTTATGTCCACTTTAAAACAGCAGTGGCCACTTTTCCTCAAACTGCTTTCCTCTGTGTTAATTGCCTGTGTGATTTTTGAACCTGGGCGAGCCTCAGCCCTCCCTTCCTCTGGCCTTGAACAACAAACACATGTGTAGAATGCATTTATCTAAATCAAAACCCTCAAGACCTCTCTCTCTCACCAGGCCTCACAAGTTTAGTCTTGAAGGTGGCTACCAAACCTTTGCAGAAGACAAAGGTACAGGTGTACTGATGATAGCAGCTCTTATCTGGTATGTACAAAGTAGATCCATCTCTACCACGTAGGAAATGGCTGAGTTTCCCTCACCTTTCAGCCATGGGATAAGTTACAAGGCAGGTGGTGCATTCAAGTTGTTTTGCCTCTGGGGACAAGTTCCATCATGGTCCTGCATTTCTCTGGCACAGCATTCCTGGAAGCACCACCACTGCTTCTGAAAGATATAATTAGGAGATAAAACTTTTCCCACAGACAGCTGCCAACTCATCCCCCACCACACCAGGATCCCACAGTGTGACATTTCAGTACCCCCTTTCTTCACATTGTTTCCAGTAGCCAAATTACTGAGGCAACTTTAAGTAGTCATCCAACGCTGAAAATTATTTTTGTTTTCATAGCACTCTGAATTTAAAATTGTTTTTCTTATCAGTTATTTCATAAATGGTGGACAAACATTCAGTAGTTACAACACAGTGCTCCAATAGCAGGATGAGATTCATCATATGCTGGGACCTTCATGTATTGAACTCTAAAAACAATTAAAAGAAAGCATAAAATTTGAGGAGAGATTTCTTCTTCTTATCATTCACTCTCTCCAAGTTCCCCCATGGTATTATCATAATTCCCTGTGTCAAAATAGGTCAAAACTTCTCAGACACTTGTACAAACCATTTTTAGAAACTGTAGAGCTGGCCAGTCATAAAGGGAGCACAATATGAAGAAAAATAAGATAAGAAAAGTTGTAAATGGTAAATATTTCTTGCAGTACACACCCAAGACAGTTTCTATATATCCATCTCTGCAGGGGATGGATATGGGAGTCCTAAAACTGATAGAAACTGGGCATTTTTACTCTAACTGGCTAAACAGAGCTGGATACAGGGCTTCAAGCATACCTATTATTAAAAATAACTGCAGATTGTACTTTATTATATTTTATGTCTTTGAAAGTTCAAGATAAATTTTGGGGAAATTTCTTAGTTCTTATGTGCATTCACAGGAGTTCTTGACTGTAAACTTCTCCTGTCAAAATAGTATGCATCAGGATAAGTCTAGCAATGCTTAGATCTGGAGAATTAGCCAGTCTTATAAAAGGAAAAACATAGTGTTTTTCTTAAGGAAAAAAAAAAGTTTTAAGTATATTTTGTAATTTTGAGAATTTTTTTTTAAGCCTTCTGGGAGATTGGCACCATGTACTAACTTGTAGCCCATAAGGATTTTGTTTTCCTTCATTTCACTTTGCCTGTGTTATGAGCTACTGCTTTTATTACAGAATCTTGGCAGTCACCTACTTCTAACAGCTTTTGCAGCTCTGTAATAAGGGATTTTCCCTAAGGGATACCACTTTCAGCTGGTTAATATTTTCTCAAGAGTTGTTTATCTAGGGAGACTAGAAAAGTACTTGTTCCTAAATGCTGTAAAGATCAGTTGGAGAGCAAATCAAAGTGTTTCAAGACTCATTCAGCAGCCTTCAGACGCTGCTTACATGATTTATTTCTTTTGCTTTCTAATCAACAGGCAGGGAAGAGAAGCTATTATTTCAGCTGATAATTGCTGCATTATCCTAATGTGCCCAAGAAGTGGGTACATATTAAAATAACCTTTGCAGCACTTGTTTCAAGTTCTTGCTATTTTTATACAAGAAGGTTGCTAAAAATTGAGTCCATGGTATCTTCTTCAGGAAAAAAGTTTACATGATGTCCTTGCACACAAGAGGGATGTCACTTCAGGAAGAAGAGGCTGACATTACCCAAGTTACTGTGGAATAATGGAGTCAAGCTATTCAAGGTCTACCTAGGACATGAAATTTAATTACAGAATTCCAGACAACCACACAGTACAGGAGGAATTCAAAGGTACCAGGAGTAGGGCAGAGCATGGTGATACATTAGCCTTTTCATTGTCAGGTAAAACAGATAATTTATATTTCCATAAGCACAATACAGGATAAAGTACAAAAAATTCAGTATTCATTTCCTAAATCTCCATTCACTTCCCTTTCCTCTGTTGGTGGATCTTAATGGATTAATCAGATTCCAGTGTCCCCACCAGAATTTGCACCATCAGCCGAACATAAAAGTCACAGCTCTTCTTTAGTTTGAATGCACAGTTTTCTTTGCTGCCCACTGTTCTACTCATAAACTCCAGATAGCTGTTTGAGACAGTCTGAAAAAAGATTAGGATCCTTCTACTTTCAGGATATTTAACTACTGGTTAAACTGTTGAGTTTTAATCCTTCCCCAGGCAAAATACAGAGGATCATTTCTACCTAGTCCTTTCCACTGCTCAGCAATGCCTTTGATAACACATCTTGACAAATATGTGTCATTTTAAAAATGAGACCATATATTTTCCAAGGCTATATAGGACAAATGACTGCATACATTTCTTCTTTGTTTTTCTGTGTTTCTAGGCAACATGCTGCTGACACAATATAATCTGGGGATTCACATTTATCTTTCTTCCATTCATCCATGATGTAAGGCACTTACTGTCCACTTTGTTATTTCTAGGATATTAAAAATGTAGTAAGAGAGCACTGCGTTAATCTGCATATATTCAGTTTGCTCTCTTGGGTAGCACTGCCATTTGTTTAATACCCCTTTAATTAAAACTGTCATTGCTGGGATTCTTTTTTTAATCTGCAAGGTTTTGGGCAAGGTAAATATTCATGTTTTTAAAAAAAGGAGTGGGCAGAGAGGGAGACAGTCCCATCACTCGCATTTAATCACACTAAACAAGCTCTTTAGACAATTTGTTCTGAAATTCCTCTAATTAGAGCTTGCCCTCCAGGTAATGCTCTGATCTGATTTACCAGGGAGTATAAATTAGGGACATTATGTAATTAGCTCTAAGACCACAAATAGAAGGAACAGCTGGGTGGCTCGGAGGGGAAGCAAATAAACAGCTCCCATCAGATTTCTTAATAAAAAATTATAATAAAAGTCCCTTCTTCTAGATACAGTCATCAGTGACTGCTTTTCTAGCCTTATGTACAAAGGGATCCTGTATTTAAATTTTCTCTGAGAGTTGGCATTTGGCATTCTTCATTAACCTGGCACCTCTTCAGACACTGACACTCTGGGAAGGGTAGCTGGAGATTCCTATCACACAGGAACCATCTTATTCAGGAGAGATTAATATTTTAGGTAACTGACAAAAATATCCTCATGGATTAGCAGTGATTCTATCATCCATTCCCCATGAGTAATGCATAAAGCCAGCTCCTGACTTCTTTGCATTTTCTGCCTTCCTTTTGGCTCCTGCCTACCTCTAACCTGAAGTGTTACCCTTTCACCTGGGACAAGGCTTAAAGAACAACCTAGTTCTAATGTCCCCACCCAAATTTTAATGTACTATAAAATATAGACTGTTGAAGTAGTGGCTTAAAAATATTTTAGGGTCTTTGTTCCCTGACAATAATAACAGTAATCCACAAAATCCCCATTCATGACTTGTCTGAATTTTACCTCTCCTGATGACGGTGACATCATGTCTAAAATTTTCATTAAACAATCAAAGTTAAAAATTATTGTACCATGTATTTATATGCTTAAATACCTAATATTTTTGTTTTTCCACTTTCAAGTGTTGCTTACTTCACTGTAATGAATGCAGTACAGTCTTGATAAATGCATCAAAATTCCCACAAATAGTTATAGGACATAAGCTAGTATTTAACTGTTCCCTCCTCTTTTTCTCAACAAAGAAAAAAAGACTTTGAATTGAAAGAGGAATAAAAATTGATCTGAAAGAGGCTAGAGTGGTCACTGGCAAAACTGGCTGATGTGATCTCAGCATATTTTTTCTGGACTTTTTTTCTCACTGTTTGCCATTTGATCTTACAGAATGACCACAAGTCAGAACTGTACCCATGTGCTACTCAGCTGTACTGAGATGAACTCTGTTGTAGTTCCCAAATGGAGTGTCCTCCTCACACAGCAATCCCTACAAGGTTTTTACCCTTGTGGGTGGAAGATATAATGTCAAAGTACAGCTTTCTCACATCTCCCATTCCACAAATAGTGATGGTTAGAGTGAGAGAAAAACTCAGAGGGGAAACATTGAAGCTGCATTATTAGATGCTATATACAGTGATCTATAGGCTTTTTATATGGTTTGTAGTAGAACATACCTAAAGAAAAAAAACATCAATAAATCACGACACCAGAATATTCTTGCAATATTTTCCACAGATGGTTACTTAGCCATAACAGCTCATTGTGCCTCCCTAATCCACAGACATTTCAGCTAAAATAACTAATTAAAAGGCATAAACCCCTAAATTCTTTACCCAGATAAGTGGTGATTAAACCCTTAGGCAGCATCTTACTCACCAGTTTAAAATCAGATGTGAAGATTTAGTCACTGGTTAAATAAATACAGTGATGCATCAGATAAAATAAACTATGGGAAGAAAGGTGTTTGGCTAAATAACTTATGTGAGAGGAAAGATTCACTGCTTCTATCTACCAACAAATATTTCTGAATTTTAAATTAGATTCCAGACCCCTGATAGATGCAATTACTCTCCTCCTTGTCACTATGTATTCGTCTTCCTAAGAAAAAAGATAAGATTTATGTGAGGAGGAAATAGGCAGTGCTTCTCTCTCACACATTATGTGGTGCAGTTGACTCAGGTCAGGAAATGTTGTAACTTGCCATTACTATTGCACTGTGTCCTAAGACCCAGAAATTCCTCTTGCTACCCATAAGCTTCTGGAGTTTATGCATGATTCATTCTAAAGCTTCCAGTCTCAAAAGAAATTTCCCATCACAGCATTTCTATACATACCAGAAAAATTACTCTAAATTGTACCAAATCATTTTTTCCATTAGGTATGCTATTTAGCATTTACAGCAAATCCCTCTGTAAAAACATTGTTACTAGCAGGAAACCACCAGTAAGCCATGGGGTATGCTATATTACATATCATCATAACACTAAGGGCATGTGACATGCTCTGAATATCTCACTCTGCTGCAAATGTCAATGATAGAACATTTTCTCTGTGTGTTTATCACACCTAAATATTAGATCAACTCACTGGGGAAAAAAAAAGGTATTGTGTTTACATGCATAAATATATGCATACATGTATGCTTGGGTGTGATATATATAAATATCTCTTACCAACTTCTCTAAATATTCTAGGATTTAAAAGAGAATATGGACTTCTTTCCCAGTTCAAAGCAAATCATGTGGCCATCTTGACTGCAGGGCATTGTATTTGCCTTCTTCTCAAGCCATTAATAGTCACAGGAAAATCAGGTAGATACATTTATTTTAAAAATTCTCCTTTGCATTGGAGTGGAGATTGCAATGTTCTGCGCCCTGCTTAGGTTTAATTTTGATTTTTTTTTTTAAATGGCTCCTAGCCAAGAAAGTATTCATTCCAGCCATCAAATGAGAACCTTTCATTTCTACTTCATTTGACTCAATCCTCTTGCTTTTCCCCCCTCTTCTCTTTATTATATACTTTGAAAGCATAATAATTTCAAATTCAAAATGCTTCACTTGAAAAAGTGAATAAACAACTCATTCCTCTATTCTTAAATTGCAGAGACTCACTCTCATCAGTGTAGGATAAATATAAACCAGTACCCCTCTTGTTGAGAAAAAAATACCAAAGAGCAAAAGGACAAACAGAGGCTAGTTTTTCCACAGGAAAACATATGTTTTTGAGTGATCAGTCATCCTCCTCCTCTATACCAGTTTTTGTAAAGATTGGTTAGTACTATTCTATAAAATCACAAACTGACATACTATTCCATTTCTGGACCACCAGCTTTTGATTCATTGTCTGGCTTTTATTTATTAGACCTCCAACACAAACTACCCCCATGAAAAGAATTTTGCTATTTTTAGGTTCATAGAACTTGGATTTGTTCAAAAATATTCATGTATGGATATGAATAAAACATATACAGATAAAGCCTTGAAGTTTCAAGAGAACACAGGTGACTCCTTGCCTCGATTTCTTTAAGCACCAGTCAGAATGTATGAGTTCTGGCTTAAACTCCCTGTTTGATACTCTATCAAAGGCCTCAAAAATGAAGAAAATCAATTAAAATTAAGATATTTGCACCCTATTTCATAAAACAGTTGCTACAAAATTCACCTTGAATAGAAAAACAATTTTTGGGTTTAATCTAAATCAGATTTTGAACTCTTTCCAATGCTGGTAAGCCTCAAAGGAAGCTGTTGAGATGCTCATCACACAACGCCTATGCTTCAGACAGCCGTGCTGCACCTCTGATTTTTGAAAAATCCAGTGTCCTTCCAATGAGTGGGTTGAGACCTGAGCTGACCTCAGAGTGCCCTTAGAAAAGGCCAGTCTGAAATAAAGCAAATGTAACAACATTTTCTTTCTGGGACACACAGAATTCAAGCCTGAGAGAATCTTGTTTAAAAGCAATGATTTTGTTAGAGAAGTCTTCATTATAGTAAGATTTGCCTACAACTAAGGGAACTGGCTTTCATAATGTTTTTTACATTTTTACCCCAGGAATATCTCCTTAGGGTATCATTTCAAAAAGAAAACATGACAGGAGACTTCTAAATGTGGAAGTTAAGTAAATACTGCATAGATATGAATAATTTTATTTATAATCATGTTGGCCTCCACAATTTATGCCATATATTTCAGAAACTTTATTGCACAGTCATTTGAATTTCAATAAAATAAGTGGGTCTGCACATGTAGCATTCATTAATTATTGTATAGAATAGCACAATAGAATTCTGGGAGTTTGTAATCATCCTGAAATATCACCTATGTGCTTTAGCACATCATGAAGAGTAAAGTCACACCAGTGATTGATTATTCATCTACACAACAAGAATTCAATCGGCAGTAATCAAGGGTGAGTACCTAAAAAAATGAAAATTTTACTTTAATTGCTGTCTTATATGCACCAGTTGACAAGGAAACAGCTACAGCATCATTTAAATAGTATAAGCTTACCTGCATTCATTATATCAAGGACTATAAAAACCCAAACTTGTTATTCTGGATCTGCATCTAATTGTAGCTCTTCTTTTTAGGGAGATCTCACACACAAAGAACTAATGTCCAGCTTTCAAACCTGAGCTTCAGTGAGGAGGAAAAAACTCCGGAAATATCTTCTTTGGCTTGATAGAATTAGGAATCGACAAATTTTTTTGAAATTGTGTTTTTCATTCTGTCTCTGTGTGATGAATGGTGAGTAACAGAAAGGTCATAATGAACACACTATTGGCTTTTTATTTATTTTAAACCAGGTAAATATATACCTATATACTTATCCTATATAGATTTACAGTAAGGGACTATATATTAGTGCACTCTACTACAGTGATGTTATAGTATTGAATAAGCAATATACCCACGGATATTTGGGATACATTAATTCCTTACTACAAATTAATTACAGCAATACTTTCATCAAAGAACTAATAAAACATCAGGTATTCTGTACCTGTTTTATAAAAATTATTAAAAATATTTAGAGTGTTTTGAACGTGGCTTTGCCATTTTTATTTTCCTTCAGCTATTAAGATTCACTGCTAATATCTCCTGAAGAATATTTTTGAGATGAAATACAAAAGAGGACAGAAAAAATAAGAGGAAAAATATTTTAGAAACTTTAGAAGTGATGTGCTGCATCTCAGTGTTGCTCTTTTATGTAAAGTTCTTCTAGTACCAAAGCAGTAATCATTCAGGTTCTGGGAAAAATATTTCACTGTCAGTACTTACAGTGGGAAATTTGCTCTGCTAGGAAAGTAAGATTTGTTGGGAAAAAAAATAAATTGTTTGATAGGCACAAATGCAGTAAACAAACATTTTCAGTGTTATAAAAATAACTTTTATTGTACTGAATAACAATCTCAACAGATGAGATCTCTTTTTTGTTAGGAGATTAATAACACCTGTGATATGTTCCAATTAAGGAATGCTTGAAAATGTGAGCATTTGTTTGCATAAAATAAATCATTCACAAGCGAAAAGGTATCTGAAAGTCGATCTAATCTTGATTCAGCAAGTATTCTGAATAGGACTCCAGATCTTAATTAAAAAAAAGAATTATTAACAATATTAATTTTTTAATGCAAAATCTAGAAATGTATGTTTAGAAAAAAATTTATTATCTACATACAATAAGATAAAGGGCTGGGTTAGTTTGTTGGGATTCTTCCCTCTCCCCCACAAAGTGTTACAAACAGTGACTTCTAGTTCATGTCTTCAAACAATCTCTTCATGTTCTGAGTCAATGTATGAAATGATTTCTTATGATACTAATATTGGAATGTCTAGCTCTGATTAAAAATGACATTTGAAAACTAAGCTGATAATCGGTAAGTATAAAATTAAACTAGTCTTTAGGCAAATATTTTTAACTTTTAGAAGAACAAAATAAATTCCACTTGTGCGGTTTACCTATTAGCTGCCCTGGTTAAAATGAATTTCCATTATCAACATCATCAATGTGAAAATAATGCATGTTTTTGCTTAATAACCTGTGTTTATTAACCTGTATGAAAGATGTTTCTTTTTGCAAGCTGGACAGAGGTTTTCTGAGTGCGTGTTTTTCAGAGACTATATTAGAGGATTATCCTTTTTGCCTCTGTAGAAACTTTTATTTCTGCTCCTAGAAGATATTAAGATATGCACCAAAAAGATTTATTGAAATTGTGTGATAGAAATCTGCATGAGGGACATAGGTCTAGACAATAGGAGTTTAAACATCACATAGAAGCATCACTCTGGGGAAAAAAGTAGTGAGTAATTATTCACAAATGGCTCAGAGATTTAAGTGGAAGGAGTTTAGCTTCTCAGTTAAATTTTAGTTGATCTAGTCAAAGCTTGTAAACACACTAGGAAGAGGAAAACACCTCTGCTGAGAATTTTCATCTGAAATGATTTAAAATGTGAACACCTTACTGAATTCAACTACCCAAATAAAGTAAAACATTCAAGTCATACAAAGAAGCAAAAAGGATCGATAATACATGTTTAGATATTAGGGTGGCAGTATTTCAGAATGACACAAAAGAATGAATTATCAATGTAAATATAATAGATACACACATGTACACTTTAATGCTGCTCCTCGGCCCTCTGAATCCATCTGTCATTGCTGTAAAAGGCACACTTTTGTACCAGGAGTGTGAATGTCATTTAACAGAGATAAAAACCCTATTATTCCTTTAATTCCTATTGAAAATAGGCTCAGGCTATGACTTATATGCATCTCTGTCCTTACAGAAGTTCTTTTTCAGGGTCCTCCAAAACTCTTCTGTAGTTCTGCCAGTGAATTGGAGAAAGGTAGTGATTAATTGAAGTAAGGTAGTGATTAATCTTACATATTTCCTCTAAAGGTTTAAATTCCATAGGTTTCATAAGATTTTTTGCCAGGGATATTTTGAAAATTTTTATGACTTCTACCAACAACTTTCTGAAAATATTGGCCATGATAATATTTTTGAGTAAAGATCGAATCTTGTTCATGAAGTGATTGAATAAATACTTTATTTATATACACAATTAAAAGACCCATTCTTAGCCAAGGACATTATTTCCTTTATACCTGTCACTGAGTGAATTTTGTAAACACTTGCACACACGAAATGGTGTCAGGCTTTCATTTAATGTTTATTGATTTATGAAAGCTTGCATATACTTGTACCTCACAGAGGTGTGAAAAGCCTTCAACTTATGTAATGCCTATAGTTTGATGTTTTCTTCAGATTTCTGCTTTTAAAACAGGCTGTGCTGACTAAATAAATGTTCTGAACAGATGTTTGTAACTGAAGCGACATTGGTACTACTGCAGTTTATAATACACCATGTCTTTGAACTTTAAGAAAGTATATTATTCAGGAGCCAGTATTTATTGGCAATATTTATGTCCAACTTACAATAAGGGCCTTTATAGCACTGTATTTTTCAGTAAGTTCATAGTTCAGTGGACATGGATAAGCCTTCCAAATTGAATTAATTCTCTGTTTGCCTTATAATAATTTCTTCTTAGTTAAACAAGCTGAACAATCTGTGTGAAAGTATAACAAAAAAGATTAGACTTTGCCTTCAGAAAAGGAGCTGCTACCTGCTCTAAATCAAGGACAATTTACGGAACCAATTATTTTAATTTGGTTGGTTGGTTGATTTTGGGGGGAGAGCTTTTATTGTGAACATTCATACAGATCTGCAAGTAAACCATTTAGTTCTTCAAGGTATCATCAGAAATAAACTGCAGATAATTATACCAGCTTTTCCATATTTCTAGTGTCTAAACAAAAATGCAGCCCAGATGTCCCTGATGCACAGGTCCTTTACTAAAAATTTGCTATGTAAAAAGAGAGGAAATATGATCCAATGGATATATAAAGGACACAATGGTTTAGAGCCATGTCCTTTTTTAACCTTTTCCTGATGTTGCAAGGTGACTTTAGCTCAGACTGAGGAAGCATTTAATGTGAATTTTCCAAACTTTCAACTTCCAAACTTGTTTGAATTTACAAAGCTGAATTATGTATCAGCAAACAGTATATCAGATGTTTATGTATTTTTCAGAGAATCATAAAATGGCTTGGGTTGAAAGGAACCTTAAAGATCATCTAGTTCCACCTCCTCTACCATGAACAGGCACAATTTCCACTAGACCAAGTTGGTCTTGAACATCCACCTTGGCCTTGAACACTCCCAGCATGGGGCATCCACAGCTTCTCTGGGAGACCTGCTCCTGTTCCCCACCACCCTCAGAGTTTAGAGTTATTCCTAATGTCTAATCTAAACCTACCATCTTTCAGTTTGAAGCCATTCTCCTTTGTCCCATCACTATATGCCCTTGAAAAATGTCCCTCTCCAGCTTTCTTGCCAGTCCCCTTTAGCTCAAAGGCTGCTGTAAGGTCTCCCTGGAGACTTTTCTCCAGGCTGCACAACCCCAGCTCTCTCAGCCTGCCTTCATAAGAGGTGCTCCAGCTCTCTGATCACCTTCATAGCCCTCTTGTGGATTTGCATCAACATACCCATGACCTCCTCATGTATGAGACACCAGAGCTGGGTGCAGCACTGCAGGGGGGGGTCTCACCAGAGCAGAGTGGAGGCACAGAATCCCCTCTCTCACTGGAGGCACAGAATCCCCTCTCTCACTGGAGGCACAGAATCCCCTCTCTCGCCCTGCTGGCCGTGCTGCTTTGGATGCAGCCAGGGACACCACTGCCTTTCGGGGCTGTGAGCACACATTGCTGAGTCAAGGTGAGGTTCTCATTCACCAGCACCCTCAAGCCCTCTTCAAGGAGTTCTCAATCTATTCTCTGACCAGCCTGTATTTGTGCTTGGGATCACCCTGACCCAAGCTGCAGCATCTGGCACTTGGCCTTGTTGAACTTTATGAGGTTCACGCAGGTCCACCTGTCCAGCCTGAAAAGGTCCCTGGTGAAGCCATGCTGGCTGTCACTGCTCACCTCATTTTCTACACACATAGATTCAAGCAGGATCTGCTCCATGGTCTTGTCAGACACTGACGTGAGACTGACTGCCCTGTAATTTCTTAGGCCTTCCTTATTTCCTTTTTCAGAGGTGCAAGTTATGCTTCCCTTTTTCCAGTCAATGGAAACTTTACCAGACTGCAAGGACTTCTCAAATAGGCAGATAGTGTCTTTGCCACTTCCTCCACCAGTTCTCTCAGAACCCTCAGACTCATTAAGTCACAAGGGCTTTTACATCTCCAGGTTCCTTGGATGGTCTCAGAACTGATCCTGTCCTACAACAGATTTTCCTGCCCTTCATTGTCCCAGTCCTTGGCTTTGCCTTCTGCAGCTTGGTGGGTGTGGCAGGTGGGTGTGTGCTGGTGAAGACTGAGGCAAAAAAAAGTTGTTGAGCCCCTCAGCCTTCTCTCTCTTCTGGGTAACCTGGTCTCCCATTTTCTTCTGAGAGGGCCTTTATCCTCCCTGGCCTTCTTTTTTCACAAACACACCTCTAGAACCTTTACTTTTTGCCCTTGATGTTCCAGACCAGATTTAATTCTACCAGAGCCTTAGCTTTCCTAATGTGATCCCTGGCTGTTTGGATAATCTCTCTGTATTCCTGTTGTGCTACCTGTCCTTGCTTCCACCTCCTGTAAACTTTCAAATTTTGGATCATTAAAATGAAATTAACAATAACCACCTTGTTGAGCAGGGTAGGAAGCAGTGAGTAATGCTAACAAAAGGAGACTATTTCAAACCTGGACTTTTCCCGTGCTTTGGGTTTCTAATGACAGCCAGTTTTAAACACCTCTGGATTCACAGCCTGGATCTATGTGCAATGCTATGTCACATACATGTGTCAAAACCAGCCAAACCTGTCAGAACATGCCCAAGTAAGAGTAAGCCAGAGACCTGCTCTAAGAGCAGAGAGACATCCAGCTCTGGCAGGAAGACTGCTTTCTTAACTTACAAATTTGCAGCATACATAAATGGAAATTCATCCCTAGAAACCTCAGGAGTCTAGTCAGAAGCCTATTCACCCTTTGCTCCCTCTGAGAGGGTATTTCAGTAACTGCTGAAAGGCAATTCAGACCCTCAGCAAGACGACAGACCGAGAGAGCTCATCTCCACTTTTATGTGATGTTAGGAAGATAAAATCTGCATTTGTTCTTTAATGCCTACAGTTAGGTAGGATAGTTGCTCCAGGTGTCTAAAGACTTTCCTAACAAATGCTTTTGTGTAGATGTCACGAGTTATTTCCTCATACTTATGCAGAGTTTCAATATACAAGAACTCTTCTTCTTCTGCTATCCTCTAAGCAGACCTGGCACTAAAATTTATATTGCCCAATTTGCTAGGATCTGGAAGAGCTAAGTGAAATAGAAAAATGATGGATATTAAGTCATTCTCAAAACTGATCAATGGAAATCAAGCCTACTCCAAATTCAGCCATATAAAAATGAAATAAAAACCAGTCCATATTTCTTTATTAGTCAGAAATGAGAGCAGCAGAAAAAAAAATCTTATGTTTTGTATGTCTTAAGTTTAGACAGGTGTAGCTCATGCTTCTAATAACCTCACTTCTGTAGGAACTTTCTTTCCAGGGTTCACAACATAATAGAGAACCCAGATTTAATAAAATATTTATAGAACTCTGTTAAAATAAGTAGCACTCTTTGCTCAGAAATCTCAGGTACTTTCCATTCTCTTTCAGTTCTGGTAAAGCTATTAGAGAAGAGTAGCCAGAAGAGTATCACCTCATTCCAGAGATGGGGTGGGAGCAGAGCTGCTGATGGGGAGTTGGAGGCCTCCCAGGGCAGCCTCCTACCTTGGATCCAGAGAAGAGAAGGGGCCCTGGGAAGGTGTGAGATCATCCAGAGGACAGTGGCTGATGGGGACCCTGCAGCAGGATCAAACACAGCTGAGACTGGAATTTCCCCCATTCTCTTCCTCTGTACTCTGCTGAAGTAGTATACACTGAAAGAGAGAAGGCAGGCCAATAATGTTCATCATCACTATTCTAAAAAGCCCACCTGATCTTTTTTTTTTTTTTTTAACCTTTTTTTAACACAGATTCAGTGAAAGGAATACATATAGTACCATTTTTTTCAGAAATTACCATAAAGGAAGAAAAATAAACAAGAGGTGTGCTATTTCAAATCCATATAGTTGGTATGACATAGAAAGAGGTTTAAATATATAAATCAAATTCTGAAGCTGATTAGAGATGAGAAATTAATAATTTTTTTTGATTGTAACATTAATTTAATATCTTCCCTTTATAAGGTGAATTAAATCCTATAAACAAATTGAAAAGTGATGTATTGTCTTTAAAATAAAGTTAATAATTTGACAGATAAAATAACTTCCTTGGTTTCTTTGAAGCTTGATACAGTCCATAACACTGTGGTATAGACTAGCTACACTAATATGTTCCAAAAACCCATAATAATGAAATTTGAGCTGTCCCTATCCCAAAGCACTGTGACGACTGTGTAGGGCAACCCCTTGTGTCCTCTTGTATATGTCCCTGAAACTGTGACAAGAAGCTGTGCAGTCACAGGATATAGCAGCACCCAATGCCATGACAGAAGTAGAACTTGGAAGCCAAGAAAGTGAATTATAGCTTCATGAAGACTTTTTAAAAACAATTTGTATGACATTTCTCAAACCTACAGTACCTTTAAACTTAATCCAAGCTCCACTTAATGTAGAAAGTGAAATTTATTTTACAAGGCCTTGGATCAGAGTTCAGGCTCCACCTATTCTTAAGTGTTCACTTTAGAGAATCTGTCCATTGCCTCATATAAGGTACCAACTGAATTTCATGTCCTAGCAGAAGCTAAAAAAGGGATGGGTAATAAAACCGTTTCATTCTTTCACATATGTAATTAGGTATCTTAATAGACAGCAAAAAAAGTGCAATTATTTATATATTTATATAAATACTTAAATATTTATATTATTTATATATTACATCAATCCTATAACTGCTTATCCCATTTCCTCTTAGTCAATTTGCCATTCTCTAACAACTCAATTCATAAAGCTTGAAACACACACCACAGAGAGGAAACTGATTCCTCTAGTAAATATTTCCTATAAGCCTATGGGATCAGCACATCTCAAATGAACCCAAATCCAAAAGCATTTGTGATCTACTGTTTCTGATAAAATTATTGGAAAAACATTTAATCTTTTTCTAACAGATCACTCATCACTAATCTATTCCCAGAGATAGAATGTTCAACTATGTAATCTCTATAATCAGAGTAGTTACAAAAGAGTTAAATATTCATATATATCCTCTTATTTCAATATACTGTAATATCTTATAGCAGATTATAAATTTAAATCTAGCTATCTTCTCTCTCTCCCCCACAATTTCTTTACAGGTTCACCTATTACATTATTGTGCATAATCTGGGGTCATAGAGATGTTATACTGAAAAGTATTTATTACTTTAACTGAACTTTTTCTACCCATGCAGTGATATAAATAAGAACATCAGTGCTCTTTCCAGTAAGTAACATTATGTTCTCACATTTCTCCTATATATCTAGGCCATATTAAGAGCATGAATAACATAGGAGGCAAGCAAGTATTTATACATAACAGCCTAAAAAGGCTTAAATCAGAAAACAAACAACAAAAGCGAAATTATTGATGGTAGTTTTGAGATAGAAGTCTGCAGAACAGATTTTACCTAACAAATTAGTCTTTGTTCCAAGGCTCATATCTGATGCATAAATGAGTTTAAAAGAGAAAAAAGTGATACAAGTTACATCTTGTGTCACTCTCTCAGCCCATAAATTATTCCAGCCTACCCTCTCACAGCCTAAGAACCAGTATGGAAATATTAACTGCACTGTCCCCTTTTGGTTTGTTGCCTGTCACATCCATTTTGAAACACTGTAAATACAGTGAGGAAAATTTACGTGGATGAAAAAGTGTGCATAATTCTGATACAACCCTACCCTTTTTCTAGAAACTCAGTTTATCTGTTTGTTTCTTTGAAACTATTGCACAGTGTAAAACTTGAGTGTTAACAACTGCAAAGCTTACATAATTCTCACATTTCCCAGTCTGTATGTATAGAGGTGGTACCTAGTATATTCAGAGTCAAAAAGATATTTCACTGTCCATGTGAAATATCATAAATGTTCCAAAAGCATATAATTTTGCAATACCCTGAATTACCTCTAAGAAAAAGCTAGGTCAATATTTTCTTATCCACTCCTCATAAACCCTTTCACTTTGTTACTCATCCGAAAAATATAAATACCAACTTGAAATGCAGCATTCACAGCTCTGCACTGCAACATGCACAGCTCTGTAGTGTGTGCACACAAACACCACTCTTATCATTTTCTTTCATGCATGATTTATCAGATGTCTATAATACAAGCATTTTGCCAGCATAGACAAGTAGAACTTTATCCCACACAAGCAAAAACTTTTTTGAGAGCTGCGTGTTATGACCCACCCTGTTTTCCCCATTCCTCAGTGAAACTCTCAGTGTTGACAAAACAGTTTTTATCTTCATAGCTAAGTTAATTAGTGATTACAAATGTTCATAACCCCCAGCAAAATACACTTGAAGTCTGTATTACAGGCAAGTTTCAGCTTTTTTTAGCATAGCTGTAGGATTTGTTTTGTGTGCTTGTGGTTCTTCAGAACTAGAAAACAGGGGTAGTCTCCCACTTTCTTTTTTCCCTCCAAAGAGCAAAATCTTGTCAGCAATCAATCTGGAGCCTGTGTAGCCAGCAGCAGGTTAATAGGTGACTGCTCCTTAGCTCAAGCAGTAATTTGTAGCACGTACCAAAAGTCATACACTTATCAGCCTAGAAGGTATCACTTACTCTTATCTTACAAAGCTCTAAATGTAGAGACCTTATCTTTGCCATGTAAACCCAGTGAAGGCAGGGAAGAATTAATAAACCTTCAGCTCAGTGACTTATGCTGCTGCTTTTCTGTTAGCAAAGGCACAGCTCCAGCTCAGAGCTAAGAGCTAGGCTGAATGTTGCAGCCTCAATAGCCTTGAGACTTAAAGTCTCCTTCTCTCCTGTCTTGTCTCCTGTAAGTCCATAAAATATGCAAGTGCAGACAAAGCATTAGATAATAAAGGACTGCCCTCATAAACCCCCCCCTGAAATAACAGCTATCCATTTTCAAGTGGCATGCAATGGATTCTCACCCCCTCCCACAATACCTGATGTGATTGTGCTTTGATCTAAACCAAAATGCACAGAACCATTTTCAACTACTACAAGCACAGCTGGAGTAGTTGTAACAACTGCTTTTGCTCTGGGGGCAGTTCTAGAACAGTGAAAAAGAAGGCTTTGTTCAGCAGTGCAACCAAAACATTACTTAAGCTTGGACAGTTTTTAACAGTCCAAATAACTGCTAGGAGTTTACAAGATAGAACTATAAGTATTTTTAAAATTTATTTCTCCTAAAGTCTAATAAAAAAGCAAAACCTTTCCATAAAAAAGTGTTAAAAGTAAATATTCTAAATTTTCCAATTTCTCTGAACACATTATGAAGCCAAGCTCAAAACATGTTTCAGAGTCACTGATTTTATATTCTGCAAAAAAAACCTCCAAAAAAACACAAACAAACTAAAAAAAAACACCCAAAGAAATAAACAAACCAAAAAGCCCAAATTCCCTCCCACCCTCAAAAAAAAAAAAAAAAAAAAAAAAAAAAGAAAGAAAACATAGTCAATGCTTTGATCAAAATATTTTACTTCAGTTTCTTTAAAATCATCTTCAACTCTGATAAATTATTCTATCACATGCCTGGAAAACATCTTTTCCATGATGTGTGCCTCCTGCATAGGTTCATGAATTTTATTTGGAAATCTTATAAGTGATATCTTTAATGTTTGAGAATTTCTGTGACCTTCTACCTAAACCACTAGATTAGGGCTTCAGGTTATTTACAAAAGTACAGAGTATTCCAGCTAAAATTTATTCTAGTGTTATTCCCATTTCCTGGATGGTTTCTAACATCCTTGTCAATCTTCCTATAAAGTATTCTTTATCCAGACAGCAAATCTGTGACTCATTATAGCAATATTTTTACTTTCCTTTTTTTTAAGAGTAAAACTAAAATCTAATATTAAGATTATTTTTAAGTATATTTACTCTAATTATTTTCTGACTAAAAGATATTTTATCCTAAAACCTCATATTTCACTTATAGAACCATTATGCATCATTTAAAAAACAAGGAAAATAACCCAAATTTTTGCCATTTTAACATTGTACTTTAAGACATGAAGTAATTCAACTGACACTTCTTAACTCCTTATTGATCTGTCATTTAGCTCCTTTTTTTACTTATTTTTATTCTGGTTCCCTGCCTTTGGTTTATTTGGCAAGGTTTTGACAGCACTGAGGCTGCAAGCATGGCTTCTATGAGCAAATCCCAGAAGCTTTTCCCATGTCTGCCAGAACCAGAGCAGTCAGCCCCAAAAGGGACCCACCACTGCCCAAGGCTGAGCCCACCAGACAGACACAGGGTTGTGAGAGCAGGTTCATGGAGGGGTGAAAATACACCCTGCAAAGCAGCAGAGGGAGAGGAGTGAATATGAGCAGAAACAACTCTGCAGACACCAGGGTCAGTGTGAAAGGGAGGGGACAGGATGCTCCAGGTGCCAGAGCAGAGGTTCCCCAGCAGCCCATGGAGGACCCCACACTGGAGAATGTGACTGTGCACAGAGGGAAGCTGTGACCCTGCAGGACAATCCCTGGCAGGACCCTGACGAGAATCAGGAGTGAAGCTGAGCCCAAGAAGAAAGGAGGTGATTTCAGACTTGTTATTTCTCATTGTCCTACTCTGAATATGATTTGCAATAAATTAAATTAATTTCCTCAGAGTTTTTTTTTGTCCCACAAAGGTAATTAGTGAGCCATCTCTCTTTGCTCTTGACCTACGAGCTTTTCATTGCATTTTTCTCCTCCTGTGTTTTTGGTGGTGAAGGGAGTGACAGAGTGGTTTGGTAGGCACCTGACAACCAGAAGATGTCAATCCAGCACACTCACTCTCTGTCTTTCCAATCTATTGGAACTTTGGAATTCTTTCCTACATGGTCCAATTACACCAAGACAAGAGAAGAGTACAACCTTCTTTTAGTCAGTATAGGCCACTGCTTGGAGACATTTTTGATTCTAGTATACACCATACAATAAGTAAAACTAAAACTTCAATTATTTAATTATTGCCACTTCCTGGCAGTAAATAACAAGTTGCAGAAAAAAATTATAAAATAATTTTAAAAAATACTTTTACAAAAATATTGGGGCTTTCTAAATTTTATTTTCATGTGAATGAGCTTGGCTATTGTGCTGAAACACTTGAGTGCAAGATATAGTTTAAAATACATGTTTAAAAGGTTTAATCTCACTGACACCACAGAGAATTTATTAAGTATGTTACCTCTCAATGTCAGTAGAGCTGAGGCAGACACTTTGGCACTAGGGGTATTAAAAATCTTTGCTCAAAATTCAATTTTAATATGGAGACTATTTGCAGTTATCAGGACTGAGTGCTTCTGGATCATACCCCTGAACAGAGTAACTAGATTGGGCATTGTCCTCTTCAGGCATGTAATTCTTCATTTGCATTAGCTCTGAAGTGACTGAAAGTAACTTGTAGCTGTATGAGTTCACAGAGCCCAGCTCCACTTACCCACATTAAGTAGTAACAACCACATACAGTCACTGGTGCAACTTTTGTGGCCACCTTCCAAGCCTTCCTCAGAACAATTGAGATTGTTTCATTGTTCTGATATTGGCATATATGCAAAACTCCTGTGTTTCCAGTTCAAGAAAGTTCAAAAGACATCACAAGGAACAAAACAAACCATGTAGGTTTTTCCTCAGCATGCTCACTTTGGCCTGAACCTATGTCATAGAACCTCCAGAACAGTAGACCTTACACTGAGATATTTGTTAAAATATTGTTTAGGAATAACATAAGACATTTCTTTACCTCTCTCACCAATAGTTCAACTCCAGGGTTTACAATTATAGAACACAGACTAAAACACTGAAATTCTTAACTCAGGCACAGCTGAGCTTTTCCTTTAACAAGATTAAGTAAAAGAATTTTGTCATTCAAGACCAACCAACACAGGAAACTAGTTTGCCATAATAAATGAGATCACCCATCTTTTTGCTGTTATCTAATGTTCTGACACTAAAATTGTTCAGATGCATTAGATGTTTGAAGGGAAGAAAAAACCCTATTGCCCATGAATGAAAATTACCTACACTTCCTTATCTCTGTAGACAGTTTTCTTAGATCCTAAAGCATCACTACAATTAATTTTGACTACTATTATTTTAGTGATGCTACAAAAGAATTGTAAAACTGACAGAAAAATACATAAGTAGATTTAAGAGGACAAATATTTTGATTATATGAAATTTTTTATTTCCTTATTCTGTAAATCCCTTCCTGAGATGAAAAGATGATCCTGCTTGGTTAACCATGTCTAAAGTATGTTATGGGATTATGGAAACCTTATGGGATTAGAATTAGCATATAATTGCTCAAAAGGCATTAAATCCTTTCCATAGTTGTGGTTTAGGAAAGCCTTGTATGCCCTGTTATTGTCTATGTTCTTTTCTGCATTTTCCTAAAGTGGAATTTGGAATTCAAGAAACAATAGTATTAAGTGGTTTTTTGCATTGTTTTTTCCCAATAACACTACTTTGAACAACAAATAACTAAGAATTTCAGAAGGGATTAAAAAGTGATCTCAAAAGAATGAATAAACAATTCAAAGTGAATAAATATCCTGGAAGGGAGGAAACAGATGGTGTTGATTTCTTAAACAACTTTGCCCTCAGTGACACTGAACACACTCCATTCCAAATCCAGAGGATTCTATTGTGTTTGTTCTATTTGATTCTGTTGCATAGGTTGTCCAAAACAGAGGAAAGCAACTTAAAAAATCTATAACATCTGCAAATCTCAGTTGCCTAAGTCTTCATCCAGCTGGCCCAATCCAAACCCTAGCTCAAGTACATAGTGGATGGTGATGGGTTTTCCTCCTATGGGAATAGTGTAATTAGGCTCAGTTAGAAAAACTGGCATGAGTGTGTGAAGTTGCTTTAGTGACTTTTATTGCCAAAGAAGACTGCAATCTGCATTACAGCATTTAAAACTATGTTCTAGCTTTGTAGAAATTTGTTTATGCCTTTATTTGACTCTCCAAAAGCAAGGTTTCTAACAGTTTTATGGTTGCTGGCATTAGAATTTTTAGGAACATTAATGCAAGCTCCCTAAAGCCTAAATCAAGGCATGTACATAAGTTAAAATGTGTAATAGTCTTTGCATTTGTTAACATTCAGAATCAAAGTGCTAGCCAGTCCCACTGAGATCTTTTCATTTCTGAATGCAAGTATAAGGTGCATGCAGGAACAAGCTGAATGTAGATTCACTCACATTGTAAAGTATTTTGAATGTCTTCACATGGACAAACCCATGGCTGCTTTGTGTGCATGACTACTTTACCTCTAGCTTGGTAGGATACTAACAGAACTAGTATTTTGAAATGCAGGGAAAAATAAAAACAGAACAAAATATTTAATAAATCAACTGTTTCTAAAGTGAAAAACAGGAGGCTACTCTTTTTCTTTCTACTGATTTACACTTAGAATTCTCATTCAATTTTTCAGTTTCCATTGCTTTTAGATTTCTGGAGTTTTTTTTCCTTTCAACCAAAAAATTTAATTGCACCACTGTAGTACCAATAAGCCACTAGATATCTGAAATTATTGAATGACTAGATGTGTTTATATAAAAGAAAGTAAATAATATTATTCTTGTTAATAATTACAGTGGCCTTAAATATTTATTGACTTTTTAACTCTAAGAAAATTCACAAGCACATAATTTCTCATGCATCATTAAACATTTTAAGAGATGATGGTGTCTACACTGCAATATCACACTCACGCAGCTGCAGTGGACAGCCACTGCATTCAGCAGAATTCTGCTTTTCAAAATATACACATGCTACTCTAACTGATCTCCAGCGGCAACATACAAAGCAATTTTCAGATTCTGATTGTAGTTACTAGAAATTTTGCCATTGTTTTAGGTATTGTTAATATTTTTTTTTTACTTGCATACACAACTTATGTAATATTTTTGTTCTCTTTTACCAGAGTGTGTTTTGGGTACTTTGGGACAGAAAACTATTTTTACTCTGTAGAGTCAGAACAAAGGTCTCCAATGCTGATTGAAGGAGCAGATGAAATATAGTGTAGGTGTCTGCCCTACAGTTTGCCATGCAAAGTGACAGCCTTTGCCAGCACTAGGTCACACAGGACACACAGGGCAGGAAAAGCAACCCCAGGTGTATTTTTGGGGACCAGTGTCTGGCTGTACAACATCAACACTCTTAAAAAGGCAGTTTTGTTCTGATACAAAAGCCCCTGTACCATATAGGCATGGTTGTCATGATGATCAGCTGGAAGTACATCTGAGAAGCTGGAGAGTAGCAGTGACACCAGGCTCACTTCACACCTTGGAGAAATTTTTACCATGGCTAGTCTGGTATGGGCTCAAGCTAGGAGAGCCAAGGAAATGCAAGGGAAGCAAAGTAACACTGCAATACCCATTTAACAGTACTATGAAATGGCTCTAATATTTTCCAGCCTCTCAAAAGCACACCATTCTACCTAAAAAATGTATAGCAAAAAAAAATATGTCCTTCAATCTTTTCTCAACAGTGTAACTGATATATTCAGTTCTATCTGAAAATACTAAATACAACAAACTGCCACTGTATTCTTCATGATTCTCTAAAATTTACTTTTAGTTCTTTCTGCATAAGCTTTAGTCTTTTTCTAGATCTGAAGATAAATTACTATACTTTCCAGACAAAAATATAACAGGGGTTATAAATTTTGGGAAATCTTGTGTTTGAAAAACAAAGAAGAAAAAAAATTAAGTCACTGCAGGACATCTTCTCTTTAGAATTTATAATTCAATTTTCCTTTGCCTGGCCCAGCTTGTGATTGAGGTACATGATGAGAAAGTACAACCGAGGAGCAGATTAGTTGTGGTGACTGTATCAATGCAGTAGACTCTTTTTTATTCCCTCAGTTTTCCCACTCCCACACACACTTTCACTGTAAGCAGTGTTTTGCAAAGATCTTGGTGGCAAAGACTGTCAGCTCAGACACAGCTGGTGGTATTGAGAGGAGGATCCTGAAACTTCTTCATTTTTCTGATAAATTACCATAGCTGAGACAGTTCCTTATAATGTTGTCATTTGCTGCTGACTCCCTCCTCCTTTCAAGTCTAGTTGCTCCAACTCCTTTGCTGTCCTGTGACCAACAAAGATTTGAAACACAGAAGATGCAGGTGGCTCAGATATTACCCCTGTGGGCAAAGTATCAGGTATCTACAAAGGGCTCTGTCCCAGTCTCTGATATATAAGATATTCCAAGTCTTTCATCTGAAACTTGCAATGATAACCCTTGATCCTTGAATGTTGCTTTGCTGTCTACATTAATATTGAAAGCCTGGTTTATTGTGCTTAGTTTGTTGATTGTTGTAGTTGAATGTCTACCTCTGTGTATAGCTTTCAGTACATGAAATAGGAATCATTGGGTTCCCTTAGAAAACAGAAGTCAAATATACTGACAGCCTTGCACATCCATGGAGACAGATGTATGTAAGGAAAGTAAATTAAAGAAATACATTCTTAGCTAAGAAAGATTATATTGAGACTCAATATATTTGTGAGCTTGTTGTGCTACCCCAAGACTTTATTAGTTTGAAATTCTACATGATACAGACTTGCATGCAGAGTTGCACATATATCCTGTGCATGTAATTCTAGTAAAGAATTACATTTTTCTTTCAGCTGGAAAGGAGCTAGACTTTAACTATTTCATCTTGTTTTATGATAAATGTCACATAAAAAAGAAAAGAGTGTGCAGACTCTCCTCTTCATTAATTAACTAAGACTGCTTTATATGTCCAGGGATGCCACCTTATTGAAATATATTTACTGAATAATGAAAAATGAATATCCCCACAACTATATAAATCAATATTCTAGGTCAAGTTTTTAGCAGTTTAGCAAAAACTAATTCTAGATATCATCCTTCTTCTCAGTCATTATGATTGATCTTCATGTGAAAAGAAAGAGATCACAGATATTGCTTTCTTCTTTTTAAGGGAGAAAAAGTCCTTGATCATATTCTTGGCAGCATCTTCCATATATTCTATGGGAGTGTAGAAGCCTTTTTCTTCAGATAGATAAAAAAGTCTAAGCACCACCACACTGTTCTCATGCAGAGGGAAAGAATTCAGAGGATCACTTCCATACTGTGTGAGAAAACCCAATCTATTTCCCTGCATTCCTTTCAAGGAAGAAGCATAGTAGAGCCATCCCTAAACAATTTGAAGTCTTTCTTTTGTGGAGGAGACAAACATGCATAGCACTGCACCCAGTTCCCCCAGCCCAGCTGCATTCTCCAGAGTGAACACTGCCATCTGATTTTGCCTTGCTCCTACCCTGACCATCTTCTTTGGCATTCAAGAGATCCAGCTGCTCTGTCTGACCCAGTTCTGGACTAGACCTGGCCTCCCCTCTGGTCCTTGCTCGGGCACTCCAGTGACCAACAGTGCCTTAGCAGGACGTGCCCCCTTGAGAACCTTTGCTGTTCTGTGCTGGTTTAAAGCAGGAGAATGTCAATCACACACAGGTTGGAGCAGTTTCTAATATTTACATTCACCCAGCCTTGTGTATCAGAGATTTAGGAGTGCCTTTAAAGTCTGGAGTCAAGTCATTCCAAGAGATGTAGCTGGTAGGTGGAGGAGCCATAATTAAAAAGTAGGTAGTGTGATTTCAGACCAATTATTGCATGCTTTTACCATGCAACCTGGAATTCCTCTTTCTATCAGATAAGATATCTTCTCATGGCTCTAGTACACAAGCTGTGGTGTCTGATGTCCCCTAGACATGAGGCACAGATATGTTTTTGATAACCAGTGCATATAACATAGACAAAATAGACTTAAGAGTGGAAAAAAATTTCTGCTGTGTTTGTATGGATCTGGGGAAAAAAAAAAAAAGATAATTAATTCTGTGAAAGATTAATCCTACTCGAGCATTTTCTAATTTTCCAGAGAACATGGATTTAAAAAAAATTCATGATTTAATTAGTATTAATACTAAAAAATCTGAACTGAAATCCGTACAGAAAAGTATTCCTAGAGATTATTAAAACTATATTTGGATTAAAAATTAGATTTTTAAAAACTTGTGAGAAGAAAAACATTTCTGACTTTAGTATTTTTTCTTCACAGGCATTTTGGGAGAGTTTTTTTCCTATTTTTTTTTTCAGTTAACTGCTTCACTATTGTTCTATCATTTTATTAAACTAATTCTCAAATCCCCACATTTATTTGGATGTTTATTACTTATTCATATTATTATTATATTTTGTTTGGTTTTTTATTAAACAGCACTTCTGAATAATATGTGACAAATCAGGTTTGTTACTTTCCCAAGTGGCTGGAAGTTCAGATTCAGTCTGAGCTTCAGAAGTTTAAAGAGATTTTCAGGATCAAGAAGTTAAATGAATGCACTAGATATCACTTGCAGAATTTGGAAATGACCAGTTGAACTATTTTTTTCTGATCATTAGCCACCTATTTTTCTGATGTGAGTTTCAGAAAGCAAATAGATGTGTTGCTAAAAGAAGCAACTTTGTGATACAGATTATTTTTCATAAGTTATTATAAAAGAAGTAATTGTACCAAATGCAAATGACTGCAACTTTTCCAAGACTTAGCATAGCTAGAGAGGCTTTGCATAGAACAAGCTTCTTAAGCTCTCAAAAGCAATTGATACCTCTAAGATGTTATAATCCACCTGATGAGGATTTAATTTAATAATATTGATGAAACTGAGTTCTGTGAGACATTTTATACAATTTAAGTGAGTCACAAAGTAAACATGTCTTTATTGTTGACATATATGTAGATGATGTTCTACTCTGGCCATATTTGATAGTTCCTTTTCTGACTGCCAGTATTTAATATTTACTATAACTTTCCACCAAATTCCTGCATTTTCTCTTCAACTTGCAGGTAAAGAACAAAGCGTATCTATGAAGAATTTGTAGAAATTGCAGGGCAGAACATGCTGGAAATAAAAATGGATATTCTCAGCAATCAACATTTTCTAACAGTGCTTAAGTTTGGGCAAAGTTACCATTTTTCACACCTTTAACAGGCAGCAATAAAATTGCAAACTCTGGCTCTAGACAAACATTTATATTATTCCTGCTTCCTAATGACTTCCCTGGGACTGCTTCTTTTATAGAAAGAATAAGCTATGGAACATAAATTGACAAGAGACGAAGATGGCATGCAACACTGAGACTTTTTGTGAAGAAGGAAATCTCTCTCAGAATAAAGGTTTTGTTCATCTTGTTAGCTTGACAATTTGTACAGGCTTTCAAGATATAAATGTTAACATAACTATGTTAATTCCTACATTACAAGATTAACGCTAGTCACTTCTGTGGAAGTTTTCTTCAAGCAAAGACAGCCTGAACCCTGGATACAGAAGGATTATCAAGCATTAACCTGGATCTCTCCCAGGAGGGAAATATACTCAGAGCAAATAACATTCTTCCCCAGTTACTTGTTAGATTTGTAGTTCAGATACCAGCTGAGATTGCTGAATCTCATTTAATGAGGACTATGGAATATGACTAGAGAACAATGGTAATCTGAAAGGCTTGGAGTCTGACCCTGCATTTTTTAATCTGTCAGACCTTTCTCAGAAAGAAGTGCTGTCCATCCTGTGGTAGGTCTGAACACTTTGCTTCCTAATATTAAATTAGAAATGAAGCTCAAACTGTATATATATATATGTGTGTGTGTGTGTGTATATATATATATATATATATATGTATATGTATGTATATGTGGGTATATATATACACACACACATATATATATATGTAATTACACATTTTACTTTTTAATAATCCAATCCTTAAGGTGGTGTTAAAGGTTTAAGTTGAAGAACAAAGTTCCAGTTAAAATAATATATTTTGCCTTAAGGTAACAGTATTAAACAGTTTCCTGGAGAGCCACTTGAAACCCAGGCCCTTCAAAACAAATGGGACAGTCTCAGTAAAAGGCATTTTTGCATTCCACATTGCAGGGTTGGTATCATACCATAATAGTCATTCTCATGATGAGACTTGATGGCTAACCTGCCAGAAAATAGCTGACTTTTTTTGGCTTTCTTCCTCCATTTTTCACCCGCCCCCCTCTGCTCTTTATAATATATTTAAATAGAGAAAAAAAAATCACACATTTTTGACAAGTAGGAACTGGGGTCAGAACCAACCCCCATCTCCTTCCCAGCTTTCATCTGCCTGAAGCAACATGGCTTGTTTCATCTCTTACCTAGGAAACAAGCCAAATGGAACATGGCCCTTTGCAAGAGCTGCCTCTCATATGAAGAGCCTGTCTTTTCTGAAGGACAGGCTGCTCCTCCCCTTCTCCTTAACTTAAAATTGCTTCCTATAAGGTTCTCAAAGAAAATTGAACAATTTAAATGCTCCACTAAATATCAATATTTTAGTCAAAGTACATAAAATTTGGACTCTTGCAGACTAAAAGATGTGGAAACAATAATCTTTGTTTCCTCTGGAAGAGAAAGAGGCCATAAGTGGAGTGCTAGTATGAAATGGCCTGTGCTATGAACAGAGGCACACAAAGCCTCAAAAACACTAAGTGATTCATAAAGAAGTCAAAATTGCAAGTGCAATTTTGGTTAAAAGTCAAAGAGTTGTGGGTGCAGTTTGGTTTAGGTTCTGGGTTTTTTCAGGTTGAAATTGTTTCGACATCTTCACAAAAGTGCAAAAGAAAACATAATTCATACCTTGTATACACATTGCAGCCAGTCACCTATTGCACTGACCTGCATTTCAGGTGTGTAGTGAAATTAAAGATCTCATTATTCCATGAAGGATCTCAGCATTGCTCACAAATTGTAGATGGTAGGTGGAAAAGGGTGCAATGGACTATTTTGCCAATGACTTTGGCACCTCAGGACTAAAAAGATCTGTCTAAACAAAAACATATGAACAATATTCTTGTAACAGCAGTGTAGATCTTGTCTGATCATTTCTTAGCTGTTTAAATTAGTCCTAAGGAATTTGACTGATGTCAGCAAACCTTAGCATGTGTGTGCAAAATAATAAGGGAAAATAAATATATTTTGCATATATTCCAATTATTGCCCGCTTTTTGTTGGGATTTGGAGGCTTTTTGTTGGTTTTTTTTTGTTTCTGGAGATATGCATCCATTTTATTCCATATGCTACTTTCTATGTCAGACATGATAGATAAATTTCCAGGGACGAGGGGTTCACGGAAGCCACAAAGAGTGACACAGGGACTTCTCATGTGTAGAGTGTAAAACTCCTCCACAAGTTTTAGGAGGGAAACTCTTGTTGACTTAATGGTCTAACATTGCAGTCAAATACAAACCCAAAGTTTTCAGACTCTTCCAATTCTAGTAACTGGTCTAACAAAAGGCAACTGATGAAGCAGAGTTGCAAGCAAGAAACACTTAACACAATCAACAAAATTAAATACATGACAAAAGTAGTAATAAACCCTTCTTAAAGCGTGATCTCTTAAGTATTGTACTAACAAGGCTCTTGCACAGGGAATTTCCACTGTACAGATTGACAAAGGGGTGACATAAGAAGACTGAAATATGGCATTCTGCAATACTTCCATACTTCTATTAGGGTAAAGGTCTGTGTGCTGAGAAAAGAATTCTTTCAACTATTTAGCCTATGTCAAAGAATTTACAGTCTACACTACTTACCACTTTGATGTCTGGAAAACTAATATTAGTAGGACAAAAATTGAGAAGAAAGGAAAAGAAACATGTTCAGGTTGCTTCAACTCAAATATAGAATAGTTTTTGGAGCAAATTTGCCTAATTTCTATCCATTAAGACTCTTAAAAGCAGGCTGGAAAAAAGCAAGCAAAGTTCAAATATTCTGCCTGTAAAAAAATCTTGTGAAAGCTGGAAGATGTTTATAGTTTCTTTAATTCCAGTACTGCTTAGTGAACAATGAAAAATAAAGTGGTTTGAATAATACATTTTGAGAGAGGAAAATCATACCATTCATTAAAATTTGTCATCCTCATTGCAGCTCAAATTAACCAAGGCATCATTAGTTAGGAATGCATTTATATTTGTATTTAAATTTATACTTTTGCTGAGACAGAGGAATTACAAACTCAGTGGTTTTGCTTCGCTTCCTGCATTTAGATGCAATTCAAACATAATGCTGCCCAAAGGCCACTGTGAATTACATTTCAAAAGTGGGCAAAATTTTGTCTTCCAATTCCTGTAAGTAGCACCTAAAAGTAATTGGATCACCAATGCTGATGAAGTGATTAATCAAATTCATTCCTGTAGCAGTTGCTCATGAACCCATTACCTAAATCATGGCAAAGTATGGAGTAAGAGTCAGGTGATAAACTGGTTTTGAGCTGGCCCTTTCTAGTGCCATCAGAACTTTAATCTATAACTTCAGTTGAGGGTTTTTGCCAAGGTAAGTGGTCTTTGGACATTTTCCCTAAGCTATCTGTATGAGAAAAGCCAATATCAGAAATACTACAAGGAGTGAAAATCAGACTTTCCCATTACTTCCTACTCCATTGATTCAGTTAAATAGTATTACCTATATGTTATCTGTCCCTTATAAAAATTATTTCAGTTTCAAACACTGATCACTATTAAAACACACACACACACCTATTTAGAACACACATGCCCTGTAATGTGTACAAAACCCAGCTTTTGCTGCTAAGATGATCCAAACACCTGTTATCACAGAAATACAGTAAAGTGTCTCAAAAACTTCAAAGACATAATTTCTTGAGCAGTAATAGTATAAAAGGTCCCCTTCAATAACATCTTTACACCTTTCTACATGATTTAATATAACTGAAGGTACCTAACAACTGAAAAACATTATTTAAAATCATCCCAAATCCATTTTACAGCTCAAGGTGAAATCAGGGAAATAAATACAGCTCTTCCACAGGTGTAAGATAAGGGAAACAGGTTTACACTGTCTTTACTTTCCTTACTCTTTGAATTTTTCCTATTACAAACTGAACTGTCAACCTGTTTCTTGAGTTTTCATGTTTACCCAACTGCTTTTTTTTTTTTTCCCCTTTTGCACCTGTATCTGGACAAATTAATCAGTCACATTAGTGCTTTGTAATGAGCTCTTCTTGAGAATCAAAAGTTTCTTCATTTTCAAAGAGAGTGGGGGTAAGGGTGGGATCAATACTAATCTCCAAAGGGAAGAAATCAGCAGGAATTCTTCTGTTAGAGGAAGATCATGGGGGGTGAAGTTATTGCTCCTAAGTTATTTTGAAGTGGCATATAAAAGTCTTGATTTTTGACATCTGTTTGCCCTGTGCAGTTGTTCCCATTTAGAACCACCTTCTGAATTTCTTACTAAAAAGTTTTGAAGAAAATGCTGTCTCCCTATTCCCTCTGAAAATGTGTTTTGCAAAACTCATTGTGTTTTTGAAACACGTTTTGTATTAATGATTTAGTAAACAGTGTGTTCATGAGATTGCAAAGGTCCTCTTTGAGCCCTACTGAAAGGAAAAAGAAATCACTGGAATGAAAAATACATGGAAGCTACTGTAAAGAGTGTAGAAAACATGATTTCCTGCAGTCATGTCAAAACCTGATTTAAAATATGTATAATTAATATGTTATGAAAAAAACCCTTAGTCTTCAGAAAACATTGGACTGAGCCTGTTTTGTGGGCAGAAGATACATCTAGAGGTAATCTAAATGAGAGAAATTGCTTATCTGATTCTTTTAGTTTAACCCTTTGCATGGAAATTCTAAGTGTAAATAAAGAAGCAGAAATAAAATTTCTGAAATGTCAAGTCCATATATAATGTGTAAGTAGAAGTGGGTGGTTCTCATAGGTGGGCCTATGATATATAGTAACCTTCAGAGGCTGTACTTGACAATAAAGGCTTATACAAACTTTTAGGAAAACACTATCTTAGCTAAGGATTGCAAGCTGAATACAAGAGAATTCTGGTTAGAAATGAAGTGCCCAATTCTTGGAGAGAAAGTAAAAAAGCATTGAAAGAAATATGGAGATAAGCAACTAAAGGAAACTATGATTCTTCAAATTTTTTCCATCCAAGACTTTATTAAAAGTCTTGAACCATAAAAAGCCTTCATTCTTCCAGTAGCCAACAGAGAGGACAAGGCATCTTGCAAGGGTGATTCTGGGTCTTGGTGTCTTTAGGGATTTCACTTACACAAGATACCAAGTTCAGTTCAGGGGAAACCTGGTGAATTTAAGATTTTCATAGGGAATATCAGTTGTTGCAGATGGTTTTAAATTTCTCTGTTCTACCTTTTCCATGTTACACTGCATCACCTCATTTCTGCTTTGAAAGAGCTGCTTCTAGGGCTGACAGAGCAGCTCTATCCTTCATTCCAGTCAGGTCTCTGTTTCTACTGCAGCAATGAGCAGCTATGCCAAAGCAGCCTGCCATGGCAGTTATTTTAAGTAGTCCATTCACTAAAACAAATATAGAATAACAACTTAGAGACCACAGAAGAGTCATCAGCTAGTGATGATTTACCAGAATAAAGTTCAGTATATACAAACTGTTGACCTAGAAATGATTGTATAAGCCATTACTAATTTTCTGAGTCACCTAGTCAGATCTCCATTGGGTCTTAGATAATATCTTGTAGCTGAACTCAGAACTGCTAACACAAAGCTATAGCAACTTCTCACCTAACAATTACTCATCCTCACTCTGTTGGGTGTAAATTTGATACGAAACACTCCTTGGTAGTTTCTGCCCCCATGCAGCCTACAGAACTTCTGTTCTGAGTGAACACTTAAAATCTTCAACATTTCTGTAGCCTTGAGGGAAGCAACTTATTCAGATGAGCAGAGCAAAAAGGCTGGTTCGTGCCCCAGTTCTTACTTCCCTTGAATTCTAAGCAGTCATCCATACAAATGTTGATTGTGATATGGATGTAAAGGGAACCATCGTTTTAGTGTGCTGCTTCTCACGGTGTAAATGACTGCATAGTGGCAGTACTGAAAGGGGCCCCATCAGACACAAAGAGCAATCTGATATTGAGGTACAAAGTTCATATTTTGCTTCAGATAAGTGAATTATTTTCAGATATATCAAACACTTGACTAGTCAGTGAGAGGTTATTTATGAAATTAAATTGAATCTTTTGTTTTGAATAAAGTAGCCATAGAGATCTAAAAAAAGGAAAAAAATCTGAGCCTCAACTTTCTCCTTACTATAGTGGTTAGCAAGCTGCATGTTGTCGTTCCTATCAAAAATATATCTTTTTTTTTTTGTCTATAAGACTTTGAGCATCAGATTTTCTTTGCCTTTCTGGCCTTAAGCACATGTTCAGCTGATTGGTTACAAGAAATTCTTTTACAGCCTCTGGCTAGGTGCCACCTTCCAGCTTGCTTTTCCACATTCTTGAAATGATCAGTCTGTTCCCCCTCTTTTGGGGGGATGAAACTTCATGGTTCAATCACCTTTTAACTGAGTTTCCAGGAGCACAGAGAGTTTCTTTGTACCTGCCTACTGTTGCACATACACATGCCTAATACCTTTCTTAAATATACTTTGTTATTTTCTCACTAAATAAAAAGCAATACTATTTTGAAATTGCAGTTTCTTTTGTTTCTGCCACACTAAGCAATACTCACTATATGTGTGCATGTGTATGTGTATATGTCCTGTAATATGTTTTTTCTTCATATATTAGCATTAGTTCAAGACAAAATAACAATAACAAATTCAAACTGAATTTGTTATTTTCTGCATTCTTAATGACCAAAACGACAGCATGCTGAACGTAGATCCTGTCTCATTCCATACCAGCATGCAGGAGTCTGGAAGTTCCATTTTTGGTCTTCCTGCTGGAAATTAGCAAATCACTGATTTCTGATCTATTCCATTACCTTTGGAAAAAGCTTTCCATACAGAAGGTGGATAATAAGAAATTATTGTTAAGATATTCTTATTACACGTATAATAATACAATTCTTATATTAATCATCCAGACCATCTTTGAGAAGATGAAGTTTCAAGGTCACTGTTTTGCCATACTTGTCTGCTTTTTTCTAACAAATTCTTTTGATTTATCTCCAGGTATTCAAGGAAGCTATCACACAGATACCATGTAAGCTATAGAAAGATTTACTGCAGTATAAGTATCTTCCATTCTGCATAGACTTGAGCAATTTTTTCCATAAAAGATTCTGAATTCTGAAAACATAATCTGGTTCTTTTGTTCCTGTAAGAAGGATCCTACATCTGGCAACTCTATAATGTTTTTTTCAGTATATAAGTCACCAGTAGATCAAGACTGTGTCACAGACCTTTGCTTTTATTATAACCCTTACATTATTTATCACTGTATATGTTTTGGAGTTCTCTTCACCAAATAGGATTAAAGTTTATTTTCAAATTCAGTGAGAAAAGCTTTTAATAGGTTAGGATAACGTACTCTCAATCATGGCCAGAAAGAAAAATCATCATATCAATTAACATATCTTTATTATCCCTATGCATATTTACATCTAAAATACAGTATTAGCTATTTTATCATGTGACAAAGCTGGCATTGTGCTCTTCCAGTTCACCAGTCAAAATGTACTGGGAAAATGAGTTAAATAACTTACAACATTACTCTAAAAAATGTGCAGTAGATGGAAAGCCACAGTTACATGCAAAGTGTATTACCCAAGTTGTAATCTAAAGCCATAAAATGACAAGGGAGCTTACAGTTGAGAATGTAGATGAAAGACAGTTATATTACATTTTATATTCATATAAACTCACTTACATGGTTATATATATGCTTCACTATATATAATGATGTCTGAATTCTTCTTAGATAAATACATTGGTTATGATACTGAAATAGTTTTGTGGATGAGTTTATAATGAAGTCAGTCACAGGATTATATGAATGAATGAAAGAAGATCACCAATCAGCAACCTAGGGTAATAAAACATCTGTCAAAAAAAATTGTCACTTAGGCATATACTTCCAATTTCAGTACTAGGCTTTCTCAAGACTGTCTACAATAAAACTGAAAGTTAGAATTGAAATCACAACACAGAAGAAACTTAAGAAAAACAGTGAAAACAGTGAATTAGAGACTGACTGCAAGCCATTTCCAGGTTGAGCTCAAAAAAAAATCCATAGCAAACAATATTTTCAATAAGGAAACATAAAACATTAAGATCTCCTCTGAAACACAAGATTGCAATCACCAGTTTTCAGAAAGACTAACTAAATGCCTGAGATTATTGAAAGAATGAAAAAATATAGAAGATTAAAAGATTTTTGATAAATACAAAAATACAAGAGTTTTGAGGAAAATATTTTTTGATATATATAAGTAGAGCAAACTAGTTAAATCTTATGCAGGTTTAAGAGTTATTCAAATAAAAATTTTAGCTGGTAGAGAAAGCAGCGGTTTATAAAGAACTTATTTTTTATGTGACTGAAAGATCACAGAATATTCAGAGTTGAAAAGGACCCACAAGGACCATTGAATCCAATGTTTAAGTGAATGGCCCATACAAGGATAAAGCCCAGAACTTGGGTTTTATTAGCACCATGCTCTAACCACCTGTGCTGATCTCAGGGACAAAAAACGCTGCATCATGATCTCCCTGCCCAACTAGTCTTCAATAATAGTGCCTCTTTAGTTGATCCCAAAAAAAAAAAAGAAATTATTTTGAATTTCATTTGTTTAAGAAATAAATATTAAAATACAAATGACCTACAGAAATATGACAATGGGTTTAATGAGCCAGGAGGTCCTAAGATGCAAGGTCTAAAAAACCTCACCAGTTGTTACCCTTGTCCACTCACTGGGAATGTATTTAATTGAAAGGCAGCAATTAATATCCTGCACAGTAGTTACATAATTACCACTGCCTGATATGACAGCCAGTTACAAAGGACATATACTGACTTTCATCCAGCAATTTTCAAGCAAAATATCCCATATCCTGTTAAGAATCCCATGGGCTTTTTTGTGGCCCAGTGTCAGTCTTTGTTCCCATTCTGGTCAAAGTCCTAAAATTTCCCAAAAGTTGCACATTGCCATGTTAGGGGAGCAATTAGCAACTCACCATTGTGCTTTCCTTGTAAATTTATGTTTGAATCCTTTTTAACCTCAGAGCTTTAGGTATCTTCAAAATAATTGTAGCTCAGCATTTGCTATGTCCATCACAGTTCCAGTTTTCTAATATTTGTTGAACTAGAACTGTTTCACAATTCCAGAGCTATAGGATTTACTTGTGCTTTCCACCATTTTAGGTTCTTTAATTCAATCAAGCATATGCTAACTAAAGCTTAGGAATGTGAATAGCAGGCAAAGACATTTTATGATTTTGAATCTATATCTCACTTTTTTGGGAGCCAAGACCTGTTTGATTTTTTGATTGCTCATACAGAATACAAAATAAAATTAGGTTCAGGAAAGTCCAGTTGGAAAGAAAATGTTAGTTGTTTTATTTCCTCCTCAAGAAAAATTCTACCATTGCCAGGGTGATAGACCTTTTTTCCATAAGTCTGAACAACTCTGAACAATATTGAGCATGCCCACCAAGATCATGACAAGGTGAAAATCAAACCTATTTTAAAAAGGGCTCAGGAGATTCAGCTTTTTATGGAACCACATCCCTGATAGTTTTGTGCTTCTTACTCAATCTGTTAAATGAATTTTAATCCAATGACTCAGACTTGTAAGATAATACCAATGTTTCATGCATTTTGAATTTCATAAGTTTAAATATTGACTTAAAAAAAGACCATTTTGAAATATATGTAAATTTCTGTATTGCTTGTCAGAAATACATTAGGCCACGTACATCTATGGAACTATTCAGGCTTGGGAATCCATAAAACCCATAATCTTTCTGTGACATCCTTCAGATGTATTTTAGGACACAAAAATCTTTGTTTGGGCCTGAGCATCTCTGTATAGGACACACATGATCACAGAAAAGGGTTGATAATTGCATAAAAATAAAATTCAAATATTTTAGTAGAGAATAATACTTTTTGAATCATTAGTCTTCTAGAAAGCCAGAATATAAATGTTCATGCTGATTTCATCAGGAAAAATAATTTTCACCTAGACAATGTTGGTGTCAAATCTCACAGAATTTGTGGAGACGAAGGACTAAAGTCAAATATGATGCCCAATTTTAACTGATATAGGAGCTCCAGATAAAAAAATCCCACCCTCTTTCTGGACTATTTCACTCTATATTTTTTAAGGATCATCATGGTATTATAAACTCTCCAACTTTGACACATCAGTGAACATTTTCCTTTTTAATTTCTCTGCAAGATGTATTTTGCCTTGAAATCCTGTTGTGCAGGGGAGTTTATAGCACTAATGAAAATGTAAGTGTAATAATAGCCTAGAGCTATGATTACTACATGTAGGATTTTGTGACTAAGCAACACCTACTAGCTAGTCAGTCTGGGTTTTTAATGTCTTTGAAGGACACAGACACCTGAATCACAAACATTTTTACATGTCTCCCAAAATACTCTTAGATCCAGAAATTTTCTGCAATATGGTTTGTGCTTTTGAACCTCTTAATAGTAATGAGAAGGTTTTTTTCTAACTTCTTGCTTGTGTCAAAAGAAGTCCAGTGAACAAAAAAACAGCTAAGAAAGCGGATTATAACCTCAATACTTGGTACTTGGTTGGAATTGGAAACAAAGGCAGAATGGCTGTTTTAAGAAATAAAGTTTGAAAATTTATTTAACCTATTAAAACCTTTAAGAGACGCAGAAAGGGCTCATTAAGTGGAAAATTATGAAACAAAAACTTGCTACTTTTTTTTGCAAGGTTGCAGATTTTGGAAGACTTACTAAGCATTATTTTTATTACAGCAACATTCATAAGCACAGTCCTAATCTTTTCCAGCTCTGTACATGACTCAATTCCTTATGGTATGATTCTTCTGCTTTCCACACAGCTGTCTAGACAAGTAAATGATGTAGATACATGTCTCAAATCATCATATTGCTACTAAAAGATGTAAAGAAATCCTGGACAATGTAAGTAGAACAGTCAAGGGAAGTTAGACTGAATATTTTTCCCCAATAACAGAATTAGGAAGACTGATTTTAATCTACAAAAAATCTACTATTTATACGTGACTTTGAGAAAGAAGAGAAAAGGCTAAAAAAAATGCAATGAGGGGATGCATGGAGAGGTTAAACTTTTTTCACTATCAAAAAGAATGTGTCTTATTATGTGTGTTTAAGGACTTTGAGATAAAAATACTTAATGACTAATCACTGATAAGCAAAATAAAGTTATTAACTTGAAGATACATACTGAAAGTAGTAATAAGGTGTAGGGTTTTCTTTGTTTTTTTTTTTTTTATGTTTGGAGTGGGTGCTGCAGTGAGCTGCCTTTATTTTTTTAGATATGTTCCAATTAAATACAAGTTAGGATGATCACTGTTGATTATAGTTTCATGACTAACAGGCAGCTATTAACTTCAAAAATCTATTAATTTATTATAATCCTTCACCATAGGACTGAGATTCTTATAACAATTGAAGAAAAGTATCAACAAGAGCAGCAGATAAAAAATCACTCCTTCAAAGGGACTGAAAGAAAAGATGCTTTTGTAGTTAGATTTTCAGGAAGGATGATCTGAAAGGGATGACAGGATGACAGTGTCGTGGTGTAATGAATGTGGTCTCCACTGCAGGGACTCATTGAGATAACAACACCAACTTTATAATTCAGAACCTAAATTAAATATTTTTGTCTTACATGGAGAATAGTGTAGCCCTTTGCTAGTACTTGGTTCAGAGCCATGTAATAGCCCTGAAAAAATAGAGCCAGTGAAAATCTATTTTTGCAATCGGGGGGATGATAATCAGACCTTGACACACTGAAGTTGCCTTGTTTCTGATATAGGGAAGATTTTCTGATTGCTGGCGAAACTTGAGTAAGGCACTCCCAATTCCTCCTACTATGCACACAGGGCATATACAAAACAAGCACTGGTTGCATGATGTGCACCTTTGTTGCATCAACAGTAGCAAGCAATTGTTTCCCTTCCACATGTGTCTGGGCAACAGCAGGGTGCTCACCCAAGCGGAGGTGGGGAGACCCCATTTATGTGTACCAGCTGAGACTGGCTCATTTGGCAAGTCCATAAAGACTGGGGGGGAATTTCCTGAGCAATGAAACAGAGATCTCGTCAAACTACTCCTCCAGGAGGAGGCATTAAAATGTGAAGTCCAAATTTGTACAAATAAATACAAGCACATATTTGAGGAAGAAGTCCCAGCTCACTTGCTGTCCTGTAAGGAATGGGATTGCTCTACAGTAAAATTTGTCAATGCACATCAGGAGTGTCATCCAATGACAAAAACCTACCAATGGGTAGGAATTAACCAGCTGGAACAATTCCCTTGCCAAACAAGCTCAGCTGCAGCATCAGAGTTATATGAGGCCATCAGAGCTGCTCTGGATAAGCATCTGTGCAAGACTATTTTTAAATAAGATAGAGCTAATAACAGCTAGAGAAAATAACTAAATAGGATTTCTCACCTGATTAGGAGATAGCCATTTCTGCAATATTATGAAGATAGATCTGTCTTCCTCTAAGCTGCAAAATTTCTCTTCAGTACTCAGTCTTATAAGAAGGACTTTCAGGCATTGTACAAGCCTTAAGAAAAATCTCTTAGTTTCAACTTCAAGAAGCAGAATATATTGAAACTGAGCTGAGACAAGATTTTAAGGCTGGTGCTGTAACTTTTGTAATTGCTCCTGGTCTCTCCCACTTTATTTTTTCTTTTCCTGTATCACAAATGTATTTGTTTCACAAAGTCATTCCTGCGAAAATTTAAAGCAGCAAAAACATAACAAAACCTCTACAACAGATGTCAGCATGAGTACAATATATAATTAAACTCTTGAATTCAGAGTGCCAAAACATTACTAGGGTACATTCTTGAAATAGGCTATGTATTTGTTATTATCAAATATCAAATAATAATAAAAAACAACTTTTGCAGATATTTACAGGAATGAAACTACAGCATTTGTCAGTAAATAATTCAGTATTGCAGGATCTTTCATAGCCTTGCCAATTTAGTGCTAATTTTATACAAAAAGAAATTGAATACTACATAAAAGGGTAAGTAAGTTTCATAATCAAAGTTATAGTCATCATAAAAAGAATGATATAAATCTAAGACATACTCTTACTGACAAATGGTATACCCTAGACGGACAACTTCACCATTTGTGATTTTCTCACATACTGCTCCCTAGTCTATAGCCTGTATGTCATCCTGCTGCTCTTACTTAGGAATTCCAAGTAGGAAGCACCTCACTGTCAATATCAATTGTATATTTCTTAAGAATCTGAAGTGGGGTTTCTTTTATCAAAAACAATACTTATTTTTGGGGTATTGATTTGCCCTGTGAAATGGACTGAATGCATTTCAACTGGAAATAACGCTGTTAGACTTCCTACTTTAATTCAGTACATTTCCTTACCTCTTAAAGAACCTCCTAAATAACATTGATAGCCCTGTCTGTCCATGTCTAAGACTGCCACTGACCAGGCATTCACATGCTCAGGGTTGTAGTTTTTTATATTGAACAAATTTTACAAACACAGGCTTTCTAATCCATTACTCTACCGAATGAAGTTTACCAGATAGATGAAATCGAAAGACACTTGTAAAATCCTTTCCAGGAAGCCAGGATACGATGACTGTTTTGTGATAAGAAGTGATCAAGCAATATCTTGAAGAATGGGATTTGGTTATTCTCAAACACAGAAGTAAACCAATATAATACAATTAATAAAATTTATGCAGTAGACTACATTATCTATGCTTTGATTTATACATAACCCTGATGCAAAAAGAGGACAAAGGAGAAAAAAAATTTAATTTAGGATCAGTCTGACCTCTGGCACATTGCAAAAATAAAGACTCAGAACTTGACTGGCCTTGGGGGACATTTGGAGTATTAACTGCAATGTGAATCAGGCCTTTCTTTGAACAGAAGTCGAGTATATTTCCTATATTTATTTATAAGTATATGCAATTTATATTATTTCCCTCATATAAAAGAAAAATATTTTTCTCCAAGTATCTTAGTGATCAAAAATTCATATCAAGTGCCTCAAGCACATGATATTTATGTGTAGTAAGGGTCTCCAGATACCATTTCCAAACCTCCCCTTGATAACAAAATACAGAGTACACTCAGTAGTTCTGTGCTGTACCTGTTTAATAATAGTATGTCAGTAAAAACTGCCAGTGAAACACATGCCCAGAAATGTTTTACTTTGGGAAATTTCTTCCAGTTCTAATTCAGCACTAAAAGAATTACTGGATGTTTTAATAATCAAGATATAATCCTTATTGAGCAGAGTAATTATAAATAAAGAATATCTTTTAAGTATTGTAGATTTCTCTTCTTAAATGAAAGAAGGATTTTTTCTGCAAATACGAAATAGAAAGCCAACAATAGCAGATGCCTTCACCCTCTTCCTGCAAGGTCATCACTGAGGTCTATTTGAGGTCTGCTGCAAGATCTGCTTCTCTGAATCTATTTGAGTCCTCTGATTTCCCCCACAAATATATTAACCTCTCTTCTCATAATCTTGTCTTTCAAAGTTCCCAGACCACATAGTTTCAATACCCCAGGAGGTTTTTGTGTAGCTGTTTTAGTGGTTCTGTGCTATGTTTGGATGGGTTGTTTGGTGTTGGGGTTTTAAGGTACTTTTTTGTTGTTTTGGGTTTTGTTTGTTTGTTTCTTTTTAATTAGCCCCCTTGTTTTCTCACATTTATCTAAAAGAAGTTTTCATTTGCATTTGCTTTTGATATATCTTAGAGTATTTTTAGCACTATATCATCATGGACAAAAGGGGCTAGCAGAGACCTGAGGAGGCATTTCTTTGTGCAGTTCAAATGCTTCACTTCTTGCTTCACCCACCATGTAAACAAATAACAGATTACACCCTCCTTCTAATTCCAGTTCTGTAGGTTATGTCCTGAACTGTTTCCTTGGCTCTCTTCAGCTGGGCTAGCAATCACTCAAGCAATGAGCTCATAGGCACTAATGGCTGAAAGCCTAATCCTTGAAGTTTGCCCTTGCACTTTCCAAACTACAGCTTTGTTCATATTATTTTTTACTTTATTCTGTTGACCTTGCACATGCCCAAAGGTTTTCAGTCTTATATTTAGTGGCTGATTGTTTTCACCTTGATTTTTCCATGTAAAACAGTTTAAAAAAAAAAAAAGTTTCAGACTTGTCAGAGAAAGCCTACTCTCTAAACCCAAATATTTTCCAGAAGAAGACTGGAAATTGCTGTTTTTCTTACAATTCCTAAAATTAAATCCATCACTTAATAAGTAAGTATAAATTACTTTATTTATTGACAAAAAAAAAAAAGAAGAAAAATAATAAGAAAGTATTAAGAAACCCTTAATATATATGGCTCATCCAACCAGACTGAACAGACAAAATTCTAATTTGAGTCCCAGTTTCTTAATAGGGACCTGGTCTTGGTCACTATGGGTCAGAGCAAGTATCATGTAACAGTGACATCTACCTTGCCTTTACATTAAGCCACTTTCAGCAGTAATAACAGTGTCAGTTGTACAGAATGTTTTATTGCCCAGACAGTTATTCTCTACCTCCCCTGTCATAAAAGCACAGCTAGGATGAAACATCCCTTGGGTCTGTTCTGGCTTAGAGACTGCCTTTAGGACTAAATTGTGTTGATGAACTAGATTTTAATCTTAATTGCAGCCCTCAAACTTAAAACTACCTCATGAGATTTTGGGGATGTCAGCATTCACAGCAGCAGCAACATAGAAACCAAATCACTCCTCCCCTCCCCCAGGTGCAATCTGGCTATAGCATTCTCAGTTCTATTATCACATCTGTTCTTGCCAAAAAAAGGCTAAAAAATATCTTTTAAAAA
Source organism: Serinus canaria (assembly GCF_022539315.1). NCBI lineage: Eukaryota > Metazoa > Chordata > Aves > Passeriformes > Fringillidae > Serinus > Serinus canaria. The sequence continues at coordinate 43,587,698 of NC_066319.1, forward strand.
ATCACAGACATTAATTCTCAGATAATTCCAGATGGAGTTTTGGCTTAACATCTGAAATATTTATTACCTGACCAAAAATATTCTCCTTTAAGACAAACATTTTTATTTTTCAAGTATAAAATCAAGTATTGAAGAAGTTTGGTTTTAATGCTATGTGCTGTCAATGGAGCAGACAACGTTTGAACCTTGCTGTGAAAATGTATTCATTATTACAGCTAAAGAAAGCACATCATCTTTAATTCAGAAGTCAATTTAAGATTAAATTGGCATAATAGTTAGATAAAATATTTTAGGCCTTAGAGGACACTGTTTAGTGGTAGGGGTAGTAGATAATTAATTTTTATAGCAATGGAACATTCCCTACAGTTTCTGGGTTTGCGTCATGGAAAAAGTAAAAATGATCCAATCAGTTTTGACAGGCTGCTTTCCACATGTGCTCCAACTCCACTTTACTAATCCTGATCTTTAGGTTGACCCAATATCAGCCACCCTGGGAACTGGAGAAGGCAGTTCCCTTGACTTTTTTCTCAGGAAACAGAAAGCCTGCTGAAAACTCTGGAGATACCCTATTCTATTATCAAACAAATTCAACCTTGCTTGCAATGAATGAAATTAGAGTAAGTGAAGGCACAGAGAGCATCAAGGCTGAGCTAGAGAAGCAGGCAGTTACTCAAGGATCCCAAAGAACCCACAACCACATTAGCTGGGTTTATGTTTTTAGTGCAGAAAGGTCATAATCAGCTTTGCAGTTCTCATATGGAAAGATGGTGTGTAAGGAAGGAACTGTTCACAAAACCTGCTAGAATCAATGCTCATATGGCCCTGCCAGGTCACTTTGATTCACAATCACATCCCTCTCATTTCTCAGGAAGGAGGAATTGTTGCTCAAAACACGCAAGAAAGGAGGCTTCTTACTGGTTACAAGCTATTAAACCAGAAAAAATTTATAAACTATAAGACTCTAACAAGCCTTTTTTGCCAAAGCAGCATCCCCTTACTTCACAACTCATCTGAAGAGGAAATCCAGACAAAATCTATCAACCCATAGATTAATGTCTGTGACCTCGCAGCACATTCTAATAATTCTTCCAAAAACTGATCCTGCTTATCCCTGATTAACCACATTTCTCATAAATGGAGATAAAATAAGGGGAATGCTTGCCTCTCTGTTGACTTTGAGGAAATCCCAGGAAGTCAGAATAGATTTCTTCTAGGATGTGAAAACACTGATAAAATACATACTTTATTCAAGAAACACTTTTAAAGAATATTAAACCAGCAAGCCACACTTTAATCTTTTAAAAGACAATAAATAGTCCAATTGAGTAAAAGGGGAAAATAAACCAGTTTTAATTACTCAGACAAGACATGACAAACATGACTAGAAATGAAAACATCCTTAATTGAAACCTTTTTTCCGAAGTAACTCCAGTGGTGGATTTTTTAAAGAACAAGCACTACTTGAACATCTCTTCAATAGATGCCAGGAAAATCATTCTGGGAAAGACTTTAAAATTCTGCAAGTGATCCTGTAATGACATTCGATTATCCTTCCATTTATGCTTAATAATCTGTAAGACAGTGGATAATTTACACCAGTGAAACCTCAACTTGCCATAATTTCATTTGTAGTCCTTAGTGAGCCAATTACACAAATTCTTTCTTACTCTTTTTTTTAGCTGACTGTCTTTAATGCGTATTGATCTGATAGTGTACATACTATAAATCTGTCTCTCTTCTGTGGAGAGAGAATGAAGCAAAGTTTATCATTGACAAGACAAACTTGAGTCGTTTAACCCAATCAATCTATCTAATCAAATGTCCCTCACACTTACTGTCACTGTTGAAGTATTTCCTGCATGTAACTCATGAGCAGTATTAACAGTCACCCCAAAATATCTGAGGATAAAAGGGAGCCCTCAGGTTCACACTAAAAATCTGAGGGACATGCATACATTTATGCTGTTTCATAAATTTAAGTGTATAGTCAAAGAAAAATTAATATGCTGTTTCTTATGCACCTATGAGGAAAAACATTTTAGATAATATAAATTAAATTTAAAAAAAACAAGCACTGTACAAGCTTGTGCATAACATAGAACAATGGGATTAATACAATTATTGCTTCTTTCTGGATACAAGAAAATTATTCTCTCATTAATAGTTGACAATTTATAGGAATACAGTGTATTTTCCTTAGATTTCATCCTATTCCTCTACCTACAATAGGCCTGCAATTTATTGTCAATGTCAGACTTGAGATCAAAGAATGAATGGATGGGAAACTCAATTGCATTTTGTCAAAATATTAAGTTTGGGATAAAAAACTGTGAAGATATGTGTGCTACTTAATATGTTTGTCCTGTTATTTTTAAAACATTTCTTAGAAACCAGCAGTTTTCATATGCATTTAGAAAAAACTATTTGAAAGGTTCTCTACATTTTCTTTATGTCTCTGCTAGGATGGATCACAAGGAGAAAGAATGTATTCAGCAAGTATTTGAGTCAGTTGTGAACTAAATTACTCACAAATAATTCTTGACATTATTCAAGGAGTGTTAAGTCTGAGTAATGACAGAGACCGGAAAGGACCTTGTTTTTAGCTGTCATGATCCATTAATACAGCATGTGTCTTTCCAAGATGTTTAAGATTATGAATATCTCCTCTACAGCAGCTGCACTGGGCTTGGTTTGAGCTATTGGATATTTCCTGGATGTGTGTTAACACAGCCAAAAGCCATTTCAGGCTCTCTCCAAAAAGTTCTAAGAAGTAATCTGAAAATATTTGAGCTGTTTGACTAAAAGAGGGGCTTAGATGAGCTTTCAGGGAAAGTCAACAGCCTCAAAGCAAAAGTTAACTAAAATATCCAAAAAAGCAGATCCACGTACAGCAAAACAATCAATAATTTAGGATTCTTTAATTTCATTTGAGTCTACATTTTCTCCAGCATGTTGAGAGTTTCAGGAGAAATTCCTAACACTCAAGTGTTTTTATTAGAAGCTTTTGTCCCAAGGCATCTCTGAACTAGTGGTCTCATCTTACTGTTCATCCATTCTTCTCAGTGCCTTAATCTTCCCAACCTCTTTCACTGTAGATAAAAAGTAGCTTTTCAAAAAGCACTGTAGCTCCATAAACATGGGCCATGATCTCCAGTAGCCTCAATAGGTACTACTTTATTTATAGGGGTCATGTCTTCCCATCAGAGAAGACAGGTCAAATCAAAGGACCCAGCTCTGTCTTCAAGTTTGTAATCTGTCGCTGAAATCAGCTTCAAGCATTTCATTAAGAGAAATTCAAAGCATTGCACACCTTGTAATAATTACAGAATGACTCTACCAAATCAAGAAATAGCAAAATCTCAAAATAAACAACTAAACCACCATAAGGAATAACATCAGCTCAGCTGCAGATATTTTTCTGCCCCATCCGGTGCTAGAGGAAGCAGGTTTCCTTTTCATGCTGAGTGTGTAGAGTTTTGACTCATATTACCAGGAAGGCTGAAAGGAGAGGCTCCCCCAAGCTTCTGAACTCATCTGGTATCTACTCACACAAAGACATCAATGTTCTGAGAGAAATTAGCCATTGGAATGTTTTTGTTTTCAAAACTGTGTTCTGAAAAGGCAGCATTTGCCGCACATCTGGAAAAAGTGCTCATAGGTTAAGGATGAAAATGGGAAAGTCTTGAGAAAATAAAACATGAAAAGGGGCAGACTGGGTGGGAAAACTGCTGCAGACTAAGTGAGAGGATGAAAGGGAGCTATCCTATCAGGAGGATGCCTTTCAGAGAAGCTTACAAAGATAGCATTTTCTTCTGGGGCTTAGAGATGCTTCGCTTGACACACTTCACTCCCCAGCAGAGTGGGAGGACAGCTAACTTGAGATTTTATAGGAAAGTGAAATCTTTGAGATATAAATACATAGAAAGGATCACAGAAATTTTGCACGGGGTTGGTTGGGTGTTTTAAGTTTTTTTCAAGACATCCTATTTTGCTAGAGAAATGCCTTACTACATCCTGATTGTAGGGCATAATGGGTGGGAGAAAAGAAAGATAGCGACCTTAAATGCCATTTTCCTCTGGCCTGCTTTTTATCTGTGGTCTTCCTAGCTATATTTAGTAGTAAAATGTAGGTATAAACCAATAATATGTGAGGTATTCTGTAGTATACAATATTCCCATAATCAGCAATGCACTGCCCACTGCAGCCTTTTCTCCTGCCTGTCACCAGACCTCAAGCCTATACCTGAAGTTCAGCTTAAAGTTGTGAATGCCTCCACAGTCCTTGCAGTCCTGCCAAACAATCAAATGCACTTTACTAAGGGTGAAGTTGAGACTCTTTTCTAGTAAGCAAAATATTGCCATTGCAAGAATCATCTGACTTAGATTTCCAATATGGTCTTCACAATTGGTTTCATGTGATCTGACCATTCCCATCTGTAAAGACCTACACAGATCTTTCTGTCATTTCTGTACATACGGAAGAAAAGACCTGGCAGCCATCCAGCATTTGTATAAATATGATCTGTAATGAAGTGGAAGGAAAGAAACATGCTAATACTATATAAATACAAAAACAATAGGATGTCTGTGAAGGCATTAGTTAATAACCAGTAAGCTCAAGGATATTTACTAGCCTGCAGACATTACTGTGATGCAAGAAAAAAAAAAATCATCCATGAGCAGGACTGAATACAAAGAAAAGGTCAGAAAACAACCTCCTTCCATCAGAATTATGCCAGACAAGTTATCAATATATGAAAAGGACTCATAGTGCAATGGTAAGTCTCAAGAACAGTTCTATCCATTCTGTGAAATTATGAATTTCACAATCAGGAAAATAATTTAAAGCAATGTATCAATATAATGTGCACAGGGAGAGAAAATAAACAATTAAAATGAAATTGCAGTCTGTTGAGAACTCTAATAAAGATTAGCGGTTGACCTACAAGTCAAAGACTCTTGACAACAGATTTTAAGGGCAGAGGTGAGTATTAGATTGTCTGCATGCTATAATCTAAGGATTTTAACTACTTATCATTTGCAGAGAGCCTATGTCAATTATGTAGTTTCAGTAAAACATGCACCTGATTTGAAAGCTGCAAGATACAATCTACCTCTTTTCTAGACAATTTGTTCTCTCAGTATGTTGGAAAATGCTGATTGGGATATCTACAGACTGACAAGATCTTGGGTTTCAGTCTATGATTTCAGAGTGTCAGTCAGACTATCTCTCCATAATGATCAATATATAATGAAGTTCATCCCTATCCCACACCCAAAACACAATTTCAAAAGAAAAGATTGAATAAAACATGGAAAAGTGTTGAGACTTCAGCCTAGAAATAAAAAGAAAAGGCAGAGGGGCAGAAGCAAACAAAAGTCTTCTCTCTTTTTATTTTAATTGACTTGATAAAGTCAATAAAACCTTAATAATAATCTATTTTTTCTCCCCTGTGCTTACCCAAGTTAGAGTCTTGACTGTTGAGAAGCCTGGTCCTGCTGTTTATCTCTCCAGGACATTACACAAGAAATTTTTTTGGTTAATACTTCAAAACTCAAGTCATTTGCCATACAAAGAAGAGGTACAGCAATAATGACTTTTATCCCTCTTAGAGCTTTCACTTTCAGCATTTCAGTTCCATTTTTACCTTTGCACAGAAGGTGTCTCTTGGTATGGATGCCATACTGCCTGGTGTCCTTTTTAATCTTGTAATTTATGAATATATACATGGTATGTATGTATTTATACACCTGATAAGCCCCTGTTAGTGACTGTGACCTTGATAACAGTCCATGACAGATATTGCCAGATAATTTCATTATTTGCACATTTTTAGCTTATTGAATCAAGTGTATATTCTCCTATATACTTCTTGAAACTTAAAAAAGAACATACCAGAAGTTTACATTTTCTGGAAACTGGTCAACACTTCCATGTTCTCTTAACATTTCACACAGCGTTCTCTACCAGTTATGTACTTACCTAATAGTTTTTAATAAACAGTTTCTCATATAATGCAGTGCTATTGTTCAAAATAAGTGGTAATATCTGTTTATTTAATCTTGTTTGGGGAAAAAAAGAATATTTTTAAAAGAGGGGAGAAAAAAATCTAAGCACGAATGAATGTAGGAGAGGGTGATGCACAATGTACATGGGGAAGTGAAGGATGAATGAGAATCAAAGCAGATATATATAATCTTGTATTCAGCCATATGTGCCCACTAAAAATCAAGGAGGTGTGAAAAAGGCTTGAACTGTATTGCATATATGTCACATGTATGTGATCTTGTTAAGGCTCCTTCAAACATAAATCTCTTACTTTACCTGAGAAGGGAAATGCAACAGCCACGTTACAGAGAGGAATTCTGTTTTAACCTGTTTCCTCCAATAATTTTATTTGTTTCAAAGACTTAGTTAAAACCCAGATGGCAGATGAGGACAATGTACAAAAAATTTTTCCTTGTAAACATTGCTAGCAGAGATTGAACATCAGCTGACAATCCAGAGAAAAAGACTATTTCCTTTGGTCTAATTCCAGTCTGAACAAGTGGTTCACTGTGAACTATGAAAACTTGAGATAGTCCTTCTTTCACAAGCAGAATTGCTTTTTCAAAATGAAAACTAGCACCTGTAAGTGGTTTCAAACCTGCACTAATAAGTAAACCTCAAATATTTTCCTCATCTCTGTTGGACTAACATATTTCACTTCAACCAAGTGCATCAAGTGGATAAATTAATCTCTTTTTCAAGCTACCACATAAAAATGTAAAGGACTTGAATCCATCCCTAGCTTTATCTGCACTAAGATGCAATGCATTCTGGTGATTGACACAAATGCTCATTCAGTATTAATAGAGATTTAGACACAACATGACTGACACCAACAAGGTTAGCCTGTTCTGAGGCATACATATTCTCTCCACCCCCTTTTCACTGCTGTGAAGGCAGAAATTGGATTAAAGTCAATCCATCCTGCACCTCCAGCAAAAAATTTGTCCCCTGGCTGTCATAAATGGAACACAACTCTTAATCATCTGTTTCTTTCCTCTGTTATAGGAACTGGTTAAGAGCACAGCCCAATTACTCCATGCTTTAATTACCTCCAAAAAGTACAAACCATTCTAGAGAGTAACAGAAAAACTTGAATTATTGAAACTTTTCCATGTGGTAGGCCAGGGCCTTAAAATATATGGGGTTGAGTTGCAGATGCTGAACCCCATCTGTCCCTGAAGCCACTAGAAACTGCTTTTGCTGAGTGTCTTTGAGAATGAGGTCACTGCATTGTAAGTTACTGTGCAATCTTTGATTATTTAAGAAAAACTATTCTTCATTTCCTGCTTGAGAAAAAAGTGATGCACTAAACAATGGTCTGAAGGAAAACATTTCTCAGAACGTAGCAGCAAAGGCATCAAGATTGTCCCTGTCTTCCAGAGCACTGCATGGGAATCAAATGACATATATGCACTGCCCCTCAGGGAACAGCAAGGACCACTGTCCCATCAGCAGCTGAGTGCAAAGGGGAGCAGGAGCCCAACACAACAGACAGAGCCAGTGCTGGCAACAGGAACCACCAGTGTGACAAGGAGAAAGCCCAGTCAGTGACAAAAACACTTGGGACAGAGAGAGGGCTAGAGACAGCACAACACACCTAAACAAGGGGTGGAACAGGACTAACATGTTCACATCAGGAAAAGACTAAATTCACAAACCTGTGTTCAAATAAGACCATTTCAGGGGTGAGTGCCTCAGAGGAGACAGGTCAGGGCCAGTAAAACCTCTTAGCATCTTCTGCACTCTGCCACTCTTAAGATATTCTTGCTGCCTCTTACTGCAGTAGTAAGAGAAGGATTAAATAAAAAAAAAAAAAGAACAATGAATAAACCCAAAAACCTCATTTCTATGTCTGTTTCCTCTTAAGCTTAAAGTTTTGTATTGTTCATCTTCTCTCTGCTGGGAACTCAAGGTCTGCAACGCTTAGAGAAATTAAAACACAGACTTAGCCCTTTAAAAAAGAAAAACTCAAATGAAAATAGTCCTGCAGGTCATCTCCTTAATGTCTAAATTATTTGAACAGCTGTATATCAAAGCTAGCAGAATTGTGTCCTTTAGTTAGCTATGAAACATTTTAAGTAAAAGTCCAAAAATGTCAAAACATTTTATACTTAGTCTATACAAGCACAAATTCTATGGCATGTATGGGGAAAATATTTCTTAATTTCTCTCTATAACAACTCATGCACAGCAGCTTTTCCACTACTTGGATTTTTTGGCAATTAATTTCCAGTGAGAATAATTGAACTGGTGATAGCATCAATGGGAATGCCATTGTTGTAAAGGGTTCAGGAGCTTACAGTCTCATTTTATGTCTGACTGGGTATGAGCAGCCTCAGTTACAGTTTAACTGTAGTTATGGACTGTACAGCTTCAGTTGTTTAAGCATGAGTTCAGGCCATCACTGATTTTTCCAGCACCATCATTGTTACATGGGTTTCTTGGAAGAAGATGTAGAATGTGAGAGTTCCCCACACTGTAAAGATGACAAATATTATCATAGGTGCTAAGATTTAAAAGATGTTTCAGGTGTGTTTTGGTTTTGATGTGTTTTCCTCTTCTAACACTCCATTTATAGCCCAGATCAAATTAGAAATAGTGAATATGGCTGGACATGTCTAGGCTGGACATGTTGTCCAGGAGGATACCATGAGAAACAGTATCAAAAACTTTGCTGAAATTCAAGAGTGCATCAACTGGCTTCCCTTGATTAGCTGCTTGGGTTACCTTGTCATAAAAGGAAATCAGGTTTGATAAGCAGGACTTTCTGCTCCTGAAGTCATGCTGACTGGTGACTGTGTTGTCCTTCAGGCATTTTTCAATACCCCCCAGAAAAATCTTCTCCGTAACTTTACCAGGCACTGAGGTGAGACTAACAGGCCTCTAAATATTAAACCTATCTGATTTTTTTCCTCTGTTGAGCACTGTGACTCAGAAGTCAACCCCCAAAATATTTCACAGAATCAGAGAGAAAGATTTAGGCTGCAGTTTGAAGGAAATGTAAATATAATTCTTCATTATCTTTATTCACACAAAGTTTTCTGTTTATAATGAAATAGAAAATAGGGACAGAGCAATGAAGAAAAAAGTAACAAGGTAGAAATAATCCTTTCAGTTCTCATGGACAAGTTCCCTTCCCTTCCCGTCGCCTTCCTTCCCTTCCCTTCCCTTCACTTCCCGTCCCTCCCTTCCCTTCCATTCCCTTCCACTTCCCTTCCTTCCCTTCCTCCCTTCCTTCCCTTCCCTTCCCTTCCCGTCCCTTCCCTTCCCTTACCTTCCATTCCCTTCCCTTCCCTTCCCTTCCCTTCCCTTCCCTTCCCTTCCCTTCCTTCCCTTCCCTTCCCTTCCCTTCCCTTCCCTTCCCTTCCCTTCCCTTCCCATTTTTGGACATGACAGAATTCCAGACTTCTCCTGTGTGTGCTTTTCCCCTCCTAAGAAGCTGCAACTCATAAAATTTAGTATGACTTCAGAAATTTTTAGGAGAAATGGCAGATGCCATAAAATCTTGAGAATAAGTGTCAGTGGATTTGTGAGAATCCAAGTAGCTATAGAGAAAGATTTTCCTTCCTGAGGAGAAGATGGTATAGGGAGTTGTGTGAGGTCCAGCATGTTGGTGGGCAGCTACACTTCAAAGGAAGGAGGCTGGAATCAAATAAAGTAAAGACCCACTTGATTCTTAAATGAACTGACAAAAATTTTTCTTGCCCTGAAGATCATCTTAACAGTTTTCCTAATATTTTCTTATATACTGCATTCATACACCTTCATGCTCCTTTTATCAAACACAAGTGATAAACTTGTTTTATTGCTCTTCAGAGGTACTTTTGTGTCCAATTAATTTGGTAGCACACTTTGTTCTAATCAGCCTGGAAATCTGCATCATAGGTAATTACACTGTACACCCTTTGAGAGCCTGGAAATAATTAAATATGTTTTCATTACTCAACTGGCCTGGAAAAAGTATATACATATCAAGCACTAGTCCTGAAATGCTCTTTCAGATGCTGGCAGTCAGTTACAACAAAACTTTCAAAAAAGCCTGAATGTGTTGCTGGAATACAGAGCAACAGAACAATGAGCCATGTGAAGTAATGTAAAATATTTCCTTAAAGGAACCATATATCCCTGTGGAACATCAAACAAAGGAAAAAACCCAAGAGACTGTGTGAAAAATATAAATTTAATAGCTATGAAGTATACTTAGCATAAACAATAGTATATAAGCAGTGAAGTTAATTGAAACTATAAATACAGAAAGCTTTGAAAATCCAACCAGCAAATTTTTTTTCAGACTTGTCAAGTAATTAAAATTCAACAGTTTCACCACAAAGTAGTGCACTGTGATATCTGAACAGGAGATTATCTTAGTTAAACAACTTCATTTTTGATAGTCCTGCCCTAAGTGTAGTCTGACTCAGTTGGAGTTTTATTTTCACCAAAGGCCTGTGTCTGCAAAGGATTTAGGTGCCTAAACAATGGGCACACAGATTCAGACAGCCAGAACCCCCCCAGCAGCACACTAAAAGGCAATCACGGGGGCTGGAACCACTCAGTGTTCCCCAGGTCAGCAATCACTGGATAATAATTAGCCAAGAGGGAGACTCTGTGGTCAGGAACATGCCAGAAATGTCACTCACACCTGTCTTAGTGGTATGTACCTGCCATATCTCACCTGCAGCCCTGAGCATCCTCCTGCAGGGAAAATCAGTTTGCTGCTTTCTCTGAATCACAGAGAGGGTAAGGTTGGGAGGGACCATGATGGGGTCATCTGGTTCAGCCACACTTTCTTTACACTGAGGTGGGCAGATTTCATGTTTTACTTCAAAAATAACCCACAGAAGCAGGTCCTCTCTATGGAAGTGTAAGCTTTTCAGTTTGGACAGTCAGGTCTGCACTGAACTGCCTGAGATATACACCTATGACCTCCTCAGCTGGTCTGTTCACTTCTACTGCAGGTGCACCAAGCATTGGACACTTTGAAAGAGCCTCTTGCAGAATTATCATTCTTTTATATGAAATCTGAATCAAACAATAAAGAGCTTTTAGCAAATCAACCCTTAGAGCTGTGGAGGTACTGATAGTTCCATTTTGGGAAAAAAAATCAATGTATAACAGATCTTCCAGACTCCAAACCCTGCAGGAAGGTAAGTTTTAACAAGAGTGACATAAGTGAAGGAAAATTCCTGTGGTTGGTTAAACTTTTAAGTGTTGTTATTTACAGAGTGTGGAAAAAAACCCACAACAGAAATCTAAAATGTAAAATACACAGCAAAACTTAATTGCTATGAAAAAGGTAAAATGATGGTTTTTAGCATTGTGGTGATGTTTTTCCCCCTCAAAATGAAATTTTGCAGATTGCATCCCATATGTAAGAAATGTAGCTTTGGAAGAATCATTGATTTCAGCCAAATATGATCCCCTCAAGATTTCTTTGACCTGGATTATTTCTTAGCTCTTTCAAGAGAATAATTCTGGATAGACACAAAATTTGCATTTAAGCCTGCATTTTGTCCGAGCATTTAGAAAGGTTATCAGGCAAAACAGAGAACTAGAAGAAAAGCTTTTTCTTCATCATGGACTTCAAACTGGCTTTTAGAACCTATTCTCTGCAGTGGTTTGGGAAACCAGGAGATATGCTTACTGGGAGCCTCAGCAGGGTGTATTTTGCTTCAGCTTGCCTTTACAAATGAAGCAAATCAGACACAAAATTTGTTGCTCATGGATTTGCAAATTTGAAATAACCCATTCCTTTTTGAAGCTAAGTCAAATGAAATTTGACCACCTTATAAAATATTTTTCTATTTAAAAATGTTACTTGTATGATCTGACTTTTTCTCATGACTTGACAGCTATATTAAACAAAGAGAAATTTAAACCTGAAACAAATATGCCTTCATTGTTGTAATTTAAACTTCAACCAGTAACAAATTCAAATGTCAACAATGAAATGTATTCAACATAAAACAATATCAAGATTAGAAGAAGTATTTTTTTCTCTTCATTTTGTTAATTTAAATTTCTAAACATGATTGTTTCAAATTATTGACTTACACAAATTAAACATATTTTTACTTAATTGAAGCCATTCATGAGCCACCAAACTCTTTTTTGCAACTATGCAAGGAGGCAAAAAAGTTTTCAGTAAAACTTTGTTTCTATTTTACAGCAATGAGAGTGAAGCTGTGTAAAAGTGTCCTGAACCAAACCAAGTAAGTCTTGGCTAGGAAGGGAAAGCAAAGTAGTCATTCCTTAGGGATGATACCTGTAGCTGTAAATACTTTTGTTTACTTCTGCAGTTGAAGTACACATCTGTGGTGAATAGGTACATAACACCCAGAATCTAACTGAAAACCCCTGAACTCATTAGCATTCTTTTCATTGACCTCAAAGGGTCAGTGCAGTTGATGGCCTAACCTGTTGGTATATAATTGTGTTTGCTTTCACATGCCCATTTACAGCTATGGGAACATGCAGCAGATTGTACAGAAGCTGCTTTACTTTGAAATGGAATAAGGAGCAGCTGGTTTATATGCACAGGATGTATACCAGCTGATATTTCTCTGCCCATTGATATGTAGCAGAATTTATAGAAAAAAATAGAGATGATAGTATAATTATTGTAGATTTTCTATCTCAATAATGATGGTGTGATTTACAATAGCAAAACCATAAATGTGCTATTTAGTGATTTCCTCTGAAAACTATAACTTAACTTGACAGCAATGCTAGATGAGCTAGGTATAATAAAAATCACCCCATTGCATTTCTTTCTATCATATTGTATTTTAAAAAGCCTCCATGTGACAAGAAAAATAAAATGCTATCAGGTTGTAATTGCTCCTGCACTGAAGGCACTTTAAAAATCTTGCAACTTCCTGACCTAGTCCAGTAATGTTAAGAACAGCTGATTGGCAACTTTACTGAATGCCCACATTTCCCTTAATGAAAGGAAAATGAGAGCAAACTGAACATCATATGAATACATTCTAGTTCAGCAGCTCTATGCAAAGTTGAAAACTTCAGGAAGGAGAGGTTCATACTGTGACCTCAGGCTGCAGGTCAGAGTTTTTTACCCCCTTTGGAGTCCACAGAGAGTCCATAAAACAAAGGAAATTTCTGACACAAAGTCCTATGTCAACAACAAAACTTTAACACTTCAGCCTTAAAAGAGTAATTCTCAATTCTTATTTTACTCTTAAATGTAAATAACAAGCACATAAAATTCCATCTCTTTTTTTCTCTATGTGAGGATTAAGCTAACAGACTTTTCACTGTTTGCTGGGAAACTGAATAGAGTGTTATTGATTTCAAATTTGGAGGATGAGGGGCTGCTGAACTGAGGCCTCTGCAACAGCAGAAGGTGGTGTTGGTGTTGTGACAAGTAATACAGTAGCAGCAATTTAATGGAGCATTTCCTTCTGTACATTAGTTAAAAATTAATTTAGAACCTGGGAGCCTGATTCTAATTTCAAGAAAATCAATGTTTAAACACCCACTGAATTGTACGAGTGAGAGATAAACTTCCAAATTATTGACTGCTGCTGCTTATGTCATCTGTTTGCAGTTCAGGTGTCTGGTTTCTTAAGGGATTTTAGCAAGTTTCAAAGTCTTTCCTTATCTCAAACACTGAGCAAACTCAGACAGCCTCAGACATAATCTGTACCACAGAAGGACCAGTCTGACAAGCCAAGGCGATGCATCACTCCCATGACATTCTGGATTTTAGAAAACACGGAATTACACTAAATAGCTGACGCTTCATCTTTGCTCTCCCAGCTGCTCAGAGCAAGCAGATCCAGTTCCAACTGTGCTAGATCATCACTGCTTCTCCATACTATTAACAGAAGGATATCTTACCTAGACAAATAGCCATGGCTCCAACTTCTCAGTCATCTCTCAGTCTGCTGGTCTTACAGGACCTCCTTATTTCAGCAGCATGATCACAGACATGATTGCTTAAGGCTAGGAAAAATCAAGATTTTCCAGGAAGAGGAAATATTTGTGATTGAAATGAATAATAATCCAGATTTCTGAGACAGAAAGGAAAAGGCTTCTTTTATAAGAAAAAAAAATAAAGCCCCAGTTTCTGTGTAACACTTGTCTGCTTTTTCAAACTGCAGTCAGTTTAGCTTCAGACAGTTTAAGAGAATTACTTCTCCTTAAGGGTGGATGGTCTCACCTATGTAACATCCAGATTTTTCAAAAAAAAAGTCCTAATATTACCATAAATATGAACTATTGTAGCTAGGACTTTCTAGATGTAATGTGAAATCAAATTTGGAGAATTAGAACACCATCTTTAAGTGGCAATAAAGTCAGTTTTGTTCCTCACATGCTGAAGATTTGTGCTTTAGTTTTTTTTTCTTCAATTCCTTTTGGTGTGATATTAGGATTAGGTGTGCCCCAGTTTAATGGATCAGGGTAGTCCTGTATCAGCCACCAGAAAAGGCAGGCTTATGCTTACTAAGAATTTGAAGGAGATTAGATAATTAGCTGCAAAGAGTGAGCAGAAGAGATAATTTCTTTTCAGAGCCAACCATAAGAAAAATTCCCTTACTTTGTTTTATTAAAATATACAACTTGTAAATTTTTCTTTTAGATGACTGGATTGTGAAAGTTAGGTAAACTGACTGAGGCAAGGGGAGCAACAAAATAATCCTGAAGTAAAATGTCACAAAAACAATAGGAAGGGATCCTCTAATGTTTTTCAATGGAGTTGATCCAAAACTCACAATAAAATTTTAAACACAGTCCAATATAAAATAAGCCTAACTTTTGTATTATCTTATTCTCCCTGTTTTACTACTTTACCTGCTATATTTTATGTGTAATTATATGTTTAAGTATCCTCATCAGCAGTATGTTCTTACCTGTAATGACTGCAAATAGATATGAATAGATGCGGGAGGAAAATGAGATTTTCTGTTTTGTAAATAGGTAGTTTGCTTTTTTACTGTTTCTTTTTAACCTTAATTCGCTGAAACCTGGCCAATATTTTTCTAACAAACAAAATATTTAGTTTTGCTAAATTTTGGTTGTTTGTTCAGATCTTTTGAACTCCAGAAAAAAGGCAATTTTTTGGGGTAGAACAAAACTTCCATGCAGTTTTTTGCTTTCAGGATTGATCAAGGGAAATACAAGAAGAGTAGCTCCTCCACTGAACAGCATAGAAACACAGTAAAATATATTAAAGACCTACTTTCCTAGTACAGTCTAACAGCTTCCTCTGATCTGAAGTTCAAGGTCTTCCTGAGTAGCAGGTTTCAACTTATATTTATTACCTTTTCAAAGATTATTCTTTGAGACTGCTAAATGAGTTTTAAAATGTATGTAAATTTTTGGCATTGGCAAAGACTTTACCAACAAGTTACAGAGATTAATGCTTTTTTTTTTTTTTTATGTAGGAAAAAACCAAAGCCTGTTTGGTTTGAGCCTACTATATGAAAACATAATTTGATTTCCGTTGCTTCCTGTATTTAGAGAAGCAGTGAATAGTCATTGCATACAAACACATCTTCCCCAGGCAAATAATTCTGCTTCAGATCTCTGTAACTCCCCCCTTGCTTGTGTTTTTCTGTCTTGTATAATCTTAATCTATTTGTATGCACTTAATATAAAAACAATTTGTTTCCCTAATCAGCCTTTTCTCCTTTCAGTGCACTTTGTCTTTTTTACTATATCCCATTTTAGGTTAAGATGATCAGAAATTAATTAAATATTGAATCTATGGGCCCTTAAACAACAGGGTAATATGGTAATACAATTATGTTTTCCTTTTCTAACTCAGTTCCTTTCCTAATACTTCCTAGCACTCAAATTATTTACATACAGTTTTTGGGGTTTTTTAATACCAGAACTTGACAAGATTAAATATGTCAAAAGATTTATATAAGATCTCCTTTGCTTTCTAAGGAAGAGACGAGGGAAAAAAGTTTAACATAAATTACTTAAAATTGAAATCTACAAGATCTCAAAGTAAGAACCCCCCCATTTTTTGTCAAATTAGAATGTTGCTATAAACTGAGATATCTAAATAAACAATAAATAAGTACTATATTTAGTTAATTTATTGAAAAGAGTTGAAAAATAACTGTCTAAAATGTCCTGTGCAGAATTCCCCCCTCACACTGGCATTTTCAGGCTGACTTTTCCTATCACTATGTATTTGGATATATTTTTCAGCAACTGTGAGATTTTTAATTTTTTGCCTTAACATAAGAAAACCTTCAGTTCTCATAGGAAATTACTGTAAACAATAAAGAACAAAAGCCTTTTGTGGACTCGGGTCTCCCATTTTGGAGAATGGAGCTAGATTAATTAGCTGGTGCCAGCATTCCCATGTCTTTGCTGGGAACAAGCTATCTATCTCACTACCTGGCTCTCTGGAGTGCTTACTTGGCTCCCGCTCTGCCCTTCCCCACCATGGAATTTGCACCACCAGCCTGTGCACAGGGGAGCATCACCCAGGATATCAAAGCTGCTCACATCTCCCCCCACGCAGCCCAACCCTGCCTTCCTGGCCATTTGCCTCTCCACACCCAAAAGCAAGAAGGAAGCATTGGCCCTCTTGACTAATCATAAATGTGACTCGTCTTTTTGAAATAACTGATGCTTTTAAAAGGATTTTTTTTCCTTCCAAGTCTCACTCTGAACACTCAGACTTTGTGAATCCTCTTTGCATGAGTGATATTTGAAAAGAACTGCAAATCGCCTTTCCATTCTTATTTGAACCAAGCATTTAGATGAAAAGAATAAGAAGATTTTCCAATTAAAAATAGAGAGAAATTAGGTAGGTGACACTCAAGAGTTTTATCAGGTCTTCAGTGATCTGTAGAAAGTTAAATATTTGTTTTTCAAAGTAAATTCCACAGCACATTCATCACCAGTGTTCAGCTCTAGGAGATAAAATTTAGCTGTGGGAGCACAAGGCAGAAGTCAGGGCTCTGGCATGCCTTTGGAAAATACAGGTGCTGAATCTCTTTTTGACCTAGAAAATGTCGCTTAGCATTAAATCTTTCACCTATCAGATTTAAGTAGACAACAATTGCTGTTACCTCTATCAAAAGGAGCTTGTGGAAGTCATGTTTTACCTGGCTAATGTGAGGGTGTGCAAAGGAAATGGAGATGTACTATTGTTTTCTCTCAGCCTCAGGATGTTTAGTCATGAATGGTGATGTGATATGACAGGGAGAGCAAATATGGTAAATGCTCATCTGCAATAGTTATTATGGTTATTACCTCTGCAGCAAGTAAAGAGCACATTTTAATGCAAACTGAAATGGGACTGACTGCATTTTTGTTTTAACGTAGTAATGCAAGCTGCTGGTAGATTCCAGCTGCTGAGGTGATGACTTTGGGCTTGACAGCTGTTTCCCTGTTCCTTCCACCATATCACAGCCAGCATGCACATGCCTTTTTCCAATGAATGGGCCAGATGCACCTACTTTGCTATCATCCCCTTGGAGAGGGTCTCTGCTGTTGCTGGCCACCTAAAGGAAGGAGTTGTCCACACACACACCACACACCACACACACACACACACACACACACACACACACACAGAGCTGCTGAAGCCAGGCTGTGTTTGAGTTCTGAGGAGACCAAAGTAGATATTTCCCATAGTAGATATTTCTCTTGCACACTCAGGGTTACCCAGTAAAGATGTTTTGCCTCCATGATCTTTCTGAGAGGGAAATCTCTAAAATAGGTGAATCAAGGTCTTAATGGAACAAGCTGGCTTTAGTTTGTGTTTATCCTAAAGCCTCAGCATGCTGTTACAGCAGCATAAAAGACTATAAAATTCAAATAGGATATATCTACAGCCAGTTTAAAGCCTCTTTACAGTGTGCAAGTGATAGAAAAAAGAAGCAGGTATGCCTGCAAAGTACTTGAAGGGAGCCCTCTTTTATTGGAAAGCATCATAATCTTTCCACTCACTGTCTCAAGAAGGTTTTTTTCAGGCTTTTCTCCTTTTGTTGTGAGGAAAGGTTTGGCTGCAATCACTTTATACTTATGGCTGACAAGAATACATGGCACTGCCATCCATGACAGTATCCTTACTAACCTGATGAGCATGCTGGGGAGGCTTGCTCTCGCCAGATCTTTCACCACCCCAAGGGCTGTCAAGCCTGTTGTCACTCTCATGTTTTGGAGTGTAGCAGATCCAGCATGGGGGTTGTGTATGTGGGAAGCTGAAAAGTTACAAGAAAAGGGCATAAATTTGGAAAAGAAAGGGGAAAAGAAGAATATAAGGAGGTATTTCTTAATGGTAGTATACAATAAAGTATAAACAATGATCCACAGTGTGCTAAAACTCTCTGGTAGAGGAACTGTAAATGCTGTTATAATGAAAAGTTATGCTTCAAGCATATCTCTAACTTCCTTTGGCCAGATTTTAAATTCTTTATTCAGTCATTAGTACAAGTCTCGAAACTAATATGATTTTTTTCTTTCTTTACTCCAGATAAAGAACTGTGAATTTGGCCTTTTCCATCTGTATGATTCATTCCAGCAGTGTCAAACTGAAATCTTTAATGTTTGGGTTTGATAACCTATGGTATGCAAGCAATTTATCAAAAGTGTTATTAAATTAGAGGCTAGCTGATTACAAAAGATTTTTCTCTTTCGGTTACCAAAAGTGACACAGTAACCAAACACACATACTCTGTGGTGTGCAATTCATCTATACAACAATTTTATCTCCAAAAAAGGAACAGAAAAGGGATAAATAGGTCAGACACTCTGAGCTCTACTTTCCCATCAAAAGTTAAACTGAAGTGTTGCATGTGGAATGAAGAAGAGCTCATGCAAATCTCTGGCATGACAGACTTAATCTCTTCTCACCAGAATCACTACAAATTAGAGGGCAGCCCAGGAAAGCCAGTACTCCAGTATCAAAGAGTACAGAAGAAAGCCACTCCCAGAGTCCTAGTTATGTAAAAAGCAGGGTGCTATTTAGAAGCCTCACCCTTAGAGGAAATCTGATATGTATAAATTAACTTTCTTAAGAGAAAAGAACCTTGATAACTCTGTCAAAGAAGGCTGTAGATCTGGATGTTGGAAATAGGAAGCAAGGGTGGCTGAAACACCACGGTGCAGTGGTTCACACTTCATGATTAACCAAACCTATTTTAAGTTTCTTAAACAAGGATATGTAAGAAGATTAGATTACATGCCCACAAATTGTTAGAAAGGCTACAGAAAAAACCTATAAAGAGGAAGATGAAGTCTCTTAATTTACCAAATCACTAAGGTACTAAGATTTTACTTACAGATACAATATTCAAGCTAAAAATCAGTCATGAATTCTCATTAATTCCGACTGAAACTTGTTGTTCCATGGGCCCAGAGCACCAAAGCATTGAGTGTTCCCTACCAGTGGCACACCTATTTGACATTTTGCAGGAGTTCTGCTCCCCCAGTCTTCATTTAAAAGATCTTGATACATATTTTACTCAAGCCTTGCAAGAGAAATCAAGGAAAAATGGCAAAATAAAATAAATGAGATATGTAAACCCAGATTTTCTACAATTATGTAAAGATTATATATATATTAAGATAATTTTCCTTCAGAAGATATGAAAGCATGATCTTGCCCTTGCTGCCATTAAAGTCCATGATGTACCAGACTAAAAATATGCCATAAGGTGTCTGTAACCTTTTCATTTTGTACCCCTGGTTTTGTGCTGCAGTTGATTTCAGACAAGTCAATCCTTAGCTCTGACCACACTGAGTTAAGAATTAGGGCCACTGGTGGTAAAACCTAACAGGTTTTGTCCAGTATTTCACTAATGAGCTTCTCCAAGGGAGAGAACTTGAAGGGAAATTAAAGAGAACGCTGACTTGAGATAACTACACACAACCAGCTGCTCAGTGAGGCAAAAGCCCTGAGGTATAAATTGGTTAAAATTTCTTGGCTTGGAGAAGATGGGATATTTGCAGTATGAGATATACAACCCTCTCTCTGAGCAACAGGTATCTTCCTAGGAAATCTGTGACTGTGCAAAGATAGAACAGGAGCAAAAAAGCAGGTAACTTTCAGAAGTCATACCTTTAAATAACTATAAAATCTTTCTCTACTGTACTTTTTGTGAGCCATAACTCACCACTTTTCCAGCCCCAGCTACAAAATTATAGTGTTATTAGTTACTAAATGTTGAGCTAATGCTGAGCTAATGTTGAATGAATGCTAGCACAGTTTATGAGGGTGATTCCTAGAAGACCCTCTCTGGGAGATAAAAGTAACCAGATCTATTTAATAGGGAAATGAAGCAAGCAGGTGAAATAATTTATATAAATATGTTTTATATAATTGTCTCACTCTGCTGAGGTGCTTGATAAGTTGATATTTTCTGCCTGTCTCTCTTTATCTATGCCACTGTGCCAAAAGGAGCAAAATTAGTGTCTAATAGCTATATCCTCTAAGGTACTAAGGCAATTTTCTTCTCTTTTGTACTTCAGAATATAGTCAGAGATATGTAGAGAGGCAGAGGGGCTGATTCCTAACCTTTGTTTAAAAGCAGTATTCAGATCCCATTTTTTTACTCATGGGCACAAAATAGAAAATTTTCTCTAGAGAAAAGATAGTGCAGAGATGGTTCTTTGGATATTACATATAGCCTAGGAGTTCAGCCGTGCTAGGAAGAACATTATCTCTATGGGATCAGAAGTTCAGAGCAAAGTTCAAGAGACAGCTTTTGCTGGACAGAAATTTGGAGCTTATTTCATTCTTTCAGTACTTACTCACTGTCACAAGAACGTGACATGAGAGCAAAGCCATTGTCTGGGTAAGGAATAGTGACTAGAATCCCTATTTCCATCTATCTATGGTGTCCCTTACAACTGATACCCTTTTTAATTGTCCCTAGATCCAGAAACTGGTGTTGCTTTGCTCATCATTAACATATGTAGAGATGCTAAGCATTGCTCAAAGAAGCAACAAGCTCAAAGACAACAGCAAAATTAAACTTTGCATTCATAACCACCGTTTGTTTAGGAAGAATAAAAAGATACTGTATGAAGAAGGCAGAAATAAAAATATGAGAAATACACTGGGCACAGAGATTATTAACATTTCAGGAGTTTTATAAATGTGTCAAGTCTTCAAAATGGAGTTATGAGTTCTCTTTGGAAAAATTTTAATGAACAAATTTATAAATGTATTTCTAACTTCTTCCTGGAACTCATGAATTATTTTTCACAGATTTTTCACATTTGGCTAATATAATTTGGTCTATAAAACACAACTGGAAAAATCATTGCTGCAACAGTGTAATACCTCTTTAATTTTTCTTTTCTCATTCTCCAAGTTAATTCTCATTATCTTCACCCCAAAGTAAAGTACCGTGCTCCTGAAACTGCTGTGGCTGTTCCTGTCACAGCATATGCCTTGTGCTAGCTGTTGTCTGCTTGTGCCCTTGGTAAGAGAATTTTACACTTATCCTGTCATCTTTTTGAGGCAGCTGAAAACATATCAAGAGGCAAAAATCAGAGTTCAAATCCAAGTCAAGCCAAACTCTGAACTAATGATTATCCAAAGTGGACAAACAAGGAAAGATGTCACCACTGATACTCACATCATCCCATTTAATCTTATCCAAATAGTCAAGAAGGGAAAGAGAAAAGAAAATAAGGACCTTCTTGTAGTCTATTCTTTCCCCTCCTTAATCTGGATGACCAGGATACACCCTGGAGTGACAGCATGGCGAATCAGTGGCTTCCACAGGGCGCTGTCAGGGTGGGATACCAGGCTACATCAACAGTCAGGCTGTGCTTTGGGGTTTCTGAGGTTCTCAACCATGGCTTGAGATCTGATTTACTTGAGTAGCCCACCAATTGAGTTTACATGGAGTTCTGGGGATTAGAAAGTGAGTTTTAATGGTGAAATGTAATGCATTTTATTTTATGTTTTGCAGATTGGTGTCACCTACTCTTTTCATTTACTAACACACTGATTCCTGAGCATGCAAGTTACTAGATTAATTTAGGAAATTATTCTTAAAACCATATTTATTTTTTTCCAGTGGTAACAGAGGGGTCCTAACTTAAGTCTTAAGCACCATAACCTGGACCAAATAAAACCAAAATACGGTCTTAGAATCGTGCCACAATTTTTGGATAAACTGGACGTCCAGAGTCCACCAGTCTATTCTTGCTGTGAAATCCCAGCAATCCCTGTAGGAAGTCAGTGTCTGACATAAAGGGGGATTTGGATGAGGTCCCACACATGTGAGATCTTTTATTGAAAGTGCTTTGATTGAGCTTGATTGTTCCTTTTCATTTTGTTTAGTAAAACAGTACAGATGGAGCTCTCCAAACAATGAGAAATTGCTCTACTGTGTGCCTAAGTGAAAAATACTCCATGGAGTTTTTAATGGGATTAGCTAATGCATGGGGAAAATAGATCTTGCCTGAGAACCATGTCACATCTTTCAAGCAAATATTATGGGCACAAGGAAAAGGGAGCTGGAGAAAATAATGTTCTTAGTAGTGTATGGCTGTCCTTTGTTGCTTGAGATATCAGATGAAAGAAGAAAAGTTCAGCAAGATCATAAGTGGAATGGGCTCAAACCCAAAACAGAGCTATCATGGTCTTAGACACAGAAAAAGATGGAGAGTAAGGAACTCAGGATATGACAGACCCATTGACTATTTCATTTCCTTTGAAACACAGACTTTTCTGCTTTTCATTAAAGATCTCAATGAATATTTCTAGTCTGAAAAATGTTCATGAGATCTCCCTTTGTATGGGACAGTTAATAACTTTCAGTCAACTAGACTAGACCTTAGAAAAGCTCCTCTCTTCCTGGCTTGCTGTGTCTATGATCTAGGCATTTCCTAAGTAAACATTCTTCAATGCACTTCTATTCTAATAGAACCAATAGTGATCTTTAGAGCTGAAGCCAAAAAAAAGTGATGAGATACAACATTAATACTGCTACAGTGAATTACCTTATCTCATTCTATAGAATCAAATATGAATTTATTTGATGAACAAAATAGCCAAAACTTGACCCAAAGAGACTTGTCAATGATCAGGGAATATGCTGTTTTCAATGCAGGTAATGTCATGAAATCAGGAATAACTCGGCTTAATATAAGGATTGAGAGAACATAAACTATTCATGAACCAATCAACAAGGTTGTAGTGTGAATTGTTCACTGATTCATATGCCATTTTTGATTTTGTTCTGCATTAGATACCTCCATCTGTTATTTTTAATTCTTGGTTGAGAAAACTGCTCACTCAAATTTCATGTGCTTCCAAAGCCAAATAAAGATACGAATTTCTATGGATTTTAGACATATGTATGGTGTTAAAATTCACAGTGATGCATGTTAGGGAAGGATCCTCTTCTCGTTTCACACTTATGACAATCTGGAGCCCCTCTTTTTACTTCAGTGAAGATACAGTAGTTCAGTCATAAG
Source organism: Serinus canaria (assembly GCF_022539315.1). Lineage (NCBI taxonomy): Eukaryota > Metazoa > Chordata > Aves > Passeriformes > Fringillidae > Serinus > Serinus canaria. The sequence goes on from NC_066319.1 coordinate 43,611,177, forward strand.
AGAATATGGGTCCTAGATTTCACTATAGCTTTGTACCTTTGAAGGTATATTTTTCTCCACCCTAAAAATGTGCATTCCCTGAACAAAAACTTTATACACCAGTCTGCCCTTTAAAACCAAAGAACAAGAACAAAAGGTTGGGATTATGTCAATGCATAAACCTCAGGCATCAGACTTAATAAGATATTTCAAATCCTAAACGTGAAGAACTACCTTAGAAAGATTAGGTACCTTTGAAAATACTGTAGCAATTAATCTGCTCTTTAAAAAAAGTTCTCAAGTAATTCAGAATCACAGCCAATAAGCAACTATGTGATAAACATCTACAAATAGCTATGCACTCTCTTTATAAAAAAGAAACCTAGCTGAAACAAGGAGATGGATTTGGCTAATGTTGCATGTTTTTGCTTCTCTAGGAACTTCTTAAATATAGGGGTAATGTTTGAAGAAAATGCCTAATTTACTCATGCAAGGGCTATTAAGGCTTCTACAAAGCAGAAAATTAGTTAATGCACTCAAAATCTTGTTTTTAAATTACATACCATTGCTAACAGCTTAAAGGCAGTTATTCAGGTTTACAATTCTTCCCATGCCTGATACCAGTGCAGAAGAATTTAGTAAAAAAACGTTGAAGATGAATACTAAAACTGTGGGGAGGTGAAGGTGTTCACAAATAGCTTTTAATTTTGTTTGGTGATTTCTTGTATTTTCAAATTTAACTGGTCAAAGTCTGTCAAATGGAAATGAATGAAAACCTCACCCTACAATTCAGATAGAATTGTAGTCAAAACTTCCCTAGAAAATTGATTAAATTAAGTAGAAGACAGAAAAATAAAAATTACTAAATCTAGGTAATGAATTCTTCACAAAGTATTCTTAGGGTTTAATCTTACAAGATTTCATAGTCTGAATCTACCTCCTGAGCTCTTATTTTAATATGTGCCAGGGTGGATCTATATCACCAATGACTCTATTAAATAAATTCTATCATTCCTATTTATTTTCTGCCTTTTTTCATGTTAATTGTGAATCTTAGGGACACAATGTGGCATTCCCAGGTATCCTGGAAATAGCAAAAGTTCAGGAAGACAAAGAAATATAAAAATGCCTCCTGTACTCAGAGGAACCATGGCAAGAAAAGTATCTCCTTGGGCCACTGCCATTATCCCAGCTCTACAGCTGGCACTAAAATAGCACAGTAACTGGAGACACATAAATATCACAGATAATTATATTCCTTTTAGTTCTTTCCAAAACCGCGGCCACACTTTTCAAATGTCACAGTGGTGCTGGCAAATCAACACTTCCACGCACTTGACTGGGCTGTGATGAGTTCTCAGGTCAGCCAGGGCTGCCCTGCCCTGGCCCCAGTCTCACCCTGCCCCAAGAGATCCTGCTGATCACAGCCACTGAAAGAGCCCCTGTGGGGGCAGACTGCTGGCTCCCTTAACTGCATTTTCACACACAAACTCTTTCTGGTGCCTTGCTGGTTCGTGGAAAATTGTCTCACTGACACTTGCTGTAGCTATCTGCGTTGCTGAGTCAGTTTCCCTCATCATAAAGATTTGTTCACATCAGCATCAGCAGTAAGTCCAAGTGGCCTCATATTCATTTTCCTCTTTGGGGTATGCTGTGTAAGTGAGCTTGCATATTTTCTCCTTCTTCTAAATTTATTCCTTGTGCTTCATATTTCTCTTTCGACAAAAAACAACGTGAAAAAACCTTATTTCCTCTTTAGCTGCAGGATCTCTCAAGCTCTTCGTTTTATTTTTAAACTCAGTGCCATATTTAGCCTCAATTATATATTTTTTCTTTTAAAACACTTGTTTTAGGATATAATATTAACTATTTCAAAACAGAAACAGGTAGTATATTCCTTTAATTATTAATTAGGTAAATATTTGGGGTTTTTGGGTGGTATAGTTTAACAATGAGCTGAAAATGGACCATAACTGTAGCCACCAATTCGGCAAAATTTTTGATGACTTCATGTCTTTATTATTGAAAGAAAGACTTAATAGATGAGTTAGGTGACATTAATGTTCATCATTTTTGAATGACTATTACTATCTGGGAGATGTGCATGTGTTAATTCAAGGCTGGCTGCAAGACTTCATTTAGAAACAAGTGAAAAAAAAAAAAAAAAGGATGAAAATTATAATTCCAATCGAGAGGAAGCTGGTTGTATAGAAAGTGAGTTGAATTTATACTGGAACACATGATCATTCTAATATGTAACAAAAAATGACTTTCTTTCTCTTGACTCCAGTTTCAGAAAGCATTAGTTGGATTCAGTCCTGCACCAAAAAAGCTTTTGGCTGCGCTGCAAAATCTTCTTAGTATAAATCGAGATTTGAATGCAAACTGAAATAGCAATTTAATCCTAGAGTAGGTTTACTTATTGTGGGTAGCTACCTATTTGCATTTAGCTGTAAGAGAAACAAAATAGAATTAAAAAAACATATCATCTGTAAAAAATATTGCTCATATATAGCTAAATTCTATCTGTCTATAAAATTTAGCTTTACCAGTACCCAGTACTAATATACTCTGCAAAAAGCTTACATGTAGATCATACCCATATGATTAGCTTTATCCTCTTGTGTAATTAAATATATAAATACAGTAATGAGTGTATGAAGGCTTTCTATCAAAATGTGGAATTAAAGAAACACAAAACAAGAGAAATTTTAAAAAGGAAAGAAAAGCTAGTTGTAGATTTTTGAGCAAAATGAACAACACCTGATGAAATATTTTTTGGCCATTACAATTGCATCTGGTTTTGCCAGTAAAGCAAAAGCTGGATACATTTCTTTGTTTTGGTTTGGTTTTATCACACTTTATCTGTATATGTTCCAAAACTTTCCAGAGGAGCACAGGCTGAAGTCTTCCCAAAGTCTTTACTAAGATAGCCTATATCTCCATTACTCCTCTTCCTTTGTTCTTTATGCTTTATCCCACTGTTTTATTTGTACTTTGGATTAACTTGAAACTTGAGTCTTACTTATGTTATGATCATGGTCTAAGGCTAAATATTTTGGTCAGGTTTTGGGGGGATTTTTAATTATTAAGTACTATCAGGAGAGGTTTTAAGGCACTAGAAACTGAGATTAACAGGCTTATGGTTCTCTATCCTGCAGGAATTGCCTCTGTACTGGTAGTGTTTCAACAGACATGTTTCAAGTGGTACAATTCTGGAGCTGACAAGGTTTTACATAGCTCAGTTGGCAAAAGAGCAACTCACCGCAGGGTATGAGTGTGAAATTACAGCAGTGTGGTAACTGCCAGGTGCATGTTCTAATCCCACAGAAAATATGGTGGAGCTTTCCTCTTACCTGCCAGCTTGTCAAACAAGGCATCAGGGCAAAACATGCAGTGTGCACTGGATGTAAAAATCTTTCTGATAGAAAGCAGAGCAAGAGCCCTAAATGAGAGCAGTCATTACAGGTAACTACAGAACTGCTGGGTTTGCAGCTTACTACAAGGAGGGATGGGAAGCCTAGCCTTTAGTTACTTATTTATAAACCCCACACTCACTCCTCAGCACACAGCTTTTATCATGCTTCCCTTCCATCAGTGCCTTTGGCCCAGCAGTCTCACGGAATGTGCAGGATTAAGCAGTCAAACTCAAGCACGACATCTTTACTCAGGGGTACAGAGGTGTGCAAGAAAACCAGCTGAACGCTAGAAAGTGCTCATACAAAGTCTATTCCCTCCTGTAGGTAATACCTCCTCACTCTGCCAGCTCCTCCACATGTAAATCACATCAATTTACACTCCATTTCACTGACTTATACTCTAGTAAGTGAGTGTAAGTAGGTCTTAAGGTGTCTAACTGAGCAGAAAGGACTCTAAATTACACATTTTATGCATCACCTCTGAACTTAGCTCATAGGTTTTAAACAAAAGCAGAGTAATAAATTGATAGTTTGGAGGAGGGAGGACATGAAATGTGTGTCCATTTTGGCTTCTCGAGGTTATCACTGTATTTCATCAAAACTAATAAAAAGGTCCTGCCTTTTTACTTGAAACGCTATTGAACTCAAATTTAGATATGCACCAAATTCTTTAAGCAATTATTTAAGCTGGTAAAAATAAAGTAGAAAAACAGGAAGACACTAAATAAATCAGAATTTAACTTGGTTTTCTCTTGGTGGTTTTTTTTTTTTATTTGTTTTTTTTCCTATCTCACTTTTGAGCTGTCCCTAAAAACTCTCAAAGAAATGCATGTTATTTTCTGGTTTGGACCATGCTCTGAAACCTCTCTTGTTAAACTTTGTTTTGATCCACTGTCAATTCTACAATGGAATATGCATTTAAACAAATTGCTAATGAGATTTGCAAAGCTATGAGGCTATGCATAGCATCTCAGAGTCAGTAAAATAGTATTTAGAAACAGAGGAATCTATTTATTACCAAATTACTTACTCCTGAGGTCAATTATTGCTACAAACATTTAATTAAATGGTGATGTAATTTTGATGAGCCTACTCAATACAAGCAAAGCCTGTTCTGCATTTTGAAAAGGTGAATAACAGATCTGTCCTTCCATCATTCCAGTTAAAATTAATTGGTCTCCTGGAAGTCTAGTTATAGAAAATATGCAAACTCCCTAGTTCATCTTCCCCAGAATCTCATCTCTATTAACTTAAAAAGGTACTAAGAACGAGGTTTCTCAAAGCAGAATAAAAGAACAATGCACAGTAATAACAGGAAAAGTCCTGAGGGTTGTATCTTGCTATGGAAGGTTTTTTTAGGATTTGTTTTTTGTTGCCTTTTTTTCCCCTGAAATAGGAGGAAGATTTCTTTAAGGTTTGGTGTAGAGCTGGAAGGGAAAGAGTAAAGCTAAGAAAGCTTTTATTATTAGTGCTCTGCCTCCACAGTTTTAAAACAGATTCTGGCACTTATGAGAATGGGGAATGGCATTGCTCTGTGACTTCCTCCCTGATAACAAGTTAATTAGGTGCCAAGTGCTAAATGCTGGATTCTATGCATTCAAAGGGACACTTAGGAAAACAAAAGAATTTGGCATCTAAATAGCCTGTGTTTGCTTCTGGAAACATTTATTTATTTTAAGGCTTCAAAATAATGACAATCCATAAAATATAGCACTCACATTTTAGAGAACATATTTCATCACAAAGATCTTTTATTTGAATTCATTCTTAGAAATGATAATTATACACCAAGGTTACCCTCATAGTACTGCACTGTACAGCTATGAAAATCAAAAGACTCTCTTTTACGCATTTGCTGAACAAGAGATTTTCTTGAAATCCCTTCGTTGAAAGAATGCCCAGTATGATGAATGACACAATCTTTTGGTTTTCATTCAGACAACATTTTCAGTGAAGTAAAAGACATTTTCTGGTGTAGAGGCCATCAATTTACCCTTGTTTTAGCTGGTCAGAGTTAAGAACAGTTAGAAGGGAGACTAGTGAGTGTCAGAACCAGAAAGACAGAACGAACTACTTGAATTCGTGAAACACTAATGTTGCATTACGCACCTGTCTTGTTTAGTGTCTCTAACAATAAGCTGAAGGAGGAGATGAAGTGCCCTTTCTTCAGGTTTGCAGGTGACAACCAGGAGGGGAGGAACAGTCAGTACAGTGGAGGGTGGAGGGGCCTGGACTTGCTGAAGGAATGGGGTGAACTGTAGCCTTATCAAATTCAGCAAAGACAAATGTGAAGTCCTGTACATGGGAAGCAGAGCCTTTTGCAGTGTTGCAGACTGGGATGGATTGGTTCCAGGCAGTTCTGCTGGAAAATTCCTGGAGTTTGCAGTGGTTAGCAAGCTGAACATGAGCCATCAGTGTGTATCTGCAACAGAAATGTCTTAACTGCCTTCTGAGCTGTAGGAACAGGAGGAGAGCACATTCAAGAAACCAATTGCTTATTCCCATTTACATGCCACTCTTTAGAATGCTATAAAGCTACTTTGTCCAGTTTTAGTCAACTGCATCCTGTAAAGACATTGAGAAAGAGCATCATAGAATAATCAAATCATAGAATGCCTTGGTTTGCAAGACCAAGAGACCCTGAATATCACCTAGTTCCAAGTCCTGCTGTGAGCAGGTTTGCCACCCACTATATCAGATTGTACAGGGCCCATCCAATCTGGCCTTGAGCACTGCCAGGTATGGGGCATCTACAGCTTCTCAACACAGCTTTCTCCTGTACCTCACCACTGTCACAGTAAAGAATTTCTTCTAAACATCTAACTTAAATCTGTCCTCTTTTTCTTTAATACCCTTTCCCCTTGTCCTATCACTTTCCCCTCTATTTTATGAGCCCCCTTTAAGTACCTAAAGGCCACATCATGTTCTCCCCACAGACTCCTTTTCTCCAGGGAAATCTACTCCAGCTGTCTCAGCTGGTCTTCATAGGAGGGATGCTCAACCTTTCTGACCAGTTTAGTGGCACTCCTCTGGACCTGCTCCAACAGGTCCAAAAATGGATGCAGCACTGCAGGTGGGATCTCATGAGAGCAGAGTAGAGGAGAAGAATCACCTCCTTCAACCTTCTAGCCACTCTTCTTTTGAAGTAGCCCAGGATATGGTTGCCTTTTGGGGCTGTAGCACACCTGCACACCATGTCCACCAGAAACCCCAACTTTTTCTTTTCAGGCTGTTCTTCATCTCCCTGTGGTCATGTCTGGGATCATCCCAACCTAGGTGCAGCACCCTATACATGAACTTGTTGAACCCCAATATGTTCTTGTGGGCCCACCTATTAAGTTTTTCCAGGTCCCTGTGGATAACTTTTCATCCTTTTGTTCTGTTGCCCCCACCACTCATCTTCTTGTCATCTGCAAACTTGCTGAGGGTGCTCTCAATCTCTCAATGACACTGTCATTCACAAAGATATTACAGAGCACTGGGCCCAAGATGAGCCCTGAAGGACACAACTCATCACCAGCCTCCAGGCATAGAGGTGAGGCTCAGCATTTTGTAGTTCCGGGGTCTTCCTTTTTACATTTTTTAAAAATTAGAGTGAGGGTTCTCTTTTTTCCAGTCACCATAGGCTTTACTTGAACACCTCGCCTTCTCATAACGTGGGGAAAAACTTCTTCCCAGAGAAAGAAGTCAAGACTAAATAGATTGCCAAGAGTACAGTCTTCATCCTTGGGAGTTTTGAAGTTCTGAGAGGATGAGGTTCATATGAGGTTCAATTAATTGATCCTAATTTCAGCAACGGCTTGAACTGGCATTAAACAGTACTGTAGTAACAGTGAGAGGAAAATCCCTGGAAAAGAAAAGATAATCTGTGTTTCAAGCTGTCTTGTTGAGGATTTTTTTCTGAATGACCATTTGTCTCTCTAGCCCCTGTGCAAGATACTACTAGAATTGATACACATCATTCTGAGTAAAATCCTCTTTCTCATACTTATTTGCCATCAAGGAAAATAAAATACTCCACTCACAGCACATTTTGGAATGACCATGTCAAAGATATTTGTGCCAGTCAATCTGTGCATATTGGCCATGCACTTCTTAATATGTCTGTCCATCAGAAACGTATTTCACAAATACTTGTGATCTCTGGTCTCAAGAGATATGGTTCAATGAATTCACATTAAGAATACCTCTTTCTCTCTGGTTTTGTTGCATTTTAAGTGTGACTCATCTTAAAATTTTATTTACCTTAAGATAAGTGAGTAAATTAAATTCAAGCCTCACTTATGACTCTTCAGCCTGTTTCCTTTCTGTTAGAATCAAAGGGGACACTATTAAAAAGGTTAGCTAGTAATTGCTGAAAAATCCTATCTAGCAGCATGAGTCTCACACATAAATGTACACAAGAAACTCATTTAAATGTCCTTAATTGTAATTATCCCATTTACTCCTTAATACTATGAAAGTATTTTTGGAAAGCTTTAAGAAATACATTTTATTCACCCAGTAGGCTCTGGAGCCATTACTTTACATTGTGTAAATAGATATCCAGTCACATAATTATATTCTTCTATCATTATATATTTAACCATTTTTTGAATTCTGTTTACTTTTCAGCTGCAAGTCCAGCATACCTATGAAAAGAAATGGTAAAAAAACTGGATATTTGCACAAACATCCAGTAGGCACACAATTAACCACTGGATCTGCAGAGATCACTGCAGCAACTTGCTCATAATTCAACTTTTCTCTTATCTGCATATTTTTATGAGATTTATAAACTAAAGCAATTGCTATCAATGTAAACCCTTTACTGAGATGTGGAGGATGCAGAAAATCTGCAACAGGTATAACCAACACCTAGGATTACATCAGTGAGAACAACTGCTTCCTTAACAGAAATCCAGACTGGAAGGGTGAAAGACCATTCCTGAGAAAACATCAAATCTTTTGCAACATCATTTGTAAGGCTTTTTCAGCTCTTAAAAGATGTTATCATCAACCGCTCTGAAAATAATTAAACTGTTCTTAAATTAGAAGCAAAACATGGCAAACGCAAGCAGGCAGTCAGACTGATATTATTTTTATGACTTAAGAGTTCAGGTCATGTAAGAAAATGAATTTTTTGAAATTTCAACACAGCAAGGCACTTACTGCCAGCCATGATGACTTGTGATTTGTATGGACTCTTTTGAAAAACTGGAGTCCATGAGGATGTGCAGTTAGCTAATTATATTCTTCTGAGAAGAGAGAAGAAGGAGAACTTCTGTCCTGATAATATGAGAACACTCCCTCCATACCCAGCATTCAGTGATTAGGCACTGAACAAGACATCCAGAGTAGATGCTCTGTGATTTACACTGGCTTAAAAAGGGCATTGCTCTTTCATTACTGCCCAGCTAGATTTGGGATTCGAAAAAGGCTGACACACAGTTTGACAATTTCCACTAACCTGAGTGGGAAACAATCCTGTGGCGACAGGATCCCTTCACAGAGCACTAACACCAGGTAAGCAATCAAAAAGAGAGTGCTGACATGCTCATCTGGAGTAGAACACATGCCAGGAAGTGATGTTTTGTCTTCTTCACACTTCCAAAATCATCTCCCAGATGTACGGTCTGTGCAGGGTTGGAAGGAATAGTCAGATTTTTTATTAGTCTGCCAGTTTTGCTTAGTTGGCAGCTGGGGTTAAACCATGACAATTAGAAAGCTGCAGACTTGTTTAATCCAAACACACTTGAATTATATGGAGAGACAAGTTGTATAAATGTTGAATTTGGCTTAAAGATTGCATCAGTACAGAGAGATCCCTGGCTATGTAAATATATTTATTTGTGTATACATTGCACTTGTACACTATACACTGTATATATGAAAATCTCTGTGTTGGAAAGAACTAAGGAAAAATTATTTTCACAAAATACTGTGTTGGAAAAGGTAATAAACCAAAAAACCTTAATTTGCATTTAACACTGAAAAATTGTTTGTTTGCCATGTATTTTCATGGTTTGAGAAATACATCCAAGTGAAAATAAAAATAATAAAAAAGTGGCAGGCTGCTGGTTAGCAACACATTGGATCTAAATTATTAGGAAACAGCATTCAGATACCCATTTGCTCCCAAACTTGCCTCCATTCCTACCTCACATTTTCAGTTTTCCTAACTTTTGTTTTTCTTTCAGACTTTTTCTCACACTTCCATTGAAGACTGCACAAATAGTGTAAATTATACTTTTCCCTGCATCTTTTTCTTTAGGGAGGTCTTTTTGTAAATATCTTTCAAATCATATATTGTGCTATGAGCCATCTTGTCACTCTTTCACACTGGAGAGAGGAGCTGATGAAAAGTGAGAGGTCACAGAGATATAGAAAATACAACATAAGGCAGATGAATTATTTGGATGGAAGAAGTGGGAGGTGATTAATTCTAGAGGGCCGTCATAATCCTTCCTCAAAACATGACCAAAATCCTTCCATTGCATTCCCAAAACGTAAAACAAGTCACAAGCTTCTTTTTTTCCAAAATGCTTTTGTGCTCTGGCAGACAACCAGAAGATATCTGCTGAGTTTCAGAGACAGCAGAAACCTATTGTTTACCAAAGGATAGGGAAGGACTTTGGACTTGTGGCCTGAAACACTGATGGACCCAGTTAAAAGTTCTTTCATCTCAATTTGACTCATGAAGAAGATTTTCAGTGGCAACTACAAAGAGCAGTAGCCCCTCTTCTTGATCAGGAATTGTGCCACAAGGCACAATTATAGCCAGGCACCCTCTGGCTCCATACTTCTTTACCTTACATCTCTCTCAGGCCTGTTTCTCTCATGTAATTCCCTGGAAGTTACTGTATGGTGTAGAGGCTGAGCAATAACCAGCTGAGCAGACATTAGCTCAAAATGATGCTGTCAGGAATTCAAGAGAAGAGACTTTTTGCTTTCACCTGCCATTAGTAAGCAGACCTGAGAATGAGGACTGCAGTTTTCCCTGATATACCATGTGCTGTGTTTAGATACAAAAAAACATTGGAGGTAGCATATGAGGAGAAAATTTAAAAAGATGCAGCTTGTGGGGAGGAAAAAGAAAAAAATAATAAAATGAAAACTATGTGCATGTCATTTCTAGATCATCTCTATGGGGTAGGGTTATTTCAGCTTCCACTTCTAATTATCTCTGCCTATAGGCAGGTTGGGATGGAGTTGAAAGCTGGCATCTTTTGCTATCTGTCCTACAGGGGCAGAAACAGCTGTATAAAATGCAGGAGCAGAGATTAATGGGGGCATTTTCCCTGACCCTTTTTCATTTTCTTTTGTAAGTTATAACAGCACAGCCACTTGTGCTTATTACATTGCACTTTGTGATTTAGGGCTTGAGATTCTGTGCTAAGATAAAAGGAAGTTAGGAAATGAAAGGGTGAGTGAATGAAGGAGGGAAGAGGAATACAAGAGAAAATCAGGCAACATGAGAAGACTTATGTCCTTTGAAGCAATAAATAAGTCCAAGTTAGGAAGTAATAGAAATAGTTAATCCATTGTATACTTCAGCACAGATGAATAAAACAGCAGCCTCAACGACACAAGTGGCAGCAGTGGCACAGCCAATCTATTGGCAGAATGGAGCTTTAAGGTAGCAAAGGAGATTAAATAGAAATGAAGAAAAGACGGTCAGTAGGCCTGGCTGTGCTACAGCATTTAGCCACACAAATTGTATGGTAGGAAAAAACAAGCTGAACAAAAAAATTAAAGAATTTTCCACAGAACACCAGAGAAGCAGAGAACATGGGAAATCAGAGATAAAGTCTGGTCTGTGGCCCAGAAGGACAGAAAAAGAGAATTCCTTATATCTGGTGCAACTGGAATCTGGTTTTTCACCAGTTGCTCAGGAAAAAACTACGAACTTGCTCTATTCACATAGTGTTACTAGCTGTTTCTAGTTGAAGCTCAGAAGTTTTTCCAGAGCCATGTTATATTATATGCTCATGAAGATCACGAAATAGACTAGAAATAGAATTCCTCAATCTTTCAAACATGGTGGCTGCCAGGAGCCTTGGATAAGTACCTATTTCTTGATTGTTTCTTGAGAATGAATGGCAGCATTGATAACAGGTGATGTATTCTGGTGTTTTGGAAGGAAAAGGAGAGAGTAGCAGCTGGGATGTGTGGGTGGGTGATGCTGTAGTTGACAAGGAACCCGTAACCAACAAAAGAGTGGAGAGGAAAAAATATTTTGTTATTAAAGGAAGTTAAGGAGATCATTCCATTTTGTTTGTGATGAGAAGGTTCATGTGTCATAATCTATAGTAAGGTACAATAGCTGAAAATTCAAGGTAGACAAACTCAAATGTATAATTGGCAATGAAAATAATTAGTCATCATGATGAATTATCTAGTTATGCTTCCAAGTTCTGTGTTCTTTTTTAGTTAAAATTTACTAGCTTCATAAAAACATTTAAAAATCAAATTAGGCATACTCCAGGAACGCTTCATTTACCCCCTAGATGAATCCATTGCTAGTTTAAAAATACAACACCTGTTAAAAATTAGCTTAATTTCATAGTAAGTGTATTTAAAGTATTTCTAGTATTTATAAAATTAATTGAAATTAAAACAACATATGAAAAGTTAAGAAGGTTCCTGAAATATTTGTCCCTTTTGACCCGACTTTCATTCATTTTTATTAAAACTATTTAATACTTTGCAGACACTATCAGAAATTTCACTTTTGGTGAAAGTAGAAAAATTGATTACAGAGAGATATTTATGAAAAATGAGTTTCAGTAGATTTCTTGTGACCAGATATTGTTTCTACCCTAAGGAATTACCAAACACAAAATAATGTTTTGTTCACCTGAGCTCAGGTAAATAAATTTCTTAGGCCTCTGAAACCTGCCTACATGAGGTAATGATGCCACTGTCAATCTGTCTGACTCTGCTAAATGCGAAAAAAAATGTACAAACCCATCCACATTTGTTTTCATTTTAGATAAACCACCATAGTTTCATTTATTCTATTATACCAATGTGCCTCAGTTAAGAATCTAATACATACAGTATATACAATTTTATCCTTCTAGTATTTTAACCTTCTTTCTGACAACCTTCACCTACTCATAAAAAAGATTTCCTGATGAAGGAAAGATGCTCATTTGTCTAATTTTACAGATAAGGAACACATTATCTCTACAGCCTAAAATTAATGGTTCCACATTTACTTCTTTCAAAGCAGCCCTCTGAAATTTTAGTTCTTTATCTAATTTTTAAAACACCCTCTGTAACCTAGTTTTGCCAGGTCTTTTAAAATAAGATATAGTAAAGATGATGGGACACGTACCTAGGAGGAAAAGAACAAGCAAAAGCAGTTGTATGATAGGAAAAAAAAATTCAAAAAAAGTAATATTTTAATTAACTAAAAAAACCCCATGATGCATGATAGGACCAAGAAGAAAATATCAATAACAGCCCTTATCCCCTTTGGCCACCAATCTAATATTTATCAGCTGACAATTCTACAGAAAATACTTACAATAAGTGCTTTTGAGTTTTAGGCTATGTCAAGGATAATATCCAGAGCATAAAAGATAGATTATGAAAAGGTGCATAGGTTTTTGTGGTGTATAACAGATCCTCAATACTGAGATTTATCCTGCCTTGCTGGGGCACGTTAGTCTTGTAGATAAATAGTGTTGACTATAAACTCTTGCTAAATGCAGAAAAAACAGCATTACCAATATTTCTGGGTTGAAACGGCCAGAAGATTACAAAAACACCTGGTAATTAAAAGCAATTAAAAGCAGAAATAAGCTAGCAAGATGAAATGGATGGTCCAGGAGAAGTAAATGAGGGAGAATGCAGACGAGTGCAGAAAGATGTATAGAGCGTTCAGAATGCTAACGGATGACAGACAGCTCAATGCAGATAAATGAAGGGCAATTATGACTTTGATGAGCCTTCGTGACACAAGACTGCTCTTTGTTCGAGATAAAATACGAGGAATATAGATGAAAACAGATGAAAAAAATAAGAGACAAGTCACTGTGCATCATTAATAAGAGATAAGAAACAGAAAGAAAAAGACAAATCAATGCATTTAATGAATCTTAATAGTCCAATTGTCTCTGTCTCTGGATTAGTACGTGCATGCTTCATAAAATATGATCATTTAGGAAAAACTGAGAAACAAAAGGGAGCTTCTTCATGTTCTGTTAAAGACAAGGTGTCTAACTGAGCACTCGACTACAAAAAGATCATCAGTTTCCCTGACTTCTGCTTCTTCATCCATAACTTTTTAATCAAGATATGTAACTTGAACAATTGGCCAGGTGGTTTATGAATTTTTTGCACGTTTCTCCGAAGTGTCAAATAACAGCATGGCCAGAAGTAGCAGGGTGTTGGCACAGCTATACCAATTCTCTGATTCATTGCATCAAAAGTTGTGCAGTCAGTGTGATCTGACTCAGCTGACTCAATAGAGTTTGCCCTGCAACAGCAGGAGGCATTTTTTGTCCATTTATCTCCAAGTATAGAATTCCAGATTTGTGATGGTAACCAAATGGGTAGAAAGCATTTTAATGGTCTGTCTCTTAGTACAACTACAGAAGAGATGTTCCCAAAGGATCTACTCACATGTCTCCAAGAACAGATTTCCTAGGAAATGATAAATTTAATATCATCCCCTGCAAAGCTGATATAAACCTAGCTAAGTCAAATAATTCTATCAGAGGACAAGGTAGGTGACAGTAGACAACGGCCTGAGGCTACAGGTAATGAAGGGTTCACAGGTCCTGACTGCAACACGCTCCACAGCTCATGTATCACATGGCACAAACATTATTCAGCATTTCTGGACAGTTTAAAATATAGAGTGAAAAGGGAGGGGAAATCAAAACAAACAATCCAATAAATGCAACTTTAGCAGTAACAAAAAGTGAAATAAAACCAGAACTGTTACCTCCAATCTTTTCTTGGTTACAAAATTGAAAATTGTGATATTTAAAACCTACATTTGTAATGGTAATCATGACAGCAATCTATCACATGTTGCAGAATTCTAACCCAATATTCACAAGGAATTCCTTTCTTCAATAATTATCTCATTCACTTATTTTGTCTTGGTTCATTAATTGGTTTGTTGGAGTTTTTTATTTTTTTCTGGTTTGAGGATTTGCATTCTTGAAAGTCAGAGACTTTTTTTTTAACTTTAAGTTGGAGCTGTGACTATTGACTCATTTGCAGTGGGGGATCAACACTGGTTAAAGTTATTACCTCCCCCAGTTGTCCACCCATCCCTTTCCTCATTTTCCCTCAACAGGAAGAGCTTTTTTAGACTGGCAGCATCCTCTGATAGTTAGCCGTTTACAGCCTAGCAAAAAAAAAGGAAGCTGGAAATTGACCCTGGTCACTGCTAGTACATATTTTGCTGTCATCTGCAGAGGTTCAAGAATACATCTCAGTAATAACTGCTGCAAAAAATGTACTTGCAGGAGAACAGCAGAAAGTCTTGATCAATAATTGCTTGAGCCTCCTCAGATGAGATGACTGTAAAAGTCTGTTTCTCTCAAGCAATAGCCTTACCCTTTTATTGGGGTATTATCGGGAATTATCTCCATCACATTATCATCAGTAATAAGAATTGTAAGACAACTGTTCAAAATGGTAATGGTGTATCCTCTCTAACTGTCCAATCTCATGCACAAAAATGAAAAGACTAAGAAAAAGAAGCACTGACAGCATCTAAAAACTTTCTTACATGGAGATGAAATATTCTGTCTTTCAAATATGTAGCACAATGGACTATCCAGTATGGATTGGTAAAACTAACTATTGTTGGAAGAAAGAGCTTGATCTTGTTGGTGACTTTATGTACTGGCTCTTCAGAGAACTGATGTTATGTATTCATCAAGTGTTACACGTTTTCAGTAAGTCAAGTGTGCAGTTACTGGTGGCTAGTGTCATAAATCCAGAGTCCTGGGGGAACCCATGAGCACTGACTAGAGCCATCCTTCCCTGGGAACCCCCCTCCTCGCTCCTTCTGTCCAACTCTGCTCTGGTGCAGTGGCTTTGTGTCCCCTTGGGGGTGCCCAGATGCAGTGACGACTGGACATGTGCAGGTCTCTATTCCTCTCTTCTGGATGGACACTGAACAGCATGATAACCTTCTTTCCAGTCTTGTCTCCAGCCCTCAGAGAACACTGAACCTGAATCTCCATCCTGGCATGCCTGGGGTTATTAATGAACTGTGCACCAAGCCCCTTTTTTATCCACCTGTCTCCCTTCTGCAGGACTGGCTGAGGGCACTGCCTTTTTCTGGGATCACTCTTGACTTCCAGCCCATCCTCCCTTTTTCTTGCTGTTCCCTACACCAAGTCCGGCAATAAGCTAGAAATTGTGAGAATGCTAAGACTAAACATAACAGTGCTTAATAGCCAACAACATTTGAGACCAGAGAAATCCAAGGACAAGGGCAATAGAAGTATATAGTTAGCCTATTTTGTTCAATAGTCTCTAAAACTATTTTTGTTTGACAAATTAAAAAAAAAAAAAAAAAAACCACCAAAGTTGTTCCAAAAGTGAAACCCCTGCTTCTCTGAGCTTGCAGAAATCTGTCTCTCTGATGAACAAATGCTGAGAAATTCTTCAAAATTAAAAAAGAAAGAGACAAAACCTGAAAACTCTTCTCTCCCTAACTCATTGTTTGGACTTACTAAAGTTCACCAATTAATGATTACACACTCAAGCTGCTTCATTTTCTCCAGGGAGGTTTTCACTGTCTTCTCTAACCCTACCAAAAAGATTATCTTAACTTCTTAGCATTCTTTTTGCCTGAGGCATAGAGAGGAGGATCATCTTATGATGTAAGTAAAAAGTTCAGTTTATCCTGGGGGTATATTCCTGGCTCTTCTTCATAACTACTCCACATAGGACACTTTAATTGTGGTATGCTTAACTAAATCATCTCATGGTAGATTTCAAGTGCAATTTGTCACCACCAAGTAAGCAGAATTAACTGAATAGAAAACCTGTCATGGACTGAAGTGTCAGTTTGAGCTAAAAACAAAGAAGAAGCAGACCTCAATTACTTAGTTATAAATTCTGCAAGACAATTCAATGTATATGTACACACATGACCCAGAAAACGATTTTTCCATATGCTGTTGTCTTTGCATATAGCTGGAGTTTTATATCAAATGGTCAGTACTCTCTCAGAGGTTGAATGTATATAGTATATATAAAAGGCAAAACTGGTCTTTCCTCAGGGATTCTTCAAGGTCTTGAGAATTGCAAAGACTGCTGAATGGAAAACACAATTCCACAAGAAGAATGGAATTGCCTGACAATGACTCCTAGCTGAATTAAGTTCACCCTAAATTTGCAATCCTGGTGCAATTCTGCAGATGGGTTTTCTCAGCAGAAGGTTCTTTCAGCATCCCATCAGTGAAGCAAATTTAGACTTTCCCAGTTCTGCTATACTATGGGAATGAAATAAAAAAAAACCTACTGGCACTAGGAACCATATTCTTCATAACATCACTAGTAAACAGCTTCATAACTTTTAGCACTGCATTTCTACTTCAGCATAATACATGTTGCTCGTAAGTGCACATCCCTTCTCCTTCTCTCATCAGGCCATGGTTACCTGGATAGGTACCTTTGACTAGTTCAGTAGATCTAATCAGAGATCCCTGTTCCTCCTAATAACATTTCCCTTCCTGTTCATAAAGAAATTACTGAAGTGACATAGAATCTCTTTTACTAAATTCTAACAAAATGTTTTTGGTCTGAACAAAATTAACCTGCTGTCCCATGTTTTAAAAGAGTTGAAGTTGTTGACTGCTGTGACAACCTTCCTATCCCCCTCAGTCCACAAAATCTGTGATGTGGGTGCTTTGCAGTGCTAAAGAGCAAGACAAATGGTTTCACAAGACATTTTCACTGCCTCAAAATCCTCTTGAAGACCTGAAAGCTTACTGCAAATTTATCAGGATTCAAAACAGATACCATCTGCTGAGTATTATCTTTTTTTTTTCCTTTCAGGTAATTGCTCTGTACCATGGTGACATGTTTTTCTGCCCTCTTGTAACAGTCCCTGGAAAGAGGACCTCTTGTGCACCAACATGCCAAGATTATTGCTCATTTATTTCTGAGTTTGGAGGTGAAATCATGTAGCCTCTGCTTCTTGACCCTGATGGTCAGGGTGACACTCTTATTGCTTTCTTTAGGAATTGAAACCAATTTTCCTTTTCACCTAATCTTTTTGCAACAATGTGTTCTTAAATAAATAAACAGAAAAGACTAGAAAAGGCTTTACCAAATGATGCTACCAGTTTATCAGAATCTAGGGACTAATTCAGAAAAGGCAAAAATCAATACATTTCAATAGAAAACTTGCATTCTCCATTGTATCCTATTACACATAATTAGCTGATTCTGGAATTGAAAGAGAGTTAACAGTTTTCAGATAGAGCTTGAAATATTTTGAAATACTGTAGATCAAAGTTTGCTAACCTTGTGTAAAGTGACACATGGAAATCAAGCAAATATAAAGCCAAAGCTATGCCATGAGCCTTGGGGTCTATATTATAAACTGTAGCATTTTTTTTATGTTCTCTCTTTAAATTATATTGAGACATTTTGATCAGACTAATCTTTTAAAAATAATGTTCTCCTGTCCAAGTTTTATATATTGTCATAATTCTAATGTTCATCCATGTTTATTGGACTGAAAGAAAACTGGCTCCTTTTCCTGGTTTAGGCCAAATCTGGGAGGAAAGTTCCAAAAAGGTCCCTCTAGAAGGCAGATTCAAGCTGCCCTTCACCCTATTAGTTCAGGAAAAGATTTCCTTGGTGAAAAGTGGAAAAAAATCAGTTTATTTAACAAGCAAAGTATTGTGGAAGTTCACTTTCTGAAAATAAACTGTACTTCTTCTCCCTGCTTCGCTCTTGGAACCAGTCTTTAAGGTGCAGAACTTAATATCCAGCACAAACAGAACAGACAAATGGGGATGCAAGCATCATAAAGTCACCCTAGGACGCTCCTCTTTGATCAGTAAGAGGAACTCTGTCATAATTACAACCATCCTCTAGAAGATACAAAATTTACAGAAATTGACTTGACAGAGACAAAAGTGAAAGAATGATGTGAGCTTGCAAAACCTGTGGAAAGTACGAATAAATCTGATTTTTTTAATCAGCAGGAAATTCGAATGAGTGAGCTCTTGAACTCCCATGGGAGATTGGGAGGATAGCCTTGTGATCAGAAAAGGATATTTTCTCTACAGTAGATTGGTAGTCTGCCTCTAGCCTTCTCCTCTTAGAACAGAAGAAGAGCACTGAATGCAGAAGGGGCAACTTAATGAATGCTGTGTGACTTTCACCAAGGTGTTTCAGCTTTATATAGTGAAGCAAGAGTTTGATAGAAGGGTGTGGATTATCTTTTCCAGAAACATAATGGTGCAGTAACAGAACCAGAGATGGAAGATATTCCTTTATTTTAAAAGCTGGCTATGACAATGAAAAGGACCTTTATGATTACGCTTAGAAAATGTGAAAGAAAAAACTTGTGTTGGCTATTTGTATGTTATTCAGAAGGTTTTATTCATGCTTTCCACTCACCATGGTAGGTAGTTAGGCCACTCATAAATTAATTATTTTTTTCATATAGGTGTTGATTTAAGTTTTTCTCATTATTCTATTTTCCCTTGCATTGCCTATACATGAAAAAAAAAAACCAATAATACCACAAATAAACAATGTATAACAATGTTTAATGACTACTGGATACTTATGTCATGATTTAGCCACTTTAATTACCTTTAATTTGTCAAATTCAACTAAATGTTGGTCGGATTGATCTATCTTTGTGCAACTGTCATCAGCATGAAAACTATTAAAACTAAAACATCAATATTCTATAATAGTATCTACCTGGTTCCCTTCCCCTTCCCCTTTCTTTCTGCCCCTTTGCTTCTTTTTCCATCCCTTTCCTTTCTCTTTCCTTTCCCATCCTCTTTCCCTTCCCTTTTCTTCCTCAAAACCTTTTTTAATAAGCTGATTTTCCCAAATTTGGTGAAGAATATGTTTAGTGATTTTTTTCCCTACTGTCAGCTGCATGAATTTAAGGCCTGAGGTAAAAATTTTACATTACAGACAAAATTGAGACCATTCAGTATGATTTAGAGCAATCTCTCAGTTACAAAATTATTTCCATTTCCTTTTACCCTCGTTCTTGCAATCTGCAGAAATCAACCTAACAATATAGTTGAAAATAAAAAAATATTTTAAAAGACTCTTTCATTTTTATAACATTTCTAAATGTTATCCCATCTTACATTTTCTATATAATAAGTGAGGTTGTATTTTGGATCAGTGGACCATCACTCCAGGCTAGCCCTCTTGTATGATCACAGATAATTTAAAGAGAATATATTTCTATATTCTCCTTTTAGTTTACAGCTTTTCAACCATGCAAAGCTCTTTGCTAGCAAATAAATAAATAAATGCATCCTTGACACATTTATAGTCTGGTGATGGTGAGGGCAAAAACTGTTTAAAGTCCAAGTAATCAGACTATTACCAAGACTACGTGGAGAGGGGGAAGAGGGGGAAGGGGCTCGCAGCAGTTTAAACAGAGCGTGTTGGAAGGAGCGAAGAGGGGGAAGTGTCCATCCTACCGCTGTGCTCTGCTGCCACCTTGGCCGCGCCGCGGGACGTGCAGGCGGCCCCGCTCCGCGCCCGCGGAGCTCCCGCTGCGCACCTGCGGCAGCGCTCCCGCTCCTGCCTGCACAACCTCCCTCGGCCAGGGCTGCTCACGGCCCCCGCCGCGTCTCCTGCTGTTACAAACTGGATAAGGATATATGAGATGTCTAAAGGGTCAGTTTTGGGGGAGTTTTGGGGGCGGGGGGTGGCTGAGTGTGGCTGGGGGTTGTTCTTCTAATGAGGTTCATTTGCCTGCTGTGCTTAAAATCGGAAGTTAGACATGTGGATGGGAGGAGAATATTTTTTTTTCTAGTCCTTTTGCTTACTGTAGGATTCATCTCCCCCCTTGTCCAGCCTTATCTTACACATTTAATGAAGAAAGCCCTGAAATTCCCATTCATACACATCTACCTGCCTCTCCATCCTTCCTACAGCATGACCACAGGGGCTCAGGAAGGACCTCCCAGAATACCAGCTGCAGGCTGCAGTCAGAGGTCGTGTGTTTCCCCCTCCATTTTTTTTGGGGGGGGGGATGGGGAGGGAGGGGGGTAGAGAAGGGTGACAGAAATATCATAATGCATTGAAAATATATATAAATTAATACTAGGCAATCAGTAGAGTTTGTTAATCTTGCTTCCCTGTTATTTTGATGTTGTCTTGACATCGGGCTCTGGGCTGGTGGTACACACTTTGGAAAGCTTTCAAGCACTTCATTTCATCTTGGAATAGCACATGCTTTTCTCTCAGTTTTAAGGTTTCTTGTGCTTAGGAGGAAACATGCTCTGACATGCTGGAGTTCGGTCGCGGTAAATATTTCCTTTGAGTACAAAGTGCATGTGTGAAAAAGGCTTTTTTTCCTTTCTTTCTTTCCTGAAAATGTGTTTCTTTCTCACTTGCTCCTTTCTCTGTTGTAGTTAATAACCTGTAAAAGAGCTGATTCTGGAGATCTGAGTGAAATGGCACTTTTGGAATTGTGCTTTTAACCACATCACTCTGGGGAAAGTGCAGAAGCTCTGTATATGTGCGTATGAGAGGAACTCGTGCCATGCAGATGAGTTTGCAGATACGGTGACAGAGAGGGACCACAGGTGAGTCCCCAGCGATCTGCTTTGCCAAGAGGATTTTTCCAGCCTCTGATCACAGAAAAGCCCTCCATCTGCTCCCCAGAGTTGGCTGTTCTCATCTGTTTCAAGTGAAAATAACCAAGAATATAAAATGGCAGGTAAAAAAGAATCCCCAGCCAAGTAGCCGTGTTGTCCTGCATTCCCCGCAGCCAGCATTCCCCGGTGCTGGGGTCTCTGTTCCCGGGCGAGAGAAAGAGCTGCAAAGGGTTAAGCCGCTGACTTTCTTGCTAGGCAAAGTTTGAGGAAGAATATGTCTGAGGCTGGATACGCTGCAGCCCCGCGTTTGAAATCTGTCACCCTCACTTAGGAGCGCTGCATCTCTGGTTGTCACCGGTGAATAATGATCGCACGGCGATAAGATCGCTCGGCGGCGGTGCGCCGGGGCCGCCTGGGGGAAGAGAAGACAGGAAATTGCGAGGCGTTTAGCCCTTCAACGGGGTGTTCTTCAGTGTCATCGGTGGGTGTCAGGGTCAAACGACCGGCTGGAGAGCAGTTTGGGAAGATAATTTCTTTCCTCCTTTCCTTGAGGGCAGCCTTGGGTGTTGGTGATCATTTGGCAGCTATGGAAAACAGAGACCTCGGTGGTGATCCTTAAAACAGTACCATGCTGGAGCCCGGCTGTGCTGCCACTTTCTCCCCTTTCAACCTGCCGGACCCGGTGGGCTTTGGGTGACCTACCGAGAAGGAGCCCACTTCCTCAGGAGCAGGTAACGCCTGATTAAGTCACTTTCTGGATTGACACAGTCTTGATTTGACCAAAACATGTCCTGAGTATCATTCACTGATTTGAGGTATAGGCTGGTTGAGGGTGTAGGGTCAGGGAGAGGAACAGGAATAATTCCACGTAATCCCTCTGAGACTGCGGAGCAGGGCAACTGCCTGCAGCCTTGCAGAAGTTTTTAACATTCCCACTTTCCTCCCTCTTTAGGGGAACAGAGGGCAGAAATACTTGTGATGGACAATGGCCAGCTCTGCCTCCTGTGCTGACGACAGGTTGCTAGTATCGAGGACTTGGAAAAAAGAGGGACAGGTGGTTTACACAAGAAAACAAGAGGTTGTTCTTTCTTTTTTTTTTTTTTTAAGTTCTGATTACCTGGACTTTAAAATGCACTGGTTGTCCATCAGCTTCATGAAGGAGATTTAAATCATGCTCAAATAAGAACTCTGAAAAGTGCGCAGAGGCTAAGAAAGGAAGAAAGAAACATCTTAAAAAGTAAAAAAAAAAACAAACTACCTAGCACATTAGCCTTTGTACTCTACAGGACTCCTGATCCTTTCATCCCTCTGGACCAGCTGGCAGCTGCGAGCAGTTTCGACCACAGAGTAGCCCCTGTTCGGAGGCGGGGATACGTGCTCTGACCGAGGGACTCACCGGTGTCACACCCTCTTCTTCCAGGCCGGCTGGACCCGCGGAGGGCCCCGGGCGGCCTCCCCTCCAACCTGGGGGCGTAAAGCAGGGAGAGAAGCGGGGTCTGGTCCTCAACTCCCTTCCTCTTGCTGAGTCCCCTGAGAAATACTTGCTACCTGCGCTCCCCCGTCCGTGCTCGCTCCCTACCCCCATCACTCGGCATAGGTGAGGGTACAAGTCCTTCTCCGAGCGAGCAGGAGGCGCGGCTCGGCTCCGCTCCGGGCTGTCCATACGCGGGGACTCTCCGAAGCCCCCTTGGAGGGCAGGGGGTGGAGGGCAGGGCGAGTGCGGGGGCAGGAGCTGCGCTGAGCACACGGAGGCTGGGCTGACCCTCGCCGGGGCTCCTCGGTACGGCTTTATTGAGCCTTTGAAGTCAGGAGTGGTTTAGCCCCCCCAAGCGAAGGGCGAAGGAGGCGCGGAGCTAATAGCGAGTGATTCAGCTTATGAGGTACGGCCGAGCAAATAGAACCACTGAGCAGCCAGGGGTGAGGGGGAAGCCAACCCCGAGGCATTTCGGTTGCCTTTTCTGTTTCCTCGACACATGGCATTGATCAGCACCCTCTCCTCCATCCCTCCTCAGCCCGTTTCTTAAAGTAACTCGCAGCAAAAGCTGTGCTGTGCGTTTGCTTTACTAATGTAGGAGTTTGAGGCAAATTCTCTTCAGACACCCCACGTCCTACCTTGACGGCTGTATCCTATCGCTCAAGTGCTTCTCGGTATTAAATAGCCTTGTGTTTAAGTGGACTTTCCAGGACAAGGCAGTAGCCTACTAGGGAGCTGGACGGCGGGGGAAGGGTTACTCCGAAACAAGCGCAGACAGCCCGGCATGCACACACACACTCATGTGTACACGCACTGAATGTGTACAGGAGAAACAGGGGGGTGGAGGGGAGTGGGTGTTGTTACCGCTTTAGGGCAAAAGGAGGTTTCTCCAGAGGTTTTGTAAGTCTTTTTGGCTGATGATGAAAATCAGACAGAATACTAGAGGAGATCCGTCTCTTCCCTGAGGGTTGGGGATTCTTTTATTCTGTTATATTTGTTGAATACTGGTGCTGTGTATCTAAAAGTTCGCAAGGGAGGAAGGAGAGGAAAAGAAGGGGGTGGGGGAGGCGGGCTTGTCGGCGGCTGCACATGAAATATCGCCATGTTGGTGGAGAGCACGGCTGTAATTATTGCTAGAGAGGGCATCTCCCAGAACCGCCGCTCGGGGAGTTTTTCAGCTCACTTCCCGGCTTCCCTTCCGATACGCTCCGATCCACTCCGAGAGTCCCCGGAGCGGCGGTGCGGGGCAGTCCCGCCTCGAAGGACGGCGCTCCGCGCACCTTCCTCTCCCGCAGCGCCGGCCCGGCGGTGAGGCTGGGCGGGGATCGGGGTCTCCGCAGCCCGTACACCCCCCGGCAGCGCCGCCCGCTTGGTTCCCATTGCTGAAAGAGGGGAAGAGGGGGAGTCCAAACAGATAAAGCTGGCTAAATTGTCCTCAGCAAGCTAGGGGTTAAAAGTAGCCGGGGGGACGGGGAGGGAAATAAGGAAAGAAGAAAAAGAGAAAATCTAGCCTGACTTTGCCTCTTGGAAAGCTTTAGGTTGCAGCCCTGCCTTCCAAGCATTCTTTAAAGTAGAAATGTGGGAGGGACTCCAGGAGAGAGAGAGAGAGATGGCTATCAACTGAATTCATTACTGTAAACATCTCCCTGGGGTGTCAGGCAGGGAGGAAAAAAGGCACGACTTACATTAGCAGGGAATAGTGAGATGTGAGGCATCACTACTGCTAAGATCATCCTGCAATCCCGGCTGGAGGCAGGCGCAGGACTTGGAGAGAGCCAGACACACGCTCACATATATACTCACATACATGTGTCCGATGCCTTCTCCGACTTACGAAGGTCCTGGGTCGCCGTGCCTGCTCCTCATGTGATCTTTTCATCATTTCCAGAGGACAGAAAGAGACAAAAAAAAAAAAAAAAAAAAAAAAAAAAGGGGCAAACAACCAAAAAATCCGGAAAGAAACCCCAAGATCAAGGGTAGCCGCGGTTCCCTCTCGTTTATTTTTTACCGGAGAAGGAGGAACGGCGGGGGAAAGAGAGAGCGAATCGAGGAGAGAAAGTGCGTTGGGAATGCCAGAGCCGTGGGCTGCGCGCCGGAGGAGGAGGTGGTGGAGCAGGGGGTAGGACGATGCCGCCGCCTCGTAAGGGCGGAGGAAGGCGCGGGAGGCGCGGGGTTCGCTCGGAGCGGCGGCGGCCGGCGGGGAACGGGCCCGCGGGGCCGGCCGGGAGCGGCGCCGGGAGGAGGGCGGCGGCGGCCACCACCGAGGAGCGGCGGCGGCAAAGTTTTGGTGTGGGGGGCCAGAGGCGCGAAGGGGGATTACGATCGGTGCCGGCGAGGGATTCCCAGACACCGTCAGGTACAGTTGGGATTTCATTTCTTACTCTTTTCCTTTCTGGTAATTCTAGCCCCGGGCGATCTAAAGCCGCGGTGCCCTTTGCCTGCTCCCAGATGGCAAAGTTGCGGAGCCGGGATCAGGCTGTGTCAGAAATACCGCCTTCGCCACGTTAGAGCCCCATGTCCGCGGCGCCGGGCACACACACACGCAGGATTTATGAATGGCCGGCGGCAAGTGCTAGCAGGGTCCCCGGGTGTTTTGCGCCAGCGTGTGGCTCAGGAGCGGGACTCGGAGCTGGCAGCTGCAGCGAGGTCCCGGGTCCCCCCGGTCGTGTTTCACCGCCGAGCAGGGAGGGTGCTGAGCCTGGCCCCCACCCCGTGGGGAGGGGAGAGCCGAGGACTACCCCTGCGGCACGGGCACCGGCACAGCGCCCCTGTGAGCACCACCAGCGGTTCTGTCTGGGAGGTGGCTCGGGGAAACGGGACCTTTAGAGGTGAGCCTTGCTTGGGAGAGGTAGTCGGCTTAGTTCGGTGCTGCCGATTGTTAAGGAATCTACGGGGAGAGTCGGGAGCTGCGCCCGGCAGGAGGATCCATCAGATCCCCATCAGCAGCCTCCGGAGCGGGGCTGGCGGTGAGTGGGTGGGGGAGAGGTTAAGGGAATCGGATCGAGATTCGGAATACAAAGGAGCCGCTCAGAGACTTGACGAGTTAGACGGGGATCTGACAAAATAAGAATAAATACTACGGGGGGCTGGGTGCGTGGGGATGGTGTGTGAACAAAAAATAGCAGATGGCAAAAGGGAGTCAAGCAGCTGAAAAAACCTCTCTCGACTATGATATAAAACCCCATAAAAGATAAATAAACAATCATTAAAGTTAAGAGAATAAGATTCTCCACCTTCTTTTCAGAGTGGGAAGCAGTCAACAGGAGCTTTTAATTAATTTTAATGGAGGAAATCTGTTTTAAGGCTTACAATAAGCTAATAAATCCAAGGCACAAATCCGTGTAAATTCCTGCACTGTGTGTGGAAGGTACTGATTGTATTTCTTCAGATACTGCCTTTTGCAATGCAGCGTTCAGCCAAGTAGAAAGGGAGAGTTCCTTACCCGAGGAGCAGGAAAAGATACTAAAAGCAAGTCAGACCTCTCCCTCTCTACCTCCCTCTCCCTCTCTCATTCCTTCCCTCTCCCCCCACCTCTCTCTCTGAAAGTGAGGGTGTATGTTAAAGAGAGGTTTATTTACTGTAACTAACTTCACAGTGCTTGCAGGGAAATTAAACCAGTTTAGAGGTTGAGATTGATCAGTTCTTGGGTTCAATAAACCCAACTAGCCATACAAAAACCCCCACAAATTTCCATGAACTTAATGCCTTGCTTCGTTCACTGACATGGTCTTTCTCCAAAGAAAGACCTTTACATATCTGCAGTTTAAGACTAAGCTAATTAATTAATTTTGATATAAATATTTTTGAAAGGAGAAAAGTTCATCCTGGCATTTTTTTCAAAACTCTGAAAAGGTACTGTACCTATATCTCTATTCACCTTTCTTTCCTTTCTTCTTTGAAAGAGTCAATATATGCCATGTTATCACTGAAACAAACTTTGCATAATGAAAAAGATCTAAACATTGCATAATAAAAAAAGACAGAACAGAGGTTATTTTAAAGTCATTATTTCTATGTGACAAAAGTGATGTCAGAATGTGAGCATTGATCTTTTTTCTGAAAAGTATGTGAGGAGAGATTTCAAGAAGCTGTTTCAATGGTTGTTCTGTGTGCTGATATGGTAGCGAGGCAGTTAAGAGAGTTCAGGCCTGAAGTACTGTAGGTAAAACAAGTCAGAGCACTGTGCAAACACAGTGTCTATAAAACTACCTGTGACTAGAACAGCCATCAGTGTTTTCCAAAGTCCAAGGCTTTAGCAAGAAGTGGAGCTGGAATGCACGCAGAGTTCTTAAGAGCTGCTCCCCACACACACGTACACCCTGTATTTTGTATAAGGTGATGTTATCTGTGTTTGGCTTGGGGAAGTCTGGATCTAATTTGAGCCACTGTTACAGTCACATTTATATCCTGGCCTGCTGGAGAGCTTGATTTAGGATGTAGACATATCTCCTTTGCGCAACCCTACACCCTTCCAGTTGGAATCTGCATTACATAGGCTGTGCTTTCCTTCAAGAATCAAGAATGTGCTTGCATTCAATTGCTTAAAATAGCAGTATCTAAAACGTGGGATGTCATTAGGGCTGACTTCTCTACCCTTCCCGCAGCAAAGGAGGAGAGACAGAGTTTTACCAAGTGAAGAAAACAAAAAGCAGTTAAAGCAAGTACAACTAGCAGGCTTTTCCTGTACTGAACTGTCTATTTAAAGGACTAGAAAGAAGGCACACTTAAGATAATACTGTTTCCAGGAAGGTGACAGCTTTATTTCTTAATCATTTGTGTTACCTCTTTAATCTCAAAATGAGTTCATTTTTGTCTAGGATACTTTGATGTAACTTTCAGGCTTTCACTAGGCAGATTCAAATCCAGTCCATTACTGACCTCTATCTGTGAGAAGGGTGTAGTCATTGGTGTATTTTTCCCTTCTCCATAGTGGATAGGAAAAACAGATTATAAATTGTTTTAGTCTTTACTACCTGCAAATCTTCTAGTTTTTTAGGTTATCAATCTTACATTCATTGCAAACAATGTGATTTTCAATTGTTTTAAGCAGGAAAACAAAACCAAGCTCCACTTCCAAACATGAAAGCGCTTCCAATCTGTTTCAGCTATTCCTGTGATAATATGATAAATATTTGATAAAATCAGAAAAACAAGAAGTAACCAGTGCTGTTGAACATTAGCACTAAAGAAATTGCATTTATATTTGTCTGATGCTATAATACTTACTCTAAAGCAGGCTGAACCTGTGCGAAATTTTATTGCCCCTCAGTGCTTACATAATTGAAACTTGAGAGAAACACTCAGATCAGATATACTATGAGTAGAGTTTATGGTAGCAGGGTGCTTAAAAAATGTAAGGAAAAAAAAATCCAGTGCTGTCTAAATTAGGAATACATGTCAGAGATCAAGGAAAAAGGGGTCTTTAAAAAACAGATGGACTTTTTTAGGGGATTATTAAACCCAGCTTCCCAATACTAATTTGCCTCTTGTTTATATCCACAACTCTTTTCCATATTTTAGTTAGTGATTGCAAATGGCAGTTAAGAACTTGACCAGCAAAATCTTTGAGTAGATGAATACCACTGTTTGACATTTCTCAGATTGTAGTTGATTACCTCAGCGCTTGGTAATGTGATGTTTTAAGGTGTTTCCTTCCCTCCCCCTTGGGCAATTTTTTTTAGGAGTCTTTTTGCAAAGCTTTTTATTTATTTCCTCAAGAAACCAAAAGAGTTGAAACTTGCTCCAGAGGTAATAAAATTGGTTTTTCTTTTCTATTTTTTTCTTTTTTTATTTTTTAAAGAAATACTTTTATTTTTTATTTTATTAAAAATAGAAAAGAATAATATACAGTTGGTATTTTTTTTAAAAGAAGACTAATTGGATATACATGGAAGATATGAGCCTCAGTTTCTCTCCAGCTATGAGTAACCCACACATTTCAAGTAATTGGCTTATTTTAAAGAAAAACAACCACAAAAAGATCATCATTAAAATGATGGCATGTTTTATTAATTTATTTTAAATGCACCGAAACCTTAATCCATCGATGATACTCGGAAAAAAGTGTTTTAAATAAAAACTCTTCTCTGTTTAACCAATTATATTCTAATCACATCAAATAATATGCCCCAGGAATACTACAATTTAATCTGATATTTTCAGCCACTGGTGAAAGGTTTTGGGACCTTCTTATATTTTTTCTTGTTTTTAATTGATGGTTTTCCCAGTTAACAGGTTGTTTGTTTGTTTTTTCTGTCTTTGATTCCTTCTTCTGATGTGGCCCCTTGAACTGTATCAAAATTAAATACTAGCAGCAACTTAAATCCATCATGCTCTATTCAGCATTCCTGAAAACTTAATGATGCAGAACAAGGTCTGTAAAGTTTCCCTCTTTAAAAGAAGTCTTGTGTTTCAACTCTACCCAGAAACAGTCTTCTGTATATTTTACTTCAAGCTATGACTGCTTTATTTGGTTTGGTTTTTTTTTTTTCATAAATATTTTCTAGCCTAGTGTAGTGCAAGGATGTATTTAAAAAGGCATATGACACGGAAAAGTGTTTATCATTCAAGGGTACTGTCTTTGAAAAAAAACTTTTTTTGACTCACAGGATCAGATCATTGCCAGATTTGGTCCTGCAAAGTGATGGCTTTACTTTGGCCCCAGGTGAGAGGTGACTTGCTTCCAGCAGGCCCTGGTCAGTAAATTACTGTGATGGTCTGCAATGTGGTTTTGCAAATCCTGACCCAGGCAGGGACATACCTTGAGCCACAGAATCCAGTACTTACTTTCTTTTATCATTTATTTTTGAAAATATCACAATGAAAATGTTTGGATGAAGTAACAGAAGTTCTGCTCTTTGACCAAAGTTCTTGTGTCCAGGTTGTCATTGGTAATCTAATCTTAAAAGTATCATGTAGATATCAAGCTAGTTTCTTCTTGATGACTAAATTAATCTAAAGTAATTCCAAAAATTCTCTTCAGACAAAATTTTCAAGATTTTTTTAATGGCTGAGATCTTGTGGGAGCATTACAAGCAAAAGATTTTGAAATTCCATATCTAATTTATTAGGCATTCATTGTCATGTACATCTGGGTTCAGGAAAGACAGGGCAAGTTAATGCTACACACTTCTCTCCTAGTAAATACTGTAAACTATGTGAAAGTACGAGATGACCTCTTGAGAGCAGAGAAGGTGAGAGCTCTGAATAAAAAACCCCATCTGCACCTCCCAAGACCAGAAATCAGTGTACTGCAGTGCTGCTCCCAGTTCTCACTGGCAGCTTTTGTCATTCCTTCACAAAACCAACAGGTCAAGTTAAACTAAAGAGTAGAGCTTTTTCTGACAGTGCTTCCAGTACTGCACTAGCAGCTCATACCTGGCCAAGTTGTTCCTTGAGATCTAGCCAAGACACATCATCTTTAAAAGGGTTGTCTGTGTGGGAAAGTGCTCCCAGCAGCATGTCCTAGGAATGTTGGGGGGCTTTGGTGATGCTTATGTACACTCTTCAATCTTCACACTGGTTGCAGAGGATCAAAACATGGTCAAACTGGAGTCATAGGGTCATCAGCTGCAGACCTGTAGGTTTAGAATACAAATATTTCTTTCCCTTAAGATGTCCTGTATGTTTTTCCTACAGAGAAAAAGGTGACCTTTACAATGCCATTGGAAACTACTGCAAAAAAAAAAAAAATCAATATGACACGGACAGAACATGAGAATTAATATGCAGTTTTGAAAAAGAAATTTAGGTTATATATATTAAATGCATATATATACAGTTTTTATATGGGTTACATATATAGATGACTGTCTAGTCATAGAGGTCTCCCTCAGACCTTTCAAAGCATATATAATTAATATAAAATAAAAATTAATTTTGTTGGTGAACTGCAAATCAAACTAAACAATAAGATAAAAGGTATACTTTTCCTGCAGTGTGTTGCAAATTTCTATAGTGGGTAAAAGAGCTGAGGTGTTCCCAATGGGCATTGCTCCAGAGATCAACGCAAAGAATCTGTCCCAAACTTACCTGTGCTTGTGAAATACAAGTTCACAGCTGAAGAGCTGCATTTTAAATTATTGTACTGGACTCCAGAATCAATCCTTCTCTCTTTCACTGGCAAGTTAATTTCACAGACACTCTTCTCATTATTAGGTAATACTCATGTGAGTAATGATTTCAATACCCCAAAGTGATGTCATTTAGCTGTAATTGAAGATGATACAACCCCAACAGCATGCCTCTGATTATACTTATGTATATAGGCTTCCAATAGGAGTTTCTTCACATATGTATAGGAAAACAAGCTATGTAGGCAAAAGTAATTTAACTTACTAGAACAGTGTCTTTGTTAGGATTGAAGCAGTATTTGTGTTTGTCACAGGCACAGCATACATAGGTATGCTTCTGTAGAAACTATCTGCAGACGAGACATCATGTGTGCATATCATTTAATGAATTATGGTTTTGGTAAGTGAGGGGGTTTCAGTGAGCCTGTTTCATGCCTTAAATGCTAACTGAAACCATGTCAGGTGTCTCTAAATGAAGGAGCATGTGTTAGCCATACCTTGTAATTTCATTTGTGATCTAGGAAGTCTTTCCTAGGTGGTGCTTCTTGTGTCACTGAGAGATTTGCATCCAACTAAATGTACCCTATTTAAGAGTCTTGTTAGGCTGGTTTCACAGGCTGTCCCATTGGCTCATCTAAGTTTAACCTCATTCTTATCTTTAAACACTTAGCTTTGGAGTTAGTCACAAATGCTCCAAGAGTACACATTATTTCTTGAGCCGTATTGGTTGATAACTTGCTCTTAAGTTTCATAGTTTTTTATGTAAAAAAAAAAAACAAACCAAACAAAAAAAACCCCAAAACCTGAATAATTTTGATGCCTGAATTGATGTTACCTTAGATCTGATCTGTGAGCTCCCACATTAATAATTGGAGAAGAGAAAGTGGAGGCAGAAAAGACAGGAAGGGCTAATCAACAGCTCACACCTTTCTCTCTAATATGCTCGTAACATTTTCTTTCCTAATTTAAACTAAACTTCATCTTTTTATGCTTTGAACTGTCCATTGAAAATTTATTTCCAAATCAAAATAAGTAAGCTAAGCAAATAAAATGTACTGTTACCCAGCCTGATAAATTTCTCCTCCTTTAAAACAGATTTAGTTGTCTAAGAACAAATTTCCTCAAGTTAAAGATGAGTATACAGTGAAGGACTATTAAAATGTAACAGAACATGATCACATGCAGACAGTCATTCTCATCTGTACTGCTAAATCCTGTGTATCAAATCAGTGTATGCCTGACAGTGATTTTTGAAATAGCTCATTCTGGCCCTGTGCCATGCTGCTCAGTGAAGAGCTGCTTCTTGAACAGTTCAACAGTAAATTGTAAAATGCATTTTGCCAGTGGAAGTCTTTTTTTTTTTTATTTGAGAAATTATTTTCACTGTTCAACAAAACTAATTTCAAAACCTTATTATTTGTCAGTGGTGCAGCAGAATTACAATCTTTACTCATGGAGAGAAGTGCCTACCACTATAGCTTTGAAAATATGAGGAGAGAAACAAGCAGAATGGACACCTCTCATTCTTTTAAGAACGTGCACTCTGAATGCCACAGACAGAGTGAAGTCCCTTATAATTGCCCAGGGATGCCTAAGCATCTGTGGCAAAGCATCTGACAGAAATGTTACTCTAGTTCCTTTATCCATGTAAAGCCCCATAAAAATCTCCTTTCTAAAATTTTTTTATTCATGTGGTATTATGTATTTAAAATTATAAAAATGTAAATACATGCATGTGGGGACACACACACAAAATATAGAAAAGAAAAACAACAAAAAATTATTTTCAAGATAATTAGAGTAGCAAAAGATCATTTAACAAAATCTATTTCCTTCTGTAGCTTAGTTAGCATCTTTCTTTTTAGATATTTAACTAGGTAGTGGGGCAAACAGTGATACTGAAGAATTTTGAAATGGAAACTGTTACATGAGTTTTTCTAGTTTGTTTCATTTTCTACTGTAGTTCTTTCCCTCTACAGTTAATGCTGAACAGTTTTCACAAGTACTACTGCATTCAATAGTCTTAAGAAAAATACTGAAATTTGATTTAATTTTAAATTCTGGATACGGAGTTCTGTATCCCTTTTTGTGTGATAACCTAGAACCTTAGTTTTTAGTTATGTATAATTCCAGTAAAATGCTGTCATTGAAAACTAAGTAAAGACCAGATAAACACACTAAAACAAATCCAAAAGCAAAACCCAAGGACACCCAAGCCCACAATTCAGGAGCTCTGGAAATCTCAACACTAACAAGATGGTTGTTTTCTGTTCCACACTGGATAATCTTATCAGTATCTATTTAACTTTATATTTCGTACCACATACAGGTTTGTCTATTATCACAGAATTCAAACACTCAGCTCTATTCTCAGATCAGCACAGTGGATCTTTATAAATCTGGAATAAATGAGATGTTAGAGATGCTGCCAGCAGCTCTGGCAACAGAACTGTTGATCTGCCCAGATTCTCTTTCCTGCAAAAATGTCTTATCAGCAGATCCACACATCCTACATGGTGTGACTGTGAATTTACAGATAAGAGGACTGAATGACTGAAAGTGGATGGATGGCATGATCATAAATAGGTCATGAGTTACCAACTGTGGAGCTTGATCCCGACACCAGGAGAGGCAATTATAAATTTTAGAGCCCTTCAAAAGATAAGGAGGTCTCTAGGTGGAAGAGTTTTAACTCTTCACCCTTCATTTGTCCAAAGCTGAAAGTACATAAATCAGTCCATATGAGCAGAGATTACTCTGAAATTCATAACCACTCATCTCTGTGACATTGATGGAAACTCTATTGAATCAAATGCATAGATATTCTAATTATGAACCTCTGATACTCAGAACTTCCCTTAGGCCATCAATATCTCATATGCAATCATATTTTACACGCTGCAGAATGATTGTCTGGTTATGCATGTGCTGATCCAGGGAAGGCATCATCTAGTAAAGCCAACCAGCTGCAGAAAGATGATCCTTTTTGAGCTCTTGGAGAATAAACACTTTTAAATTTCAGATAACATCAGTGTCAGTTCACAGGCTGCTTAAGTCTTGTGCAAAAATACTTGGCAGTCTTGGGAAGGGGTGTTTAATTATAGCACTGTATATTGTCTTGTGTTGATTGATAGCCAATGCTTGTAGAAATGCATTCTTTTTAACTCTTTCCCTGTGATGCTAAAGGATTATCTCCTGTTTAATACAATAGGAAATAAATAAAGACCTGGAGTCTTGCTATGAAATTTGGCTTTCCATGGTCTGGGGTACTTTTATTGACATATGTTTGTATTCTGGTAGCAGCATACTACTCTCCTATTTGTCTCTTTCACTGCCTCTATTGTTCAAATACATGTGGCAGCATAGGCTGAATTAGAATTTTTAGTTAGGTCTTCAGATAAGAAGGATCTTTCTTTTAAGCTGGAGTTTATCCTCTCATGTCTGTCATGTCAGGTGCATTGAGGACAAGTATCCTAAAGATACTATCAAAACTAATAATAATGCTCACAGAAGCTTTTATTTTCATTTAAATGCTTCTCATATCATTTTCAAAAGTCAAGTATTGAAGTATTGTGCCAAAGGGAAGATAAATGCTGGGAAGGGAAAGTAACTAGAAAATAACTGAAAACCAGGATGAAAGTGAGCAAACAAAATGTCTGGACTTAATGAATTCCAGAGATAAGCAAGTTTATGTGCAACAGAAAATCAGAATATCCTAATTATCACAGTTTTGACCACCTAAACTGTTATTCATTTGAGAAGAAAATGACTGCCATGAGAGAGAGAAGTAGGACAGTGCACCTTCTAGGACAAGCTAAGATGGGACACAAGGATCTGTTGCATTCCTGTAATTGTTTTTGTGATGGGCATAGCACATTTGAATTGTCAGACAGTTAATGTTCTCTCAGAGTGTGTTACCTCTAGAACAGAACCCTTGCTGCTTTTGTGAGTCTCTTGTCTTTAATATATTCCCTATTAATATTATTCTGTGTTCTCATTTTTGTATCTTTAGAAACTGTGCATTTTAACCATAAGAAAAAACAGGCACAGAGTAAAGATGGGATGCATAAAGCAATTAGTGAGAAACTAGTCTTAAATTTTCCTCTCAGGAATGGTTTATTCACAGAAAATATGTTTAAGTGGATAAAGCAAAGGGGAATAATTACTATTATATGTTATTTAAAGTATATAAAATATAGATCCTGGCAGCTTTTTTTTGTAAGACATCCCATTGGAAAGAGATTAGAAATCCCTTATGTGACAAAAAAAGACTGAATTAAGGGAGCAATGTGCCAAGGGAATAAATGACATCAAAGTGGGTCTTTATTACTGTTGTTTATAAGAAACCCAATGAAAGAAATATTCACTGTGCACTGTAACATTCAGAATTATGATGTTTTCTCTGCATCATCAGTGCATTCATGCTGTCCAGTTGATTAAATCACTGTCTAGGTCAAACATTGATCAAACTCTATATTAAGGTCTGCAGTCTGCTTTTGCCTCTTGCAGCTGAATGCAGGGCAGAATTCAGCACTGTCCCCTTGTCAGGGGACAAGGAGTGCTACAGACTAAACCAGCAAAGGCTGCAGAAACTCCCTGTGCATGCACATATGGGAGGGCTGGCATTTCTCTTCCCCCAGGCACACCAAATGCCCACAATCAGCATCAGCACCAAGTCTGAGCCCTTAACATGAAGGAAGGAGATAATTTGTGGTGAAGGCTACACTGAAGATGTATGTCCTTGCTTTGTTAGGGAGGGTGTGCAATTTTTTTTTACTGTGTCAGCCTTCTCCATGAGTGTTGTGGTAGCAGTAATATTTGAAAAAATATGTAATTCTAGTTATTTGTTTACGTATTATCTTGCAAAAAGTCCAGTAAAGAATCTGACTAGAATTCAGTTACTGTAACTGCAAAACAGAAAAAAAAAAGCTCAGTGGAAAAATGGCACTGTATGAGTTAACATGTTAGCCCTTCATTCTTTCAGATCAAGCTTCCTGTGAGTAATAAAACACAAGGCAGATGAATTTGGCTGGTCTCAGTCAAGCCTCTCATGGATAGTTGCCCACAAGGGAATAACTACTGCATAGATTAGCTCTGTGAATAGTTCCAGGACAGGTGTGGGACTGAACTGCTTTGGCAGAGCTGTGCCAGGGAACTTGTGTGTGATGATTCGCTCTGTGCTAACTGCCTTCCCTTTTCATGAGCACTAAAATTTAGCCAAACATGTTTTTAAGTAATTGATTTTAGGAAATTGGAGAAAACTCAAATTTTGTCAGATTAGCAAATACTTTATTGGACAATTCAGATAAATAAAGTACAAGTGGAAATTAGAATACCCTTACTAGGGTAGGAAATTAGTCAACATGTCATTCCTGACAACAGAAACAGTGTTATGGTTTCTGATTCATCTTTCCTATTAGACTAAATGAAATAACAAAAAGTGCAATATTTTAAAGCTTGCAAGGGGAGTAAATGACACAGAGTTTCTCTTGCTGAATACAAAATCTTTTTATTACTATTTGAAATCCAGGCATAGGCTTTGGTGATCTATATGAAATGAAGGGGGGACTCAGGTAAACCCACCACTATTAACAGAGCCTTGTTTTCCTGTCCCTGACAGATGTGAAAAGATTTATTAGGTAAGGAAGAAAAACTGCTCTTTGACCTCCACATGCTCTTCTTCCTCTGCTCTTACAAAGCAGACCTGAGCCTCAGTCACACTGTACAAGTCCTTGTAAAAGGCACATTTTCAGAAACAAACTCTACACTAATTTTCCTGACATAAAAGAAGGAAT
Organism: Serinus canaria; assembly: GCF_022539315.1. Taxonomy (NCBI): domain Eukaryota; kingdom Metazoa; phylum Chordata; class Aves; order Passeriformes; family Fringillidae; genus Serinus; species Serinus canaria. The sequence continues at coordinate 43,647,699 of NC_066319.1, forward strand.
GTAAACATAAGATAGGAGGAAGAGTAAAGAACAGCATTTGATCAATGAATTCTGATGCACAAGCAGATTCAGAAAGTAGCTTGATATTAGATGTGTAGTAGCACTTGTGAAAATCAGGGCTCAGCCAGTTTACAGCTGAATTATCTACAACATAAAAGCTAAAACTTCTCTGTTGAGCTCCTTGTTACAGCCATGACTGTAGGCCAGCCTTCCTTCTTAAAAAATAAGGAGAAAGGATTGCAGTCCGATAGCTGACACTGCTGTTTGTGCCCTGGCTTCCTCACTATCAATAGAGGACCCTGCTCTTCAAATCTCTTACACAAAGTAAATATTTTTTTTCTTGATTTATCTGGAAATGCTTGGGCATGCAATTGCCTAAGGTCAGGTTTACAGCACTCTTCTAGTTATCTGCCACACAGTTTGGAGCTTCAGAGTCATCTGTGGAGTAATTTACAGAGGCATATATTTTATATTGCAGTTATGATCCTTGTATCTGTCTCATAGCAATTGCTCTGCCCACTGTGACTGACATGCTTTCCATGACATTCCTCATGCATTCCACCATTGCTATAACTATTGTAGATTGATTTTTACAGGCATGTGACCATTTTTAGGGCATGTAATATGGCTCTAAAAAATTTACCAGCCTAAACATCATCTCCTTCTGCAAGAGAACTACAGGCATAATGGCTTTATCAATGCAACAGTGGACTTTTGCCACTTGCAGTAAATTTCAAACTTCTCAGTTTTAATGCATTAAATATTTTTTCCTGCTGCAGGAGCTCTCTATTGCAGGAGTAGGGAGAATAGTGACAGAGGTCCTCTATCAATTTGCCATTTAAAAAATTCAGTTAGGCTTATAGTTGTGCATTTTCTGATGGTGGTGTTGTCTAAGAAAGACAAGAACAGCATGAGACAACTGCTATAATGTTACTGGAGAAAATTCAGTATTACTGCCTTGCAGTAAATATTTATCTCCAGAATTTACAGTAAGACTTTGCTATCTGGTAGCCAGTAATGTTTTTTCATTCAGGATTTAGTGGCCTTTTTTTCAGTACAAATTTCAGTAGTACCCCAGAGGCTGATAATGTCTAATAATAGATGTGTCCTTTCATTAGTCATTTTTTCCTTTATAGAAACTAGTACAATGTTTTGCTACTAGATATAAAACAAAGTGAATAATAATGAGCCAGATTGCATTCTGTTCTGTGTGATCTTATTCTGCTCATCACTGTATTAACCTAATGCCAATATGTAAAACTTCAGTGAAAGCTGCTATTACAAAAGTGTTCTGTGATGCTTAATAACATTACATGCATTTATATAATGCAGAGAATTATTATTACTCAACATGAGACTTGGTCAATCAGAATTAAAATCTTTAAATTCCCTTCTTATTATGAAATTCAGGGCAGGGGTTTGTACACACAATAATGTATGGGTACATCAATCATGTTTATCACTCCACTGACTTGATACACATGCACAATCTAGATAAGTAATGAGCAAAATGGCATCAATTGTGCTGCATATTCCAGCTGCAAATAACAATGCTGCAGAAATTATTCCCAATGGATTGTTCTTCTAGAAATCTTATATACAGCATTTTTCTCTCACCCCTGCTCTCTCATTCTCTCCCTCTGCCTCACTTTGCCCTTCTCTTGTAACCTCTAATGCTTAAAGCCCCAGACATGTTGAAACCTAGGTATTCCCAGCAAGATTAAAGGGTTGTGTTTTCATGGTACTATGATTCCATCTATTTTAACATCTCCTGTCAGAGAGAAAGGAGTCCACAGGTTCACTAATGGATATAAGTACAAAGCTGTCATTTTAGGCTGTGGGAAAATGAGATTAGAGCTGATCTGATGAGAAACAAATCTCCTCTTCCTTTCTCTCAGGTAATTACACAGGTTGAATTCATGATCCCAGTGTATTGCTTGCTTTTCAGGCAATTTCCAGGAGGAAGATTCTCCTTGTTATAAATAAGTACCCATATTCTATGATTGCTGACAGTCATTTGGGGAAGTTTTCCCTTACATGCATTGCTATGCTGCAAAAAAAAAAAAAAGTGAAATAAATAACACCATATCTCATACTACTGCTCTTATATAGAGAGGGATCTTTCTGGTAATTTTTCACTCTGTAAGTCTTCTCATGATGTATCATCAACAGTAAGGGAAAAGGACTTGTAAAACCTGAAATAGCAAAAACTAAAGGGTCCCACTTTCACCACAGATATTTCTCCAGTATAAATATAGGTTCATTCTTCTAAAATCTGGAATTACCTTACATCTACATGAATGAAAATGAAGAGACTTACTCCTATCAATTCTTTACCTATAGGATAAAGCAGAAAGAAGGTGAACATCCTTTTATCAGACATATTGGCAGTGTCATGGCAAAACATATTTGGAGCTGTAAATAATCAGAAACGCAGTGCATGTACAGACCTGAAATGCCTGAAGTAAAGGAGAGAGTGCTCATGGTTTATGAATCAATGTATAGATGTCAGTACCTTGACAAATCAAATGGGCAACTACAGTCATCTGCCTATTTGTACATGCTACCTATATCCATAGTAGTTTAAAAAGCAATTGCAAAAATTCACAATGCTTTTGAAAACAGAAAACAGAATCAAAAGCACTATATTTAGCCCAAAAGTGCATGCTCAAAAATTAATTTGAAAAAGTGAGTTAGATTTTCATTAAAAGTACTAAGTAATAGGGAAATGTAAAAGAGTCCTCTGGTTTTTAATATAAACTTTAAAAAAATGGCATCCCACGAGCAGTAAAATTTTCACAGATTGAACAGAGCTTCTTGATTTATTTTTGATGACTAGTAGGCCATCCAGTAGAGAAACTCATAGATGTGCTTAGTATACATTGCCATTTTGCTATGTGAAGTACCTGGGAGAACAATAAAAACAAACCCAGCAAAACAATTATCTGCTTCCAGCCCAAGTACAAGCATTAAAAATGTTACTATAATCACATGATTCCTAATGAAGCTGCAGCTTCAAAATACCTGATTTTTCTATATAAAGAAATGAATTTGGAGTAAATAGATGAAGGAGAGTGTAAGGTTCTCCATAAAGTACAGCAAAATTCTGAAGACTGCTGTAACAAAGAGACAATAGCTGCAACATTTATATTGCATTTGTATACATCACTTTTTACAGATGTCTCCAGGGAGCAATGGCTAACTTCTAGGGACTTTGCTCCTGGGACAATTAACTCCACATTATTATTTTTTTTAAATGACTTACTTAAAAACATTATTTACTCAGCAGTAGCTAGGATTTTTTTTTTCCATAGCTTAAGAATCATGAAGCTGTACTGCAGTAATTTCATGCTAAAGGAATAGAAATTTTTAGATTTCTCCTCTACCTTCCCACTCTCTCTGACTAAGATATTATTCTTGTGAAATGCAGGCCCCTATTTCATGCTGGCTCCTTCTGTTTCCAGTTAGATCAAAAATAAATTTGAGAAGCAGTATCCTTTCCATGGCTGAGGTCAAGTCCTTCAGAATTCTGCATACTTTCAATCCCAGTAAAAGTCAATAACTTTTGAACATGATAACCATTTTGCAAAGTCTCCACACATAAAAACATTTCTTTCTTTCAACTTATCTCCATTGGAGGACCAAGAAGAACTATCTATATATTTTTATGTTTTTGAGTGAGAAAGATTTAATTTCAAAATGTAGTATGGCCTGAAATATAAATCTGAGACAGTTTGAAGTAAAAACTTTTTCTGAAGATAAAGTTCTCTCATGGTGACTTTTTTTTTTTAAATTTAAATTGTGACAGTGTTGCCTGCAAAGTCCTCCATATAACAACAATAAGTAATAAAAGTAATAAGAAGAGGCAGCAGGTTGTCTGGCATGCAATAAGAATTTGAGCAAAGAGAAATTTCCCTTGCTAAATGTTAATGTGAAAAATTAAAAGAAATAGAGGCAAAATGCAGTTTGTCAAAATCAGTTTCCTTCTAGAGACATGGGAGAAATTAAGATTTATTTATAGGGAAAACTTTTATGCATGTCTCCAAAATCTTGGTTTGAACAACTTGTCTCTGTGCTAAAAGTTCCAAAAATAATTTCCCTAATAAAGAATGTTGGTATTAGTCTTTGTAATATGCAGTTTATCCTAGCAATTTCTCATATATCTGTGGAATTTTCATTGCCAGTTGTTTCCTGAAGAGAAAATACTGCAATATCATACTGGGCAAGCTTCAGTGGGCTGAAATGTGGCATCCAGTTACTGATTTGATATTCAATGCATCTGATGATGCTAGAACACATACTCTGTTTTCTGAACATGCAGCTCTGCTCATCAGTTGGTCTGTACTGACATGATTTTTTTGATTAATTATGCTAGTTCAGGACTTGAACAGAAGAATAAACCATCATTCTGAACCATCATTATCTGATCTGATTAGCTTTCCAGAATAAAACAATATTATTCCAGAATAACAAAAAATAAAGGGAATGTAACATATCGATGATTAATCCACCTAAATTTAATACAGTCATAAGTTTTCTTTCCCATATTATGTCCAGAATTGGCTGAAAATTTTAGAAATATTTAAATAAGTTTCAAATAAAACATTTTGATTTGGGGAAACAATGTATCTAAAGTGATACAGAATTACTTACTTGGTGTCCCAAACACAAATTTGAGCTGCATAAACCTCTGAAATTTAATATCAGCCCATTGTGATGGGTAATCAATTAATTTGGATGTAATCTATTTTTAGGTATTGGTGTGGCATAATAGCACTGATATAGCTATATCTATGTTTTAATACAAGGGACTGAAGTTCCTGGAGTCAAAGACTTTGGTGATGATTTGTCCTTCAGCTCCCACTGACATCAAAGCAATGGGGCAACTTCTGACTACCCTCTCCATGTCCCTCATGGTTAGTTAAGACTTCATTCAAGCATTTCATTGAGTAGTTGTTAAAACTCTTACTATGTTTATGAGGTCTTTATGCTTTCCTGCCATGCAGTGGAGCATCCATTCAATAAATGGCCACATGTAAAAGTTTAGCCTGTGATTTGATTGCTAGATTTAGCTCTACTGTAAAGTGCTACAAGCCACGTGGAAAAGGATGTATTCCTTTTCTTCACATCTCAGTGAGAAGAAAAGGAATACATCCTTCCTCAGTGGAACATGAGCACTGAGATGAGAATGCATCACAAAGGGAGACAAAAATTTGTTATATAAGCACCTAGAATCTAAGCTAATACAGGAATTCTGAGTATGATTCAGACTCAGAACTGCATCTTAGCATTTTTCATCAAAACCATGTAAAAATTAGTTTGAACTGATCTAAAGAAAATTTGTAAAACTGGGATCCAATACATCTATATGTATTTTCCATATATACTTGTAATATTCAGTCTTGAATTCTTCACAGATCTGCTCTTCTGGAACTTTTTTGTTTCCAGATATTACCCCAAAAAAAAAAAAAAAAGAGTGAGACATGCTGAGCGTTTTTTCAGAAACTGAAAGTCATTATACATGTCCCACGAGCTAGAATGACATCTTTACTCTTCTAGCTTTTGTCTCAAATAAGCAGAACACCAGGATACTTTTTTAAAAGCAAAAGTTAGTATGTAGTCTCCAATAAATATGTAAGCCTCATTTCTAGGCACAAATGGAACTAGCTTTGACAAAGCACTGATGTATCAGTGTTGAAAATATGTCTGCAGTGACAGAGCAGGCACACCTGGCATAAGGAAACCTTCTCACTATTTAAGATGAATTAATTAACCATGTTTGGTCATTTGGAATAGCGAAATTGATTGATCAGAGTTGAGCCATACCATAAATTCACATGTTCCCCTCTGGCAGAGAGAATGTACTGACTACAACATCATCTTCAGCTGGAGCCTTAGGTGGTTAAGAACTCAAGGCACTGAAATAATAGTAAGAATCAATAGAACACTGGAGGAGTTTTTGTCCAGGCACCTATTCATGAGATCTGCTATGTCTGTCTTCCAGATATTATATCCTTAGCCCTCAATTGCTAAACCCCTAAAAATGCCTAAATTTCCATTCCCATTAGGAAGCCACACTCCCACAGGAGAGGTGCCTGCAGCCCAGCCAGCAGCTGAAATCACAGGCTCTGGGAATCTGCGCAAAGATACCATGGAACTGATGTTATTAACACCCAGTGCATTTGTGTCTTCTTTCTTTCTTTTCCTCCTCCTCTCTTACTCCCCTTGTGCATTTCCTCAATCTCCTTTCCCTTTCTGATCGACTTCAGTGCAAGAAATCAGTTTAAAATAAAGCATTGAAGTAGAAGCAATGCCTTGGTGGCTTAAACTGCTACATTGCACACAAGACAGGCAGGTATATTTCTGTTTGGGTATTTGCAGTGGATACTTTAGGTGGCATAAATAACATCAATATTTATATTACCATAAGGTCAGCTAGCCCTAGAGTGTCATTTATATAGTGTTATGTTTCCTGCAAGGGTTCTTCCTGTCAAAATAATTTCTGGCTTTTTGAAGGTAAACACACAGCCAAGTGTATGGAATTTCCAGTATTTTTAATGTTATAGCTATTAAAATAATGACCTTTATGCAGCCATCTGTGGCTCTGTGCAATGCCTTCAATCTCAGAGGTTCTTTGAGATTATTAATAGCAATAACATTATCTCAGCAATGTGAGAACTGTAGCTGTCCAGATTGAATGTCATTGGTAAAATTGCATTGGAAAATATTCCCATCTGAATTGGTTAAAAATATAATTACTAAATCAAAGAATCACTTCTTCAATTTCAAATATTTCTCAAGCATACTGAGCAAAATTCTGGACAGTCACTATCATCAGCAAATTATCATTTTCAAGAAAGGATTGAAGGTGTCAAAGCTAAGATTCTAATAATTTTTGAGTGTTGCTGCAAAAAGACCATAAGCAATTTGGCATTTACAATTTTTTGTGATAAATTTATCTAGAATAGTAATGACCTAAAAAAAGGGAATTTTAAGGAAATATCTGAATAGCTTTTTTGCTGTTGAAAGATGAAAAAGTTAATTTTATGGGTTATTTAAGGTTTTCCAGACTGCTCAAAAATGCAAAATTTTGGTTTACTTTATTTTTTTTGTTTCACAGTTTCCAAATATTTATGACAGAAAATGTTACCATTGTTAGACCTGTACATATAAACAGAAGTTGCTAAAGTGTTTCTATATCAAGTTCACAAATATGGTACATTACCATCATGTCCTTTGATACAAATAGCCTGATGTGAGATCTATCTTCCTTCAGAAATTTTATTTATAGTTTATTTTATTCAATTTTTGTATTATACTGTCATTCTCTATAATAAGTTAATGCTATGCTGGAACTATTTAAAGGGATTATAGTGTCAGTAAATTTTAAATCAAGATATTTGCCTAAGCTTATATTACTGGAATAATGATTGATGAGCTCTTTAGTAAAATCATGTGAAATAAAGTACATGAGAGGGCAAAAAATATCACCAGCAGCACCATCAAAACAGCCTTTAAAAGTTTAGTAACTGAAGAGTTTAAAAATTTAGTAACTGAAGAGCCACTTAGAGCCATTGTGCTTTAGTGATTAGAGGAGGCAGAAGCATATTATAGAAACTGAGGTGAAATCCTGGCTAAGCAGAAAATGTTGGGAAAATTATGTTGGCCTCAAATAGATGAAATTTCACTCCTGGGGCTTATTCATTCTGACTCTGCTGCTGACTCACTGAGCTTACTTGGTCAAGTAATTTAACCTTTGGTCCTAGCTGGTTAAAAATTCTGACCAGTCCCAGAAATTTTGTTCAGAGTTGTGTCATCTTTTGTCTCTTAAACACTTAAAGATGATGTAGAGAAATATTATCTTTGTATGAAATGTCCCATAAAAACCTAAATAGCTCAAATTCTTCAGAATTGAAGTCAACACTAAGGGAGAGATTTTTCTGGTTTTATTGCTTTTATTTTTTTTTCATTCATTTTCCACAAAATAATCTAAAAAATAACCGAAATTGTAAGGAGACATTCACAAAATAGAAGGATTTAGCTCAAAAGGGAGATGATATTACAATATAAAAGCTACTAGGTAGATAAGGAGAATATTCTTAAGTGTTTTCTTCCTTAGATCAGATCAAGGGTCTGGAAGTCAACCACTTCTTAAAGTGATTGTATTCTTTATAGTTAGGAGCTATCCTGCTGAACTAAGTGCTGCAGAATTTATAGTCAGAATAAGTACAAGCTGTTTATATGGATTACAAGACATTCTTAGGTAGGGGGGGAAAAAAGGTGATTCTATGTGTCCTTGTATGGGAGTGAATAAGACAGCAGTTAATCATTCAGGAACGAGGCAGGAGCTCAGGGACTGGTTTACAAATGTGAACAATTAATACTTCAGGATCTATGGCACTTTAGTCTCAGGACTTTCTGAAGCCTTTGGTGATGGCCACTGCTTTTGACTAGTCTGTCTTGCCCTTTTTCTCCCTTATGTGATATATAGCATATGTTTTCCATATCAAAGAATTCTTTTTCTACTCAGAATCATGCCATTTACCATATGGTTAATGGCATGATTCTATTTTCTTAACTATTTTCTCTTTCATGTATTTTTTAACACTAATCTTTCATTCTGTCTACTGCTGTGTGCCTCTCCAGCCTTTACTTGCCAGCTAGTTCTGATTAATCTGCATATATCTAAGATACCAGCCTATGTTACTAAGCTGTGTTTTATAAAGATGTTTTACACATAATGCTTTCTATGCAGCTTGTATTTCTGATTGTAATTTTCAGCCTATGCAGCAGTTCCTTCTTCTCATTTGGTCTAATGAATTATGAAGGTTTTATAATAAAACAGTAGCAATTTTTGACAATATAGGATTAGTCTGTAACAATAGTAATATTATAATAACTTATTATCATAGCACAACAGAGAAAATATAGACTGCACTGATTTCATCTCTATGCACTCCTAGAAAATACCTAATGTTAGAGTTTTTCATCCAGAACAGCTTGCAAGGATCCCAGAAGGGTACATGTGGACACTTAGAAAAGGAGATTGCAGTGTCATTCACTGGAGATACAATAGTGGGTTTAAACAGTGGGGTTTATTTCTAAGGTGACATAAAAATGCAAGCAAAACAAGTGTGCTCTGAGTGAAATATTTCATTATCCCTATTGCAGGAAAACAGATGAGATAATTTTTTCTAACTCATTCCAAATATGTTAAATTAAGTCTTATGCTCAGGATTAGAACTCTGTCACTGAATTTTCACTGGGGATTACTCTGAAATATGCAAAGGCAGAGAGAAAATCTAGTGGAAGCATGTATCTAAAAACTAATATTTCTTCACCTGAGAATGCAGCAAGTATTAAGGATGTGCAAATTTCACCTTGGAGATTTGAGGCAGTAAGTCCTGCGGCGTTCTTCACTAATTGGAGAAGATATGCAAAGGAAGAAAAAGAAGGAAGTGATCATCTTTGTTAGTGTGGCTAGAGGTTCTTTTCCCTTCTCATAAGCAAAGATTTAAAACCCATTTTGAGACAAATGTTTAAAAATATAAATGTCTGTGTAAAATGGGATGGGATACAGTTTACATCAGCCAGAGATAGAGGAGGAGTAATGCTGGGCAAGCCTGATAGCTGTGTTTAACAGGATAACTGGTTTTCTTGAAGAAAATGATAATGTACTTTTTCTATCTAGACTTCAAAAAAACATCTGATCTAATGAAATTCTGTAGCATGAGGAGGAAAGTTAGAGACTTAGAAACTGGAAACAATTTTTTAAGTGTAAAACAACTAAAAGAAAGAGAGTTTAAAAATGCAGTAACTTGTCTTAATAGATATTATTAGAATTCCTCTAAGCTTATCTTTGATGCTGAAAATTATTAGCATTTTCATCTAGAAATTTAGTTTACTAGTATGAAATTAACCAATGGCACACATGTAAGATGAACTCTCATGGGAGTATTGCCATAATATCTGAAAACTCTTTCACAGTTCTAAGACAGAATTATGATGAAATTAATAAAATACTGAAGCATTTTAAGTGTTGGTGCATTTACATTGTTACCTAACAAAAGTTTTGACTTGTAGCCTGGGACAACAACTGTTGGGGAGACTAGAACGTGTGAGTCAATCACAAAACACTTGAGTGCCTTTGCCAAGAAGGAAGGAAGGAAGGAAGGAAGGAAGGAAGGAAGGAAGGAAGGAAGGAAGGAAGGAAGGAAGGAAGGAAGGAAGGAAGGAAGGAAGGAAGGAAGGAAGGAAGGAAGGAAGGAAGGAAGGAAGGAAGGAAGGAAGGAAGGAAGGAAGGACGGACAGATTAGTATGCTTGAAGTGAAGCATCCCCAGTAGGTAATGAAGTTTTGATCATTAGTATAGGAAGAGTTAAAACTATTTGGAGCATTGAAGAGAGTATTAAAAAGCCCCATGTTTGAACTGGGGCAGGTACATAGACCAGCTGCTTTGATAACTAAAAGAATGAAGAAGCTGTTTTACATGAGGGGACTGAAAGAGCTGGATTTAGCCTAGCAAAATAATAGCTGAGAAAAAGTATGATTGCCTTCTATAAATAAGTGGGGGCAGGAGGAAGATGAGTTATTTTTGCTAAAGGACAAGGTTACACAAGAACAAATTAATATAAACCAGCTATGAATGCATTTATTCCACAAATTCATAAAAAGGGTTTTAAGATGGAGCTCAAATGAGATGAATGGGATTATATGACATGATTATTTATGATAGCAGGGAATTGGATTCATTGACCCAGGATGCCTCCTCTAGTTCCACAGCATATGCTTGTACAAATCGCAGTTCTGTTCCCTGACTAGTAGATCACCTATTTCTGTGATTAGCTGCTTCCTTTGCTGATACTGTAAAACTTTGATTTTTGCTTCCAGCAGTGATGCAGTCAGAGAGTTGGGTTTAGATCTGCTGCCCCCCACACACTTTTTTCCCTCTCTCTTTTTTTAATGTATAAGGGAAATAATGTTATGCTTCTACATTTTCCAGTGGTTTTGACAGAAAAACAGATCAGGGTGAGTGGAGGCAAAAAGTGCATGAAAGGTAGGTGGTAACTTTCTGAGCAGGAATTATGTATGAGTAGGTATGAACAGGTAAAACAACCAGTTTTACATCACTGTATTTCAAACATGAGCACTTCAAATATATACATGCAGGTTACATATTAATGTTGGTATGAAAAGTATTAACAGCTACTTTGATTTAACATTAGTGCTTTATTTTTACTGACATATAGGAAATTCAAATATAGAGATGTATTTCTCTGGGTTTTGGGTTTTTTTGTAAGTTCCACTGGCTCCACAGAAATGTCTTGCTCTCTCAGATCACCAAGCTGATTTTGTGAGTGACCCAATGCCTTGAAGAGCCACGTTTGCTTAGGGTGACCTAATTGGCTCAAGTGACTGAGGTGCATCTGCTCATCTTGGTTACCCACATTCCTTTCTGATGAGCTGGGTAGACAGAATTATCTTTTCAAGAACATACATTGTTGATAATTTGCCTAGAAGGGCATGTGTGTAAGTCTTGAAGAATTGCCTCTATAGTCATTGGCTATGATGTTGCAAGAGCTTGTTAGCCAAAAGAAAATGGTAAGCAACTGGTAAAGTTCCAACATTAAAAAATTCCTTAGTAGACAGAAAGTTTCTTTTTGCCTTTTATTTTGTTTTGAAAAATAAGTACATATATCTTTGTAGTACTCTAGCTGAGTGATTTGGGGAAGTGATAACAGAAAGAAAGGAAATTTTAGGAAGACTTAAATGCTAAATTTTTTTTTAATCCACTGTGAGTTGTGAGGGCTGTTAGTCAGACAAAATGCTTCATCAGTCATAATGTTCAGGATTTCAGCTCTTCTCTGGTACTGAGCATGTGCTGGATCTCACTGTGGTATTGTCAGGCATGCTAAGCAAATATTAAGGAGTGTGAGGGCAGCAATGCAGAAAAATTCAAACCAGTGTTGCATTATGCCCTGTCAGTCACAGTGAATGTGGCCTGACACAGCATGGTATTTGTGCCCAGATGGTCTCAAGGGCTTAAAATTCTTAAAAGGAAAGTTTCTTGTGAGCTAGGTTATTAAGAGTTTCATCTGAATAAGGAATGAAGGTTGTGGCCCTTTAGAAACAGAGTGTCCCAAGAGATTCCTATGTCTTTGTCAATTTAAAATGATGACAACCAGTGGCATCATATTTATTGTATAGCAGTATTATATTAATAGCCACCACATAACAGCTGAAAAACATTCCTTTTCTATCTGGGCATGTCGCCTCAGTACATTAGCAAGGGTTCAAGAACAGAAGATGACAGGCTTTCATAGAGATTCATGCTGTTAAAATAACATTCTCTCCTGTGCCATAGCTTCTGGCACAGGGACTCACCATCCTGCTGTAAATTGCTGACATCAGTGTAGTACAGCATTAATATCATAACTTTAACCCTTTTGAAACCATTTCTCTGGGTAAGTCTCTATCATATTTAGAAAGAAGTGAAGAAACTTCGCAGGAAAATTTGCATATATACATTCATACACCCATACAGTGTATTTCCTATTGACAAATTTCAGAAATCAGACTTCAGATTTTCTTTAGAACTCACTGCTTTTTCCAAATGATGGCATTAATGATGACAGCTCTTTAATTTATAGGAGAAAGAAAAATGAGATTATGTATATTTAAAATGTTGCCCTTCAGAAATTCTTGATAAACTCTCTCAACATCAATATATTAATTTCAATAACAGAAGAGTGAGAAAGAGGGAGGAGGGGAAGAGGGAGAAGCACTCAGCTGTTCCATTCGTATTCTCTTTTTGTTTTGGTGACTGTAACTCCTTTCAATATATCAATCACAGATCACAGTTTTTCTCTGTTTAATGCTAGGCAACTTTTAGATTACATCTCTTTCTGTGAAGCATGGTCTTTGGGATTTTTTTGTAGACATTTTGCTCGGATGACTCTTTATTCATAAAGAAATAATCAATCCATAGATATTACTAAATGCAAAAAAAGACAAAATGGACACCCAAGTTAAGTTATGCAAGAGGGAAAGAGCATTTGCAGTGTCAATTTACAAGTTGTAGATAAATTTCTGAACGTCAGAGAAACTGAAGTAGAAACAAAATGTGATTTGTGATTTGAATAAGCGCAGAAGGGTTTTGAACATTTTTGGAAATAGGCATCACACAAATGTTGACCAAATCACATAAATGTTAACCAGATCTGAGTTTCTTAACAGAATCACAGTTCAAATTACAATTGGGAGAAGTCTCTTATATTTTAAATTAATACCTGAATTTAATTCTTCCTGTTCAACTCCTTAAGAAGTTGGCTTTTTCCTAGAACACACGGTAGATGAAATCTTTATTCATTTTGCCTGGCCTGCATAAGGACCCTGATCTGCAGCAAAACTCTTCCAGGTGTAAGAAACACTTTCTCACACCACAGACTAGAGATTCTCAGATACACTGGGTCAGACTGCTTTAAATTCAACTTCTTTTCTGCCTTTCAAATAGCTATTTAATTTAAAATATATATCTTTGCAACCCCTCATGGCATGAAAATGAAAAAATCTGACATTTGTTTGTCTGAAGTTAAATAAAAGGTGATAAAATAGTAAAAAAGTTTATTAGATTTTCTGCTCCTGTGATGACCTTAACTGGCAGAAATTCTGTTATATGGAGTTTCTGTTATATAGAGTGGCTCAAAAGAATTCTTGGCATAATTCCTTTAAATCTAGCTTTCTGTTTCCATCAAGTTCTGCTGGTTTTTAGGGGGTCTGAATTCTGAATTTATGTGGGATTTAACTTAAAAGATGAGGGATAAGAGAACAGAAGTTGTTATAAGGTAAAACAACTTAGATTGCCAAAATTGACATGTTCATCCCTGAATGTGTCTCATGTTTTTTTTCCATGCCCTTACAGTGTGTAGAGACAAAGGAAACCTGAAAGAATGAACTTTTGTGCTGAAAAATTGTGTTTAATATGCAGCCAACTATAACAAGATCTCATCTGGTTTAAAGTATTATTTTGAGGGATTTTGCTTGGAAAAGCATAGAGTTCATATATATCTTCCTCCTTGTTACCTTTGCTGAAGCAAGGACAGAAATTTTCCTTCCATGAAGCTAATTACCCACTACCAAAACAATATGCAAACAGAAAGTATCACTTTGATTTACCCCTGGGAAATAATACCATATCTTCCAACCTGCACCATCATGGAGGCATTTGCCACTATTTCTGGAGGTGATGATAGGCTAGTGAGCTTCCTAAGCTTCTTGGACTTCTGTCCCTCTTCTTCACACCAGCTCTATTTTTACCTCTCCAGGACCCTGAATCAAGCAACCCCATTCCCCTGCAAACTATGAATTTCTGCAGTGGCTCTGCTGTCCCATGTTGCAATTCATGTTACTGTTTGATGTCTCCTGATTTTTTTTTTTTGTTATTTCTTATGTCTTATTCCACCATCTATTTAGTTCTTGACTAAATTATTAAGTGTAGGTTTCTGCTGCAGGGCTTAGGGATTTAGCTAAAGCCTCTCATTAATGTTAATGGAGGTCATACATAAATCTATGTTCAGCATAGAGAATTTTTTTCCCTTAGTTTTTTTGGTGAAGGGTGATATGAGTGTGATCAATTTTTCTTTGATACCATATTAAAAAGGTTAAGAATAAAGGCATTTAAATGACTTCTCATTTTGATACAGAATAGAAAATATACTAACATGCCTATATATTGTACTGCATTTTCCCATCTTGTTATTTCAGTGAGTAGAAAAGATTTAGTTTCAATTTTTTCAATTATTAATTGTTGTAGTGCCAGTTTATCAGACTGAAAGTCTCAAACAATTAATGTCTCTATTCAAAGAAGAAAAACAGCACAGGTGTTATGGAAGTATGAGCCTTGCTTTCATCCTCCTTTCACACATACACATAATCTGATTCTGTGCCTTGCCTTATCTCAGAGGGACATTTTAGAGAATAACTGGATGGTTTCATCTCCTTTACTACTTGGGGGTTTTTGGTGTCGCAAGGGCACTGTTACTCCAAATGGGAATTGTGGTTTTGGCTGTAGCCAGTGGTAGCTGCAGTGGAATCTGATTCTTTATTTCACACAGAGCTGCCATCAGCTGGTAACAGTTGTCAGATCCAGTTGAGATTCGTTTGAATAACATGACAAAGTTCTGAGGGATTTTTTTAGTCTATTTTCAAGGTTTTCAACCAAATATCTCCTCCTATATTATTCTAATGCCATGTCTACGATCTGTGCTCTTTTCTGGACATTCTTTCCAATCTACATTTTTATAGGCTGAAGCTAGGAACAGGTCATGCAGAAACTCTTATAGATCTGTCTGACTTTGATGTGGAAGCTAGGGCTAATTGCATTTGACCCTTACTGCTTTGGAGTGAATCTAAACTATCCTAGCTCTAAATCCTGATTATTTTCTATTTGTACCTCAAAAAACCCATGTGAAAATGAGAACTATGCTGAATTTTATAATTTTAAAATATTTTTTTCTCTAATAGTAGTAACAAATAGAACTCTTGATGTTTTCCAAAGCATCTTACCTCAGCATTAATAATTTTTTTTCCAGATTTACCAGAAATTTAAAGCTATTGGTAACTATGAAACCTGAACTAGCCAATATGAATATGACCTAAGCACCTTTCTTTCTTTTTTTTTTTTTTTCCAGAATATATTCCCAGAATATTTATTAATCCAAATCTGTGTAAATCCAGATCCAGCTTTAATACTTTCCTGGGTCCAAGAAGCCAGGGTGGTTGGTGGGAACTTGGCCAAGCAGAGGGACAGTGGTTGATTATCTGTTCTCTGTGTGAAAATCTGTGGGACTGATTGAAATCAACCCTCAGAGTTCACCAGTCCCAGATCAGTAGTAGGAGGACACAGCTTTGTGTGAACACAGGAAATATCAGCCATGTCTAAATAGTACTCAAATCCAAATTGCAATTAAAAATTTAATTATAACAATACAGTACAAAGCTTTTTAATGTCATTGATTCAGAACTTTTCACCAGAAA
Source organism: Serinus canaria (assembly GCF_022539315.1). NCBI lineage: Eukaryota > Metazoa > Chordata > Aves > Passeriformes > Fringillidae > Serinus > Serinus canaria. The sequence continues at coordinate 43,663,733 of NC_066319.1, forward strand.
ATATGCACTGATGAAAAGTACATACCAATCAAGTGCTAAACATCTAAAATCCTATTAGAAATCTTGTCCTTGTTTAAAATCTCCAAAACACAGCTATTCACTTTTCTGCTTTAGCTAGTTGCTCTATAGTATTTATCTAGCCTACAGAAATGTTTGGTGAATTGTTCATGTTTATAACATGTTTTTAGATGTAAAAGGCATGTAAATCAAGTGTCACTGTTATGCATGCACTGCTTATAGATCTTAGTCTGAAAAACTCCCTGGTCTCACTCAGAGCTTGCTTGCCACACCTCTAAGCTTCATTAGTTTTTGTCAGTTCCTCGTGGGTTAGGATCTTATTTTCTTTGTGTAATCATGGTGTCTAAATGGTAGGTATATTAATTTGCCATTTAGAAAACACAAACACGTGAACATTATTAGGATTATATGCTTGAAAATGGGGAACGTTATTAAAATATTCAAACAAGTATTCAAATGTAGTCTTAGCATTAGTTATATCTGTATTTTTAATCAATATACCTACAAAATTTGATTTTTCATATCTGTTATTCCCATGTGGGTTTTGACTCAATAATTATAGTAGTAGCTAATTGCAAATTCTATATTTAAGTTGGCTAGGAATTTCTTTACAAAGGATTACAGTGAGCTCTTCTTTCAGAAACTTCCATATCTGCCTTATTTACAGCAGAAATCTGATACTAGTTAAGAGATTTCTTTTTCTCCAAACAATTCAATTTCTGATTTGGTTGTAATGCAAAGTGTTAAACATTGCAATTTCTGTTCTCTTTTTTATATAATCAGTAAGTACATATGTTTTCCAATCTGTCTGAAGCTGCTGGTAAGGCTTTGAGAGCATTCTTCCCTTTTGACAGTGGTTATAGTAGTTGAGGTGGGGATGAAGGCCAGAGCCTCCACATGTTCACATGCTTTCCTCCCCATTAATCCAAGCAGAGGCAGGTGTGCTGAGCACCACCACTGAGACTGGGGACAAACTGGAGCCCTCCCTATAAACTCCACCATCTGACAAATGTCCCCATCCTGTTCTGCTCACTCTGCCAGTGAAGCCAGTGAGGTAAGAGCTCCTGCATGGCTCTAACAATGCCTCGATGATTTCTCGTGAACAAATTGTTCCCCCATACATAGAGGTAGCTTCTGAACTTGTCTTGCAGTGCAGATTTTCTCTGGCAGAGAAAAATCAAGTGCCTCTAAATTTTGCAAGTACCAGAATTACCTTAAAGCAACATGTCAGGTGTTATAATAGAGGGGAGATATCAGAGCCTAGGTCATGTGAGGTCCAGGGATTTACAAAGCCTTTGTGGCAGCATTGAGCTCAGTAGAGGTATGAGGAGAGTATTGATTCTGCATTGGTACTGTTAGTATTGATTGGAAAAAAACTGAAGGGGCATTGCAACCATTCACATTGGTTGTTTTGCCTAGTACTATAAGCTACAGGCTAGAAAATTTGTTTTAGAGACCAGCTTAAGATGAAAAGTAAAAACAGTTCTGGCAACACAAGTTATATTGGGTTTACAAGTAAGAGCAACTTCTAACTTGTGAATTTATTAATGGAAACTCCCCACGTGGTCCCCCGTGTGAGCACAGGAAGTAGAATACTCCCCACACTAGGAAGGAAAGTAATGCCTTCTCTCCAAATATAAGTGGAGTAAGAAAATGGGTTAAAACCAAAACCTGACTATAGATTTAACTGAAAACATTTTTTTCTTCATCCTTGTCAAGTGTGCACTTAAGAGACTGTGCTGCTCCAAGGAACACAGAAGAGTGCTAAGTAAACGGGAAGGTGCATCCATTCCTTCTCCTCTTCACAACTGCTGTCCAGCAGTTAATAATAGAAAATGTCCCAAACCCAGAATTTTTCATCTCAACAGAAGGGCCAATATGTATGATAGGAGACTATCAAAGTTTTGAAACAAATATAATGCAATCAAGAGATTTAATGTTTTCAAAGCCATGTAGGTAGTAACATACTAGATAATCAGGATTCTTACCACAAGTTTATCCTGTTTTTCTGTAGACTTTGACTATTCTTTTTGTGAGACCTTATTGATGTACAATTTTTCTTCTCTGTTTTATGCATTTTTGCCTTGGTCCTAATTACAGAAGAGAAGTCTACCTGAAGATATATACTTATAACCATAAAAGATATCTCATGATATGCTGCTCTTTCCATATTTTGTGAGTCCTTCTCTACTTTTTCATTCCTGATTCTTGAACTCACCATCTGCAATGCTCTTCCAGTAAATTATCACTTAACAATGTTTAATTGTAAATTTAGTGATGTTTTTGTTCAACTCATTGCAAGCAAATACATTTGTGTGGTGCTTACTTCGAGGTATCGAGTATTTCTTTGACACCTAGCCTCCCCAAACTTTGACAGTTAATTTTAAAGAAACATTGAAACACACATTTTATTAAAATCAGTAGGACAAGAGAACCTTTTCACATTTGGCCTACAGCAGGGAAGTGTCTGCTAGGTACTATTGTACTTACAGAAGAAATTGAGTCAGACCAAATGTAATGAACTGGCCCAGTTGCATGTCAGGGATTTTACAGGTTTTCTAATATTCATTTCTTCTTGATTATACTTTTGCTGGTCTTCATTTGGACTGGAGCATCATTACCTAATGTTTCTACTATACTTGAGAGGTGAAAAGTAATTTAGCACAGAAGTACATTTACTGTAAGTGTTAAATGCTCTTGCTATCTTCTGCGGGTAGAGCCTGGACATCCTTAAATCCATTTATTTAGCAGGGACCTTTTTCAAGAAAGATGGATTTATTTCCATGCTTTTTTCCTTGATGCTGTTTTGGAAAGATATCAGCACACTAAAGGAAACAAAGTGTTCAGCTCACAAATCTAAGCGGAGCTTGGAGCTGCTGAGAAAAAATTACTTTGATATTTAAGAGGGATAAAAAAAACCCTTAGAAATTGTGTTTCGAAAAATTAAGAATAAAAGAAGCATTCACTTTCCAACCAAATGCAGTTCTTTCAGAAATCCAAATGCCATTTAGTTTATGTAAGTGACGGGAGGGAGAGAATATCAGTCAGAAGCCCATCCACGCTTGCTGAAATCCACAGAAACCTCCTGGGGTGGATTGTGCTTCATGTTGGGGAGTGCAGAGAGGAGGGAGGAAGAATGTGGAACAAATGTGCAGCAGTGAAAAAGGGGATGAAAAGGTGGAAATACAGACGTGTGTGTGTGAATTTAGGTCATTGTTACAGAACAGGGGAAAGTACATCCAGTACAGGGTTCCAGTTGGGCTCTTCCTTGGCATCATGCTGGTACCAATGACAGCTTCATCAGGGTGGAGGAGGTGAAGGGGGCATTGATTTTTTTAGAAGGATGTGTGTAAAAGTAAAATGCAACAATGCCTGGAATGAGTTAAGGTTTTGGCTGGCATTCATTAGTGAGACTGTTGTTAATACACGGTGGTGTTTTTATCTCAGCCTCCAATTAAATCAAACCACTGCAGTGAGATTTTACAGGGTGCAGGATGGTGCACTGCATCACCAGATGAAACTTCAGGATAAATTTTCATTTTGAAAAGTGAATTTACACTCTCAAATATCCCATGAAACTGATAGAGCCCATTATCTTGTTTATTATTCAGGTCTTTAAAAAAATCCCTTGATGCAACAATAATTGCTTTCCTGAATCAACTGAATTTATGTAAAACAAAGTTTCAGCTATTTTCTTGAAAATATTTCTTTAAAGCCTATTACACTAAATGTTGTTCAGAATAGTCCCAGGAAACTTGGAGAAAATTGCCTTTTTACTATTTTCCCTAACACACTGAAACTACTCACACGCAGTTTTATGTCCTTGTCATTCCACAAAGTATTAACTGTGTTTTTCTCCTGAGCTGCCATTGTTAGCAGTACAACTGTTGCAAAAGCTGCTCAGCTATATGTCTCGATTTATAAAGTGGGATGGAGAAGTCAAGCCAAGATATTGGCATTCCATGCAGTTAACAGAATTTAGCACTATAAGTGATGATGTTTGGTCCAGCCCTTCAGGCTCATTGAGTTCAGTAATTCTCTCTGTTCATGGGCATGAAAATTCTCTCAAGGTCACACCCAAGGTTAAATCATGGGAACTTGAAAATGGGAAACTTTAAAAAATGCTTCTGAAAATAAAACAAAGGGCCTACTGAAACTAATGGGAAATTTTCCATTGACTTCAAAGGCAGTAGAACAGAATCAGAGCCATGAAGCTTCATGCATGGGAAAGGAATCCATGATTTTGATTCTGTAGTAGCTTCTCAAAATTATACATTTCCTGTGGACCACCTTCTTTTACCAATTTTAATAATTTCTGGCTTCTCTTGAATTAAAGAACATAGTCTTGCAACTTAGTGCAAATAAACCTACTTCAAAAATAGAAAATATGAGAAATAGAGCATTATAAAACTTGAATATTCAAAACTAAGCAATGAAATAACTCACAGTAAAGTCTTTTTAACACTCTACTAAAACCACCAATAATTATTTTGTTGAGAAAGCATACAGATGACAGATGTTATGATGACATATTAGCACAACACATTTGGAAGAAAGTTACAACGGAGAATGTTGGTTTGGTTTGGTTTTTTTTTTGTTTTTTTTCTGTTGTTTTTGGGGTTGATTTGGTGTAGTGCCTTTTTTTTGTTTGTTTTTAGAGAGAAAGAACATTCACATTCTCAAACTTCATTATCACATTGTTGCATCTGTTTTAAAAAAAATAAATATTTACCCACAAATCTTAGATAAGTTTAGAAATATACCTGAAAAAAAAAAAGAAAAAAAACTAAAAAAAAACCCACAAAAAAAACAACAACCTTTTAAATCTCCTTTTTACTGATTTCTTCAAATG